>NC_137927.1:16206407-16339461 GCF_963457725.1 Sprattus sprattus
CATTGTAGGCTATATACTGTGACAACCCCAACACTTGCCTGCTTCCCTTGCAAATCAAAGTTTTCCGACAATTTTTCTTACCTTCTTTCTTAGCTGTTGATGTTACTGAGCTAGAAGTTTAACTTGTTCTGAACATCTCGCGCTGCCGATGCCCAATGTCATTTCTGAGTCAAATCACTCCATCATCTCTTTGAAATTCCTTATTCCACGAGTGGTAGGCTACAATGACTGGCTGTTTTAAAATATAACTAATAGCCTAACGAAACAAAATAACCCAGGCAGTTTCATCTTCGAGACGTTAAGGCTTCTTCCAATACTGACAGCTGACTCATAGCTTGCAGGTTTGTGGCGCTTTAAGGAGACGCGACATTTGAGGGATCGTCACTTAATTTAAACCTTTTTTGCTTCCGTTAGTGTGTGTGTGTGTGTGTGATAGAGACAGAGAGGACTCAGTAAAACATCGGAAAACACCGTGTCTCGTAAGCCTTAAGCACAATGAAATATGCCATTACAGTCGCGACAAACTTCTTGGCATTGTGGTGCGCCCAAAACGCAAGCTAAAAACGTAGCCATCCTAATGTAACCAAAATATACCTCTGCTGATATGCCTAACCTTCGTTCTATTTAGAATTTGTCTCAGCACTATGCAGGAATAAAATAGCATCAACAGTGTCAGGATTCAGGCGAGAGCGCCTGGCTTCTATAACGCGCCCTGCTGCACTGAAGGAGCGCTCACTCGCAGCACTTGTTGCTGGAAGGCATATCATTTGTTTTGCAAGGTGCTGTAGTCGTGGGAACGACTGGCCTTGTTTCTCCCAAAAGGAAAGTAGATTTTCCTCTGCTGATCCCGCGTCTATATGGAAGTTTGTAGAGAGAATGCGGGGGAGTAAAATGCTCCACTGCCGAAGTAGATTACATGTCTTTAACTTCGGGGTTAATTCCCTTTCCTTTACGTCTACTGCTGGCTAGTAAATACATACAGACAGCCGGAAAGGTTGAAATAATGAAATAATGAAATAATGAAATAGCTACACAATACACACGCTATGTTTTAATAAAACCCACGTTACTCACATAGGCCTACTGGTTAACACTGTTTGTTACAGCACATAAACGTTTGTCGCTACATCCAAACTGCGTCACCGTTGTCCCTCCCTGTATCTGCTCCAGCCGCACCATTTTACTTGCAATGTGAATAATTTAATTTAAATATGCTTATTGCCATTTGTTGCACCTTAATCATTTTCTACAAACATGATATGCTATGTATGGTGTAGTAGACTGAGACTCTATTCACTACTGCACAAAAACTAGACACGTTTGCAAAACTAGACGTTTGCAATGAAGTAGGTAAAACAACTTTCGCCAATATCTCCGTAAGGGAGATGGGTTGTGTGCTCAAATTTCCTGGGATCAAAGAAGACGTTAGTATTCATGTGCAAACTAAAAATCACGTCTCAGGATTGCTGCGCATGCAAGTTATTTCGGGTGTCTCAACTGTAACTAATAGCCTACCACTGTCATATAATTATGAGTTCAGTAAAAGACGGAGCAAACACGGTTTTCTACCGTTGTTGAAACACATCCACGCGCAGACTCGTTTTCTTTCCATCTGAGAGTGGTTATTCAAAGAAAATAGTAAGAACTATATGCTGATAGAAAGAAGGGAACTTTAAGCCACTACACTGCCTGTGCACGATGCGGATCCACGTTGATGTTGTTAGTAAACAAACCAGGTGGGAGCACATCTCCGTGGTCTTTGCGCATGCCCGAGGCAATGTAAACGGATCACATTTTGCACATGTAAACACGTAACGACAAGAGCCGTTTCCCTTGAAAATGTTCACACCTACACGCGAATACGATACGATAAACTGATCTGATCACATTGGCACATGTATAAGGGCCTACTGGCTCTCTATCACCATTTTCAATTACGCCCAATCATTAAAAAACACCTTTTTAAAACCATTCAGTGCGTTTACACAACCAAAGTCAGGAAATAGAGAGAGAGAGAGAAAGAGAGAGAGAGAGAACAATTCGAATTAAACATAAACATAAATCCGTTTAGAATGTAGTGTAATGTTCCTGACAGTGCGAGCATCAGAGAGTACAGAACAATGTAGAACAGTAAAGCCCATGGGGAAGCCCCCGCTCAGGCTGGCTGCTTTTGGCTGCTGCCTCCCTGACTCCCTGATTGCCTGGGACTCTGAATAACCCCCCCACTCACACTCACTAACCCCCCACTCACACTTCCTGCCATTAGCACAGTGCCGAGTGATTCACGAGGGCTTATATTAAAGGAGAGAAACATGGCGGATGAGGAGAGGGATTTGTTTTGGCTGTGGTGAAAACTGCTGCTCTTCCCAGCCCAGCTGACCACAGGGGCTGTTAAAGAGGTCTGCATTAGTGGCAGATAGCGCCAGGTCTTGCAGATTGATAATGGGTGTCATAACTCTTGGCTTTAGGACAGGTCTGGCAGAATGAGGACCAGCTGATACAGGCCATAGTAGTCTGAGGCTTAAATGCAAAGGACTGGGAAAGATTTGCGAGTAAATTGCTGTTTGGTTTGGGTATAGGATAACGCAATTTCGACGTGGCGGAACATAATGCAAATTATACATCAGTCAGAAGCTAGCTTTTGTCAGTGCCAGCTGTTCTGTTGTTGATGTTTAAATGGCATGTTTTTTTGTTGCTGTTTTATCCTCAGTTTTATACAAAAACTATGTAGTGCCACTTTCAGCAAGTTAAGTGTGGCATACAAGGGTGGTGAAAGCTTTGCTATGTGTATAATTAGAGACTGTTAATTTCCAGAATGCAGAATATGTAAGCAAGAATGTGAATGTTTGATTGTGCAGTGGTGTCCGAATTTAGAATGTAGTTAATGTTCCCCTTTTGTGTCTCATATTAGTGTGCATTGCTTCTCTAGAAATTGAGGCATATTGTGTGAGATAAATTCAGTCATCAACTACAACACCCAAGTCCTGTGCAGTTTTTGTTGGGATCCACAAAAAAGTTAACACTTTTTGGGATAGCCGAATCGGCTGGGAATACCAGCAGCTGGCTTTTTAAGGTTCTTTGTGCTCCTTTTCAGTTTTTCCCTCACTGTGCTTTATAGTGTTTTTTTTAGTCGTTATGTTCTGCCCTCTCTCACTGTTATCTTAACAAGAGCTGAAAGTGAGGCATGGTTATCGTGTTCCCTCACTGACAGTTTTACGGCATATTTATTCACTGTCAGTGCTATTAAATCAGCCCGCATCAGCTTGACTGCTGCGCGGTTTGGCTCCCTTTAGAACTAATGTGAATTTTACTGTCTGATCGTCTACACAGCAGCAGCTTATATATGGGCTTATATATGGGTGGTGTGGTGCAGGTGTGCTGTCAGGGTGATAATGATCACTAGAGCTCAGGGACCCATTCATTTAGAGCATTTAAAGCCTTCTGTGAGGCAGCAGCAACAGAAGCAGCTACAGCAGCACTGACACAACTTTAGGTCAAACCACACAAACCCTCTGACAGTGACTTAATTATAGGGGTGGGGAGACGGGGCAATGGGTTGGAAGGGCAATTAAAGAGGTGGTGACCTGACAATACAATAGTAACCCTGGAGGATGAGGGGGTTACTTTAGAAGATGGCAATGGCAGTGTGTATGCGTGCGTGCATGTGTGTGTGCGTGCGTGCGTGCGTGTGTGTGTGTGTGTGTGTGTGCGCTCAGCAGGAGGGAGGAGTTCAGTTAGTTGGGGATCACAGGGCGGAGGGACAGGGCTGCACCCCAGCGCTGGGTGACAGACATGGATGCCTTATGGAGCCTGACCACAATCAACACCATAAGAAACACACACAGCCAGACATGCACAAAAACACCACCCAGAGTTTGGAATGCACACTCTCTCACAGGCACGCATTGCTGAAAGTCTGGTGCCTGTGACTTTTGACCCTGGTCAAGGTTCATGTTTCAGGAGTCACAGCCAGGGATCAGGAACAAGACCAGACTGAGAGTGCGGAGGAGTCGCCCCTCAAACAGAGAAAACCAGGGCTAGTCTAAGATTCCCTAACATGGTTATACTGTACTCACTACATTATGTGAGCAGTGTTGAATAGACAATATCCTGAGTATCAAGATACTTGATCATAGAGTATCAAGTATCAGGGTTGGAGAGTAACTAGTTACATGTAACAGAATTAAGTAAATAAATTACAAAATAAAGGCAATTGTAATCTGTTTCAGTTACTGAGAAATATGTGATTTAATTACACTTCCTAATAAAAATGTTTTGCAAAGGGGTTACATCATTATTAAATATATTCTTTATCAATCATAATAAGTTACATCAAATAGTTACACAATTTTGTATTAGGGTAACTAGTAATCTGTAACTGTTAACATTTCAAAAGTCACCTTCCCACCCCTGCCTAGGACAGATAGATGGGTCCTATATGCAGTTGACCTTTGGCTCTGTTGATATACAGTATTGAGCTTAGGTGTCAGCCATTTATGTTGAATTGACATGTCCTTGATGGTAGGTTAATCTCAAGCACCTCTGCCTGATGTAGATTAGGTGTTTACTGTTTGCTCAGTAGATTCTCTGTTTAAGGAAGAACAGGGAGGAAAACAAGGTAACAGCAATTTGCCAATTATTCTCCACGTTGGCCTCCCCAGTTTATGACTAGTCTGGTCCGCAATAACATAGAACCTATTCTTTGATGACGATTTTATTAATTTAGTGGCATTCTGTCCCCTGAAAGAAATCACTGTCTGTGAATAAGCGCTGACATACTTCTAGAGGAGCAAGAGCTGGACTATAAATGGCCGCCTAATGATATTACAAAGATCTGTGCCGCTGATTTAGCCAGTGCGGTGGAACTGACCTTAAATGATCTCGCTGTTTAGCATTCTGAGACATTCCACAACTTTGAAGCAAGCTGTCAAATCATAATTTTATCAAATGATCAGACTCTCATTATTCCATTAAATCTTACTCGACACATTCCATTAGGTGTTCCGTTAGTTTTTTGTCATTCAAAGGCAAGTCAGGAATATTCAAATTCATTTTTTTTTGTTTTTCTATTTCAAGTTGTTTTTAACTTGACAACAACACCCGGCAGCAGTTAGTTGGTAAACATCTTAACAGTGCTGTGTGTGTTGTGACTGTAAATTCACCCGCCTCAGGACAGCATCTGCGCAGACACGGTGGCGGGTGTGCTATATTCATTAGCAACCCTGTGTTTGCTTGGCTGCACTTACTTGCTAGAGACTCGTTGTGGTTCTCCTCATCAGAGTCGGCGAACACCTCAGCGAGCTCCTGGTCAGACATGTCTGTGAGCTCGGTTAGGTCCAGGAGGTCAAAGTGCACCTCCAGCGAGGACACACTGCTGAGTGGCTCTGTGGAGCAGAGAGAAGCGGTCAGGGGTGGCCAACATTACACTTAAATGGTCATCAGGGATAAAGATTGGGCACTTATGCTTTAATATAGATTGACTAACTTACCTATACTATTTCAGCAGTATGCAGTATGGTACTAGAATATGAGAAGCGGTTTTAGTGTTTCGTCCTGATTTGGTCACGATGGAAGCTGGAGATGGAAACTTGATGCTGGATCATGACTTAAAAAGGTAACAGTATTTTGTGGAGCAGTTTCTCCTGTGGGAAAGCTGAGCCACCATCCTTTTTAGAAAATGTATTATTGTAATCGCCTGATTATGTCAAGCAATACACAACATTTTGAAGGGTATGTAAATGAAGTTGGGACTACTTTTTCCTGCTGTAAAGTATGATTGCTGGGCAAAAATAACTTGGCTTACCCACCTCTCCTCTACCTTTTTTAACATACTGAGAGCAACATTTTTACACAGTCAATTCAACATCAAACATGGCAGTGTCATAATTTTATTTGTATTTGCTCCAATTCTATTTCCAGGATTTATTTGAAGCCTTGGGTCCCTGCTGTGTTCGAAGAATACAGAAAGGCAAGCAGAGCTGGGAGGTGGAGTGTTTTTGCGTGTGTGTGTGCCGTGTGTGTGTCTGTGTGTGCCTGTGTGTGCCGTGTGTGTGTGTGTGTGTGCCGCATGTGTGTGTGTGCCGTGTGTGTGTGTTCCGTGTGTGTTTGTGTGCTGTGTGTGTGTGTGTGTGTGTGTGTGTGTGTGTGTGTGTGTGTGTGTGTGTGTGTGTGTGTGTGTGTGTGTGTGTGTGTGTGTGTGTGTGAGTGTGTGTGTGTGTGTGTGTCTGGGAGCGCAGTGGGAGAGATGTCAGGTCTGACTTGTCTAGCCCCCCAGCGAGTTTCTCAGGCAGACAATGGAGGCTGAGCTGAGCTGAATACCACACTCGCCCAAATCTCTCCCATGGCCGCAGGCAGTGGGTCTTTAACCCAGAAATGGGGTTAGCAGGGCATCTGGAACTGCCAGCGAGTCAGTAAATGAGTGAGCTAGTGATGTCTTCAAACCGTAGCTTTTTAAGTGTAGCTGTGCTAACTGTACTGCTTCATTTTTATATGCATGCAGGGTACACCAGACTGCAAGGTGATTCATTAGTATTGCTGTATGGCCCACTTGGTGAGCTACAGAATGTTCTAGACATATTATACCCAAGACTGCGGAGTAGTCAAAAGCAAACACACCTTCTGGTAATGCCACTGAGTAATGATGATTTTTGAGAAAAAACACACTAGGGTGATAGGTATTACTCACAGTGTTATCTATGAGCTAAATGGCTTGGAGTGAGAGACTGAAATCACTGGAGGTTCTTCTTCTGTTTTTAAACCACAACTTCGTTATCAAACTGTCTTCTCTTTTAGTGCATATTCTTATCTCTCCACATCCCACGTCCCCCCCGTTGCTAATATGAGAGTGCTTTGAAGACACCCAGTCTGCTTCTTCTGCTTCTGCATTAGTAAAGAAGGGAGACGGGCAGGCAGACAGACGGGTGGTGGGCTGGTGCCTTTTGAAGTCCCCCTAATGAGCTGTCTCCACCCGGGGGGAATTAGAGAGGAGGAGGAGGATGAACGCTTTTGCTCACCTTTCCTTTCGCTAATGTGCCCCACCATTACTATGGTGACAACCCCTCCCTTTATCTTCCAGTTAAGCTCTGCCTTCCCTCTTGCAACGCACACACACAGACACACACAAACACACACACACACACACACACACACACACACACACACACACACACACACACACGCACTTACACACACACACACACAGAAATCCACCTCAGGCGCAGTGGTCATTCCAGGCTCTGATGAAGGTCAGGAAGCCTAATTAGCAAGCAATGCATTGCTCTTTTGGCTGCTTTGGTGATTAGCTATTAATTATGATGATGAGGATGTGAAAGCTTTTTGGCTCTGTGTTGAAGGCTGGCTGGTTTTCCTTACAGCCTCTTGCAGCCTCCAGTGGCCTCTTGCATGGTCCAGTTCATTCATCAGCCCAACTATCAATAGCATTTTCTCATGCACAAAGGCACGAACTGGTAGCTTACTCAGTCGTGGGATGCAGTGATGCAAAGGTAAAACAAGTATACAGCAGTCACCACCACTTCTGACACTTGTCATCTTAACTCTACCCGCATAGAATGTTGGACGCCAGTACCTCAAACATAGCACTGAACTAAAAGGCCATGGCAAATAACAATGTACCTTACATGTATTAGTGATGGAAGTACAATTTTCATCATATTAACATAGAAAGTTACTCTTAGTTTCTGACATGGCCCCTAACTTCAATGAGTGACAAGTGTAGCCAGCTGCAGCGACAATATGCATTTTAACTTTGATGCAGTTCTACTTTGAAATGGTTCTGGCTCAAACCCTAAGGGAGCAGGTTATCTGCCTTCACTCTTTATCTGAATGATGAGCCATTTCTATGAAAACTGAGGGTTTACTGTCTCTCTTGTTTTTATTTCAGAAGTAAATCTCATGGAGCACTCCCTATACTACACGTGCACATCCTTGTGATGACTGAGTCGGCCGCTCCTTCTATTGTTTCCGATTCGAGCCCCAGTAGTCTCCACTCCCCAGCAGCTGAAAAGGGAGGAAGATCAGTATGCCCTGAGCGAGGGACCTCCTCTGGGAGACAGGAGAATGGCCGCCCACAGCACTGGCTCCGTCTCTGAGGCTCAAGCTGACCGTGAGGGTGGGTGGTAAGGAGAGACAGTGGAAGAGAGAAGGGGGGTGGGGCGGGGGCGATACCAGGTGTGAGAGCCAGATATTTAAAATGTGGGCAGAAATCTCTGCGGTAAGGGATCAAGACCAAATCTACCAATGTGCCTCCTTTTGGAGTCTGTCTACATACCCCTCCCTCCTTTGTTTATCGTTTGACCCTTCTTCCACCTCTCCTTTTCCCTCCACACTGCTCTTTGAATTATTGATCAGTAACACATTTTCCCTCGCAGCTATATCTGTGAGTTATGGAGAGGGACCGCGACTGCCTTAAAAAAAAACGGGGAAATGTAAACCAAAGTGGACCGGAAAAACGTACCTTCATCGGTCACTCTAAAACCCTGTTTCCACAGCGGTAAATATTGCCCTATAAGGAGCTTTGTAAAGTTAATAACAGCTTCCATAGCGCAGCCACTAGCACCTGCTTCTCTAGCAGTCCTCCCTTATGGCAACGACTGGCACAGAAAGCCATGGCTGGGGGGGGGGGGGGGGGGGGGTAGATGGTGAGTGTGGTGAGCCTAGCTGGAGGGGAGGCAAGGATAATGAGAAGGACAAAGAAATGGAGAAGGAGGATGCAGCTTGTTGAATTAACATGGCTGCCACACAATTATTTTGGAAGCACTGGCTTCAGTTCTGAGTTGCTATGGGTTGTTTCACTGGCAAGTACTGTCAAGAAACAAGCATTAGCCTGGCTTCATCATTACTTACTTTAGAAAGACAGTAATAAGCCAATAATAAGCCAAATGGAGTTGCGGAATAGAAAGCCTACTGACTCTAAATAATAGAGCGGCCATTCAAAGGTCAAAACTATGACTGTGTGTGTGTGTTTGTGCCTATGGAGAGAGAGAGCAAAATCCAGGATGCAGGGCCTCGTTATGGGCCATACCGTAGTATAATGTAACACTGTGCTTTTGCAAACCAAAAGAACAAATTCAATAAAGCTAGTTAAGAATAACTGCCTGCATGTTAGATTACATTTTCTGGGGCACAAGAGCCAGAGGGTACCCCAGGCTCATGGGACCCACTGTGGTTCAAGAGACGAATATCAAATGGAGCAGGAATAAATGTGCACTGTCATCTTGCATTCTTTAAAAGAGAACAGTTTTGTGCTTATGAACCTGAAAGAAATGAATTGGAATGCTAACATCTCTCTCTGCTTTCCTCTCACAGTAGCATCACTTGGAGGCCTATTCCTGTGCCGAGCGGGGTCTTAGCATTGAGCTTCGTGCTTTGGCGATGAACACAGGATCTGCCTCTTATCTTTTGAATGTGTGTTCTGAAGCCCTGGTGGATAATGGCTGCCTTGTGTGTTATGTGTTTTTGGTCTCAGCATCATCACAGGGACAAGAGAGGACTTCTGCTGATGGACACAATCACGCTTTTGAGCCCCCTGAGCCGGGTGGCCGAGAGAGAGAGAGAGAGAGAGAGAGAGAGAGAGAGAGAGAGAGAGAGAGAGAGAGAGAGAGAGAGAGAGATTGATAGAGAGAGAGAGAGATAGAGATTGATAGAGAGAGAGAGAGATAGATTGATAGAGAGAGAGAGAGAGAGAGACTGTCTGTCCTGCAGGGCATTTGGGTGCACCCTGTTTTGCTCCAAGAATGACTCACACCTCAGGCGAGGGACCAAACTTTCTCTAATTTGGTGTAAGAACAGTGCATCCCTGCCATGACAAAATACGTGCCAGATACACCATGTCACGGGTAAGACAAATGTTTTTTTCAGTCGAAATGGGAAGTGAAGATAAACTTGACTGCCAGAGGCCGACTAGGATACATCATGATACCTTGACATGGACAAGTTTATGTCTGGAGTTGAGTGAGTGTGTCCTTTAGGACCAGTAAATAATAAGGACAATATATTATTATTTCTTCCCCTTTACATGTGGTTATATACTGTAGTTCTAGGTGTGTGCGTTTGTGTTTTCTAGTCTGCATTTGCCATGCCAGTATTTCACCCGACACTGCCAAGCATAAAACAACAACGTGTCTACGTCCATTAATTAATCTTACAAAAAACACAAAGAACATGGCTGAGTTATAAAACGTTCTGCGTCCTGTGGGCTGTGGGACATTTCCATTCCAACAACCATGACTCAGCCTTAATAGATCACCCCCCATCTTCCCCACCAGCCCAGATTTCTGGGTCTACTCACGTCTTCTCTCGGTGACATGCAGAAGGCTTGAGTTGTGCCCGAGGAGGCATCCCTCCTCCTCCACCGCGGGATGCTGGGATGGCTCTTTGGTCAGGTCCCCTGAGCTAGAAGGCTTCAGCAGTTTCTGGATGTCTTTGTTGGGCTCTGTCAAGCAAAGGCATGTCAACGATCAATTCCACTGTGATTTCCTTTTCACTATCACTGTCACAAATCTGACAGGCTCCATCTCTAGGCCAAAATGAGCAACGCTACGCCTTATGGCAACTGTCTGCTACAGTCGGAAAGAGGAAAAGTTGCAAGAAGTTCTGAGGTAATGTGGGGTCCATCTTAAATTTAAAACCTGAACTAATTCATAATGTGTTTCCTCCCTCACACTGTTATCAATCTTCCACACATTTACCATGCAAGCATCTGTGTGGGTATAAAGTCATTCTACAGTTGTCTGTCTGCCATGTGCCATGCCAGAAAGCAAGCAAAGCTTGAAAGTTAACTTCTTACTGAACAGTGCCAACGGACAGATGAATCAAACACTTTTGTAAAAGAGACTTATATCAGCAGGTTAGATTCATACAAATATGCACAAAGATCTGAATGATTCTTCTATTTTTTCTTCAGTTAACTCACATGCATGCATGCACAAACAGACACACCCACAACAATTAGCTAGTCCAAAAGTGGTGATGTTACAGGCTGCTCAAATGACCAGTCAAAAGCAGAAAAAAGCTGTTAGGATTTCAGACATCTGGTCGAGTTATTGTTATTGCACTTGATAGCTGTTGAGGTGCTACTATAAGAGAATGTCATGCCCAGGGCATTCCTAAGTCAGGTGTTGGCTATGGCTATCTGTGTTCATGTTGAGTTAATGTTCTTGAACCACAGGGTAGTCCTAAGAATAGAATTGTACGTTCACTTCATTTTGCTACCACATTAGAAAACTGTCTTAAGACATTCAGTTTTGAAAAATTATATAGTTTGTAGCAAATTCTCAAATAGGTAGTGTTCTGAACACTGCTTATTGCTCAGTAGACTACTAATAAACTGCTCATTGCCTTCTCAGAGGTTATATTTAACTATTTCATACTCTTTGTAAATGATGAAAAGGACAGATGGACACAATTTCAATGAGCTTTAAATGCTCAAAATGAAGAATGATATATTAATATTTCTGGATCCCAGCACCACGTATCCCTCAAAATCCCCAGAACATATCAAATTAGAATGTCTCGATTGTCTCTGAACTTCAACTCAGACGTTCAAAGAAGTGTTTTGTATGAGTTTGGGGAGAATCATTTTAGGATGGCAATAGATTGAGGTGACCCGGAAGTGGCTGGATGTGGCTGGATGCTGTTTATCCGGTCAGAATTGGCATTCAGTTAAGAGAAATGGAGAACGGCTGGTTCAGCTATTGCATAGAGCCATACTTTAGAGATGAACACAGCTGCATGTGACACTGCTCATGCCTGGTTTATGGCTGTGATCAATAACACGGAGGACCTCTGAAAACCCAAACTAAAGTGTTTCCTGCCTCTCCTCTCGTGCCCTCATCAAGATCCCACACTTTTCACTATGAAAACATGAACACTCAAAGAACAGACACATTTGTAGAGACAGATACAGAAACAGTTAGTCTTCCCAAAGCTTTCAGACATGAAGGTACTCTGTCTCTGCCAGTGGTGTTGCAGCAATGAGCTGTACATCACAAGAACCAACCAGTGCCCAGTTTACTGCCACCCAGCCCAAACATCCTTCATTTACTCCCAGCTCACCTGAGTATACTTGCTCATTCTATCACTGTTCTTCTCTGCATGGCAATAGCCAAAGCGTGGAGACAGATATAGCAGGTTTTAACATTACTAAAAATATTGTATTAAATTCTGTCGGACATTCCAAATTAATACTGAGTCTGGCCTGATTTAACAGTGAATCTTATTTAAAAGTACAAAGAATGTAGTGCGGGCGCAAAAGAGTTTTCATGCACAGAGGGTGCACAGATCACTGGGTAAGTATTGATTTGTTTATGGAGCTGTAATCAAAGCAGACGAAGGAGCGAGGCAAGTCCTCTAATTTACAGAGCAATCATGGATGACTGTACACTGGAGAGAGTTTATCCACCAAGGTACTTCACCCGTTTGTTGCAGTCTTTAAGCAAACAGCTTTGTTCAACGTTAGTATACATCTTGAATTTTTCATTCAAATCATTACATCGTAAGATACAGCGACTGATGTTCTTTGATCATAGAAGATGATGGCGTGTATCAGTGTGATCATGTGATGGCATGTATCAGTGACGAGGAGCAGCACAACTGCTTAAAGTCAAAGTCAAGGGATCGAGCCTCAAGCTCAGCGGTTCATTTCTGCAGGAGCACTCTCAGTCGATGCCTCCCCACTGGGTAAGGCCTCAGCCGAGACCCTCCTACCCTCCTAACACCTGTCTGCCTATTCTTAAATGACCATCATGGTCAGCCTCGGACCCCAAGCTCAGGCTCCATTTGGCCCTGCTTGGCCTCCTTGTTAGAAGTTAGTGTGTATGGTCCGCCTCCTGAACAGTGGCATTCTAAAGTGATGCCAGCGGGTTGAGACTGGCACACAGAGTTTAACCATCCCCAAAGTATGTCTATGGTGTGCCCCCTAAACAGTGGCATTCTGAAGGAATGCCAGCAGATTGTGACTGGCACGCACAGAGTTTAAACATCCCTAAAGTGTGTATACGGTCCGCCTCCTGAACAGTGGCATTCTGAAGGGATGCCAGAGGGTTGTGACTGGCACACACAGAGTTTAAATATCCCTAAAGTGTGTATACGGTCCGCCTCCTGAACAGTGGCATTCTGAAGTGATGTCAGCGGTAGAGGGTTGTGACTGGCACGCACTGAGTTTATCTTTCAAAGACTCGCCTTTCAAGCCACTACTGCCATAGTTCTCAGAATCAGCAATATTGGGCTCCAGCCATCTCTGTAATTGTGTTTACAACAGTGCCTTGCTCAAACTGAACATCTCTGCTCAATAAAATCAATCTTAGCCTCACGGGCCCGGAGCAACAGCAATTTGTAGTTAGCACTTTTGTTGGCTTAATGACCTGCTTTAGATAGAGGTGGTGAAGGGTCTTTTGCCTGGAAATCATCATTTTGAAAGACAGCACTTCATTATTCAAAGCGTGAAGCAAAGGAGTGATATCCCCTTTTCTCTTGCAACATAGAAACACTGTTAGCTCACCCTTACACACATGTGCCACTCTTAATCTCCCTTCCCAGGCTTACCACTGCCTATAGAAGTTCCACAGAAAGGTATTGTTCAGGCCATACAACAGTCAAACCGTATTCAAAAGCACATTTCTTTTCATAAATGGTCACATTTGTTAAATATTATTTCACCATTTTTTGAAACCACAAAAATAAAAGCAGCTGACAGTTTGATGTGAAGAAAGTGCCGGTGCTTACCTGGGCTTCCCGCCCCTCCCTGTGCCTCCATCCAGCCGAGCAGAGAGCGCCGAACTGCTCACTAGAGCAGCTTCATGAGAGTGGGGAAAAGAACACAGACGGAGAGAAAGAGAGAGAGAGGGAGAGGGAGTGGACGAGCGAGACAAGGGTGTGAGAGTGTGTGTACGTGATCAACGCCCCCTCCTTTTTACCGTGTGCGTCCTCACAACTGCTCCTGTTTCTTTTGTTTTATGGGAGGGTTATTTCTCTCTCCCTCACTGGTAATCTGTTCTCTGCCTCACTGCTTGATGGTTGTGATGCCCTTAGTCCTTCATGCAATCAGCCTGGGGATGCACTGCACACCGTTTCCTCACTGTCTGACTAAAAAAGTGAGTGAGCACGGGATAAGTCAGAGAGAGAGAGAGAGAGAGTGAGAGAGAGAGAGAGAGAGAGAGAGTGAAAGAGAGAGAGAGGGAAAGAGAGGAGGGACAGAGGGCGACATCGCACTACATATGCCAGGTCTACTTTGCTTGGTAAGCAGTGCATTGTAAATGAGCTTGGCCAATGCAGAATACAGAGAGATCTAGAGAGAGAGAGAGATAGACAGAGAGAGAGAGCACGCGGAGCCCACTGGCAGAGTGCCCAGATCAGATGGAGTGAGGGGGATGGTGGGAGTGGTGATACTGGGCCATTGGGTGGGGAGAAGGCACGGAGGAGGGAGTGGACTGAAGTGACAGGATTTATTATTGTATGTGTCCTGCCTTTTAATAAAGACATAGACATCTGCACAGCACTAGGTCCACTGGTCCATTTAGTGCTCATGGTGTCAGAAGAGAGACACCAACTGTCTGCCTGTTTTCAATGCATTCCACAATGACCTCATAATACTCTGTGCTATGATAAGGTCTATATCACAAGACATAAAAGACTAACTGTGAAATATACAGTGGAGTGAATAAAGTAGCTGCCCATTAAATGCCCTAAGAGAGGTTCAAATACCATTCAGTTGCTTACTCAGGAGAAGAGCAGAGCAAAAGCGAAGTAGCGAAACACAATTTGGCAGATACTGCCCTCTAGTGGAATAACCCATCTATAAGGGCACACTTACTGAAACATATAGGCCTACTTTAAATACAGTTAGTCAATTTCAGTGACAGTGCAAATCCTTCGGTTTCACACACTTTTTATTGGGGTTTTTTCCTTTCTTCAATCAAGAGTGTGGTTGAGAGCATTAATGATTCATTACACATTCAGACTTTTCAGACTCCTGCTCCAAACTGTTTCTCTGCAGTTAGATAAACTGTTGCTTCAGTCTGAGCCCTTCTCCTCGCACTCAGGCACTGAAACTCCTGCTCATAGATTTCTGCTCTCTCTCTCAGATTGTTATTAAATGATCAATACTCACCAACCAATAGAATGTCAGGTATGACATTGACTAATGAAATTGTCACTGCCTTGTGCCCCACACATAATCTAGCCTTAAATGTGAACCAACTAATTAACATTTGAGTAGAGTTTGAGGGGCGTAATCTCTTATTATTCCCCCTAAAATGACATTGGAACTGGCCATTTGTTGTGGGAGCCATGTTATAAATACTAAGAGACCTAGGAAGGTCATGTAGGATTTATGATATGGATGTTGCACTAAGGGGTGGAGCTTAACTTTCCTGACGAGGGGTGCAAAAGAGTCAGTGGAACCGTGGGTGTTCTATTTACCCACACACCTTCCTGTCCCTGATAGTGATCTAAACAAAACCTGTTCGTACACTGGAGTAAGTTGGCCTAACTAGGTTGTGAAACATTCATAAACATTTTCTTAGCTTAATATGTCCATCTGTTGGTGCAATTGTATTTTCTTTATTTTCTGCAAACATAATACGCTACCGCACACACAGGCTGTAGCCATAATCAAGCACAAATAGCACTGTGAGCATATGATAATAGTCATATCTATATGTATAAAACAAAGTGGAACAGATGACAAAGGGTGATATCATGAAGGAGGCTATCTGGGGCAAAGGGTTCAGATGGTAATGGTTCCGGTCTCAGTGAGACAGACAGAGTACACATCCAGGGGTATGGGTTACAGATACAAAATAATGCAACACTTGTTCATGTCTCTTGCAACAGTATAATAGCAATATTCGGTTATTCAACATAAATATCTTTACATAGACCAACTGCATTCGATGATAAGATCCACCAAATGGTTGTAAAATCAATGTTGTTTCCATATCTGAGATGCTGGTAGTAGACCAGACAAAAAAAACAAAACAATGTGAACAGCAAATGAAACCGGGAAAAGGGGAGATAGATGAATTGTCAGGCGGGAATCGAACCCGGGTCGCTGGCGTCGTGAACCAGCGAGCTACGGAGTGAGCTAATACACGGATCCAATTGCGGTTAACAGTCAAAGTACTTGCTTTATTAAACAACAAAAATCCAACGCACAGGAGACAAACGAGAAAGTTCAAACAGTTCCAAAAGCACAGAAGAAAACTCCAGAATGCAAAAAGAAGCAGCAGTTCAAAAATCCCAAAAAGGTACAAAGTTCAAAAACGGCAGTCCAATAAATCCCAAGAGAAACAAGTGGTCAAAAACAGCAGTCAAAAAATCCCAAGAGATACAGGTGGTCAAAACGGCAGTCAATAAATCCAAAGGATACAGAAAATCAGAACGGCAGAGAAAATCCACAGGCAAAAATACAATAGGTACACGAGGCAAAAAGTACGGCAGAGAAAATCCACAGGCAAAAATACAATTGGTACACGAGGCAAAAGGTACGGCAGAGAACCGCAAACCGAGAACAGAGAACAGAGAACCAATTACTCACTTGACTGGAGACTCCTAACAACGCAGAAAAGAACAAGTGAAAAAAGCCCACTACTTATGCCCAGCTTAACAAGCACCAACACAGAACAGGTGAGAACAGAAAATGAGAATCAGGTGGGCAACAGGTACAAAGAAAACAATCTCCACTAGATGGCGCCAAAGTCAAAGAATCTGTCACCGAGCGTGACATGAATATAGAATCAAATAAACACTTAAAATTAAAATAAAACAATAAAACAATAAACAAGTGCGAGAAACCCTAGGCTAAGATATTTGTCTCATATTCCAGATATGGACTAATTATGCTCTCTATCTGTGCCATGTCATAAGAATTATCTAGTCAAAATAACTCTGGATACATGCCTTTTCCCTGGTTGATCAATGATTTGCTGCATTATTTGCCTGTACCTTAAGCTTGTTAAAAGTACAACGTTGTACCCTTGCTGTCAGCTTTTTTTTTTAACAGATTAAAAAAAAACAAAGGTCCGCAATTATCACCTTAAGATCCATGTCCCTCATGTACTTTACTGACAACTGTACCTTTGAGGAGAGAAATGATTCCTCTATTTCTCTGTGTGTGTGTGTGGACCGACCCAACGCCTGTACTTGGTGTGTGTGTGCTGACTGGTGTATACAGTACACTCTGCTGTCAACCTACCTGTGTATCAACCTCCAGCCTGATCCTCTTCTGGTGAGTCTGCTTCTTCACATCGCTGACACACCGCTCAGCTGCCAGGTCAACCAATCACCATCTATTTCTCCTCTCAGTGAGTTGACTTATATACTGCTACCTAGCTGTCCATCCTCTACCTGCCAACCCAACAGGTCTACAGTATCCTACTCACCTGCTGTTTCCTGATCCAGTTCTATGCTCACCAGCATCTTCAGATTCCTCAAGTCCAAAAGGCCAAACATCAACATCACAGAACAATCAGGCCAAAAAGATGGATTATGCCCCCAGGTTCTAGAAATACAGGAATTACAGACTCTGTGGATCACCTTCAGGACCCCAGTGGATCAGGCATAAGGGATCCCAGTCCAGATAGTCTTCGATAGTCCACCTGGTTTACTCAAATCCAGTTTTGGGAACAGATCCAACTTGCCTCTGGCCCTCAGTTGTTTAACCTCGCTGCTAGCATGTGGCCTGCCAGCCACCAACCTACTTTTCAACTGGCTAGCATGGGTTCTGCCAGCCACCAACCTGCTTTCAACTGGCTACCATGGGGTCTGGCCAAGCCAACATCCCATGTCCACATCCCAAGAATCCAACTGGCAGGTGTGTCACTGCTTCTGAGTCTGTTCCAGTTTCTTCCTGTGTTGACTGCACCAGCTGGCAACCAGCCTGTTCACGAGTTTGTTCCTGAGTTGGCTGAAGTCCAGCCTGTTTCAGGGTCAACCAATGTCTAGCCTTCAGTTTGCCCTCCTCGAAGGTCCCTCCTCCGCAGCCAGCCACCTGGCCTCCTGAAGGGTTCCACCATTGCCGCCCACCACCTGAAGGGGTGTCATCTTTCCTTCTTCGCCACCGGCCATCTGAGGGGTTCTACCTTTGCCGCTGGCCTCACAGTCATCCTAGAGGGGAATTCTGTCCTCCCGACTGCCCTCTAGAACCCTGGCTTTCTGGCAAGACTATCTTCGGAAGCTGAATGTAAGTTTTGCATTTGGTACAGCGTTTCAACATAAGACATTATTCTGTTGTCCTTAAGCTGTGTGGCGCCACTGACTTACAAACTCATCAGCAGATCTGTTTATTCGTGGAAGGTAAACATAGTGAAGTGCCCTTTTGTGAAGTGGGTCGGTGCTATTTCAAATTTCAGCATTTTCCATGAAAAAGAAAAGGTTTTTAAAGTATGCTGACACCACCCTGTTTAGTTCTTCCCACAATCGTTCAATTCTATGAACCCAACATCTGAAGGAGTTGCAAATCCGAATTAGAAGATCATTCCTCTCCACCAGCCACCACCAAGCTTAGGTATGAGAAAACATACCAACATGTCCAACCATAAAACTCCCTCTGTTTGCCCCTCAATATTAGAAAAAATACCAACATGTCCAACCATAAAACTTCCTGTCTGCCACTCAAATCTTAATCATGAAATTTGCAATATCAATGTTCTCACTACCAGCAGCAGTCGTGGCTCATGAAACACAAATCTTTATATGTATATATACAGTGCACTCCACAAATATTGGCACCTCTAGTAAATATGAGCTAAACAGGCTATAACAAAATACTGTATGTCTTTGCTGTTAAACCTCTTGGTTTTTCCCTCAAAATATTCACAAAAAAACTGTTGACATTAAATAAATATTTTCCCCCAAAACATGTGTGCCACAAGTATTGGCACCCCTAGAAAAATCTTTAATTAAAATCTAACCGAAGTATATTTCCAGTCATATTTTACATTTTTAAGTTCAACTGTTTGATAAGGTACTCTTATGAGGTCAACCATGACTTCCAGTTCCACTGGCATACAAATATGAGGTGACACAGGCCAAATTCCATTAGTCATTCATCACTATGGGAAAGACACAAATAACACAGTGACGATGTGAGACGAAAAGTGGTTGAGCTGCACAAATCTAGAAATGGACACAAGAAAAACAGTTGAAAATACCCATTTCCACTATCATGAAAATAATTAAGAAGTTTGAAGCGACAGGAGATGTTAAAGATCAGCCTGGAAGAGGGCGTGTCTGTACATTGACCCCACGCACCGTGAGGGGGATGGTTCTACTGGCAAAATAATCTCCAAAGATTACAGCTGGAGAATTGTAGAGGTTAGTTGAGTCTTGGGGTCAGAAAGTCTCCAAAACTACAGACGCCACCTACATCACCACAAGTTGTTTTGGAGGGTTGCCAGAAAAAGCCTCTGCTGTCAATCAACATCAAACTAAAGCGCCCACAGTTTGCCAAATGTAAGTCAGACTTTCAATGGGACCGAGTTATATGGTCAGATGAGACCAAAATAAAGCTTTTTTTTTTTCATCAAACACCAAAGGTGGGTTTGGTGTAGACAGAAAGATATCCATATAGAAAAGCACCCCATACCCAATGTGAAGTATGGTGGCGGAGCTTTGATGTTGTGGGGCTGTTTTTCTTCCAAAGGCCTTGGCCATCTTGTTAGGATACATGGTATGATGGACTCCATCAAATACCAGCAGATATTAAACACCCCCCTCCAGTAAGCCTTAGAATGGGCCGTGGTTGGACCTTCCAGCAAGACAATGATCCTAGGCACACCTCAAAATCATCACAAAAATGGTTCACCGACCACAGAATAAAGGTTTTGACATGGCCATCACAGCCCCTTGACCTAAACCCCATAGAAAATATGTGGGATAAGCTGTAGCCAAGTCTACAAACGTTGACCTCAGATTCTGAAGGATCTGAAGAGATACTGCATGTAGGAATGGTCTTAGATCCCGTGCCATGTGTTCACTAACCTCATCACGCATTATAGGAGAAGACTCAGAGCTATTATCTTGGTAAATGGAGGCTGCACAAAACATTACATTAAGGGGTGCCATTAATTGTGGCACACATGTTTTGAGGGAAAATATTTATTTAATGTCAATGGTTTTTTTTTCTTTTAATAATTTTACTTCAATGAAAAGTTAAGATTTTTGTGTATATTTCGAGTGAAAGACTGAGAGGATAAACAGCAAAGACATGTTTTTTTATAGCCTGTTTAGCTTATATTCACTAGGGGTGCCAATATTTGTGGAGGGCACTGTATAGAGAAGACGAACTTAGAAGAACCTGCAGTCCGCTTTTTCAATCCTTATGGTCTTTTACAAACCTCAGCCAGGCAAAGTACAACGTTGTCCCGGAAGAAAAACTTGCTTCCTTTTGCTCTGACAATGTTCCCCAACTCTGAGAAGTGTTTTTTCCAGCAGGGCAATGCTCCATGCCACACAGCCAGGCCAGTAAAGGTGTGGATGGAGTACCACCAGATCAGGACCCTGTCATGGCCAGCCCAATTTCGAGACCTGAATCCCATAAAAAACCTCTGAAATGTGATCAAGAGGAAGATGGATGGTCACAAGCCATGAAAAGAAGCCGAGCTGCTTGAATTCTTGCGCCAGGAGTAGCATAAAGTCACCCAACGGCAATGTGAAAGACTGGTGGAGAGCATGCCAAGACACATGAAAGTTGTGATTTTAAATCAAGGTTATTCCACCAAATATTGATTTCTGAACTCTTCCTAAGTGTAAGCATTAGTATTGTGTAGTTTAAAAATGAATATGAGCTTGTTTTCTTTGCATTATTCGAGATCTGAAGACACTGCATCAATTTAGCTATTTTGACCAATTGTCATTTTTCTGCAAATAAATGATCTAAATGACAATATTTTTATTTGAAATTTGGTAGGAATGTTGCCAGTAGGTTATAGAATAAAACTAAAATGTACATTTTACTTTAACACATACCAATAAATAGTAAAACCAGAGAAACTGATAATTTTGAAGTGGTCTCTTAATTTTTTCCGCGGCTGTGTATATAGTATGTGTGTGTGACTTTATTGATGCATACATGAACTTATGTACTTACACGTCACAAATTTTCTTCCATAATATTACTGATGGGTCGAACTCTCATTTTATATAATTTGCTGTTACCGAGTTCTGTGTAGTACCAGACTGTCTGTTGTTTAACCAAGAGCTGAGGCCTATGCTTTCCTCCTTCGTCTGAGGCGTTATCTTGCGGTGCCTGCTGAGAATTTGCAGAATTTGCAGAAACTAGAGCAGAGCGCTGAAGCATCATGCATGCTGCAGGCTTAAGTTTTTTTTAGTTGTCAACAAAATGTAGAACTAAGAAAGGCCCACAAACCTTGTGCAAATGTCCTTTAGATGAAATGTTGAAAATATGTTTAATAGAATGGCTGAGTATCTTAATGTTTCAGTTGTTACATATATTACATACACGTTTCCATTATTGTCAATCAGTCACATCCTAAAACCTCTATGACCCTGCACAGTGGTGTAGTCCAGGGTATACGCAGGTATACAGAGTATACCCACTTATTTTTCAATCAGCATTGCGTATACCCACTTCTCAAAACAGGGCGTTTACCCTGTGCTGTATGGACTGCTAAAAAAATTGCATAATAAAGAGTTTACCCACTTCTCCAGGGACCAACACTGGCCTTCCACCACTGACTTGTGACAAAACAGTGTACAGATTAGAATATTTAATATGGAACTGTAATATATATATATATATATATATTTAAAGTGGTTGTTTCCCTTTTGAAGCGTGGGAGAAAACATTCTGATAGAGGCTTCTCTGTGGTCTCTAAGTGAGGCCATACCACCCTCTGTTCAACACAACAGGATGTAAGGTTGAGCACGCTCACACACAGACACACACACATAATGCTGGTATGACTGTAGAGAGCGTGTTATCAGGTGTAGGAGTTCATGAGGTAGAACTTTCCCCTTCACGGATGAACTGTGAGTGTAAGAACACAATATTTTAGACTTCACGGTAATCACTAGACAACCAAATTGCATTTATTCTACTCTATTATCTTGTAGTATGTGAAAGGATTTAATGGACATATAACAATGGCACCAATACAACATAACAATGACATTCAAATATAAATGTGTTCACTGTATTCAAAAAGAAAAGTACAATGTAATTTCGGCCATTTTTAACAAAAAAATCTTTCCATTAATAAACTTTTTTGTTTCAAGCAATATAAACAAAGGATCTTACAGGGGAGAACAGTAAAATAACACGAAACATCATGAACATGATAACAACAAAATAAAATGCCAAAGTGTACAAATACAATATTGTGTGCCAGATCAATACAGTAATATCCCAAAAGATGATTTTTTTAATAGTTTTGTTTTAATATTCCTTGTTTAATTAGCCTGATTATATCAAATATCTGAACAAGTAGAACAGCAGTTACAATTAAAATTATCACAAGAACAACGATGTTTATGCAATAAGCAGTAGATCCATAACTTCTGGCTCCCAGATAGTCCCCAGCCATTTTCCTGTCCCGTGACTATAAGACAACATCATTATTGCACAACTCACATATTGTTAAAATCACACACACATTCCCTCTTAGTTTACCTCAGCCATTGATAAACTACTATAATTTAAAATGCTTTACAGACATCAAGAGCTAGAAAATAATGTAATTAAGAGTACAAAAAAAATAGTTGAGAAAAAATTACATTAAGATTTTAACATGTGGAATTTCAGTAACACAAATATTCTGCAGAATCTCACTCCTAGACTTCCAGTAGTTTCACAGGACATCAATATCAAATGACAGTATCACAACATAATCTCAAATCTGTCATAAACTCACCTTTATGGAGTAGCAGAAGGCAAAGAACCCCAAGCAGAATGGATTACAGAAGATGAGACTGAGCACAGACCATATGATATAGTCCTTTGGCATGGGGGGTTCCACATAAACAATTTGGCTCTGCGGCATGTGTGTCATGACTTGCATCGGCACATGGTCTTGGTTTGGTGGCATATAGTCCGTTGGATAGTTTGATGGCATATAGTCCATTGGGTAGTTTGGTGGTACATGATGTGCCATGCTAGCTTTTTTTTTGAGAGCTGGTAGGGAGGAAAGCAATGGTTTTCAGCCAGAAAGTTGAATGTGGTTCATCAAAAGCAACAGCACAGTAGTATCACAAGCAGCCCTCACAGGAAACCACGTGGGGTCTTATAATGCTTCCCCCTCTGTATCGGAAAGGAAATAAAAAAAAGGAAGTGACTTAACACCGAGCTTGGGTTATTTTTGTATTCTTGCCTGTATCTGTGCACACCACTTGTCATACACAATCCTGTTCAGTTATCTTACGAATTTCTCAAGAGTATACAGAGTTTTAAAATAAATAGATACAAAAGTGAAGTCTGCTCTACTATAAGTAAATTATTCCTGCTCTTTATGTTATGACTTTTTCCAATTCAAGTTATACAGCCATAGCTTTCGAGGGTGTGAGAAAAAGCGTAACACAAGAGATACATACATTTGAAGCTTTCACCATGTGCGCAACTTGTTCACTGCTGCCATGTTGCCCATCTCAAGATACAAAGCATTTGCATGGTATCAAAGTATAAGTTCATCATCATCTCAACAGAAACTAATATAATATTGTATGCGTGTCTCTATGTGAACTGAAATTGAACAGGTAGCTTGAATTTCCTGCAGGGACGTCTCCCTGTCACCCCCTGCAGCTGGTATCTGGGTTAGATGTTCTTTCCCTAGCCTTTTCCCCTATTAATTTACCTTTTTATTAGTTCATCATGTTAACTTCACTTTGATACAATATTTTGAAAAAGTAGGGGTAACCATAGGGCTTGGGGTGTGTTGTAGATAAGCGGACATTGGCACAATACTTATACATAAAGTGCCAGATGAGCAGACCTTTGTGCTAACAAGAGGTTTTCGCCCACGTGCCACTGTTTCCTGATGCCATTTTCAGGTTGACGTTCATAGACATTTCTTGTAACATTTTACCAAGAATTTCTTTAACATTTGTAATACGTCAATTCCTATAGCCACTGGCTCAACGACGGTGATGAGGATGTCATAAGGATGTTATTTATAGCAGTAGTGAATTTTATGCCCTCAATTCATTGGTCTGATTGAAAATCCCCTTTCATACTGAGATGGAGTGGATTTGCAGAGCAGTCAGAGGATGAGACATAAACTGTATGTTCAAAAGGTTGCCGCTACTGTATATATCTTGTCGAGAGTGAGGTTCTAACTGCGTGGAATCACACTTCAACTGTACACACGTCTCAGAACTCATAGAGGAGATGCTGTTTGGTTTCATTTGGATGGGCTGCATTAGTGTGATATTGATGAGTTCAGTTTCATTGGTTCAACTGTTTCTGGTTTCAACTGTCGTTACAAAGGTTTAGACGTGACTGTGGTTTCAGAGTAGAAATGCAGCGATTAAGATCTAGAAATGATAGACTTGAAAGAAAGCATTTTGTTAGGTATTTATGCTTTGCCATATTTTTTTTAGTTTTGACAGTAGTCTGAATTTACTTACCAAGAGTTTCAAGAATGTTTTGAATTCTTGATGAATAGTGACGTTTTAGTGAATAAATACAATTGGAATGAGTATTATTAGTAAGATGACTGTAAAATTGTACCATCTTCAATAGATCCCGTTGGTGCATAAAGCTGCAATAGAACTACTAATCTATTTAGTACTTTAGGTAATTTCCTTCAATACAGACCCTAGTTTAATTGTTGAGAAAAATGATAGCCCAATGTTCAGTGTGTTCTGGAAACACACAACTGTCAGTGATAGCTAAAAGATTCTCAATCTGTAATTTCATGGACAATTCAAATGTTATGGCTTTTACAAATCTTTCACATCTAGTTTACTTTATGCAGCCTCTTGACCATTTCAGGGATGTACATTGTTTGGATTGGCAGCAGCAGTTGTGGTTTTAATCATCTCCTTGAGACAAGGCTATCACAACAGCTCTCCTATGGGCCTAGCCGTGTGCACCTAACTTGATCTGAAATTAGTAACACTGCTATCTCCAAACTCTCCATCATAGACACTGCCCACCAAATACAATGTCAGCCAACTTGACATTCATACAACTTCTCATAGAATGGTTGAAAGGCTTCGGCCTCATTCTTGAACATTTTCTTAAGTGTCTTCTTAAATATTTTCTTACGGTCTTCAAAAGACCAACCTTAGAAAAGATCTCCGCGGGATTCATGAACACCTGGAAATGTGTTTTTAAACCACCAAACTGTGTACTGATCTAAGTTAAGAACGAATCCCAGATGAGAAAACGTTCATGAATGCCAGAATTGTCCCGGAAACTTTGTAAGTAGAGTTTGTAAGTAGAGAAATGTCCTCTTTACATGCTCTTAACAAGAAAGAGGCCCCTTGTTTTTAGCATGTGGCTGAGCTAATCTTCCATTTGGCATAAGGAATGATGAGAGATTGAAGGAAACCGTATTAATACGTCCAATGTAAGCTTAATGTAAGGTTCAGGTTCAGATAATATGTGACCATCTATCGCTAAAGTGACACAAATTTGAAAGAATCACTTAGTTCTGCCCCATCCTTTCTTCATTCAAGTTGTTCTGTTCTTCTTTACATAGTTGAATTTGGAAATAAGAAAAGTCACTCTTCAACGTGAGTGAATGCATGCAACAAATGTCATATTTACCATATTTCATAATTCCTCTTTTCTAGTTTCTGGTCAACTCTCAAAAATTCAGATTCAGATCAAATATAAATACAAAAAACAATTATAAGCGTGATCGCTGTATTCAAAAAGATGTAGAAATTCAGTGACTGTAAAATGTAACTTTGGCCATTTTTTATTTAAGAACAGATAATATTTATATGAATTAACATTTTTCAAGTTTTTTTTGTTTAGTTTTTACACAATATAAACAAAGGATCTTACAGGAGAGAACAGTAAAATAACTTGAAACAACATGATACAACATGAACATGATGACAACAAAATGACATGCCAAAGTGTAAAAATACAGTATTGTATGCCAGATCAATACAGTAACATCCCAAAAAGGTCAAGATGTCATTGACTTTTCAATTAAAGTTTTCAAATATTCTGTGAATTAGCATGATTATAGTATAGATTTGACTTATCAGAACGCCAAGAGCAGCAAGACTTATCAAAAGAGCAAGGACGTTCAGGCGACGAGCAGTGAATCCATAACTTCCGGCTCCCAGATAGTCCCCAGCCATTTTCCTGTCCCGTGACTATAAGACAACATCATTATTGCACAACTCACATATTGCTAAAATCACACACACAGTTTACCACAGCCATTGATAGAAAAAGATAATTTAAAATGCTTTATAGACACATCAAGTGCCAGAAAAAAATTGAATTTCAAATCTGTCATTCTAGTCTATATCTATATCTGTATACGGAGCTACAATGCCATCCGAGCTGGAATAAACAATCTATTCTTAATTTTACATTCTTAGGAGTCCAGCGTTTAGGTCGAACAACAGTGTTTTAAAACCTGGAACTTAAGCATTTCAACACAAATAAATACATGTATTTAAAAGCTACAGTCGTGTTGCTTAACTCACCTTTATAGAGTAGCAGAAGGCTACAAACCCCAAGCAGAATGGATTACAGAAGATGAGACTGAGCACAGACCATATGACATAGTCCTTCGGCATGGGGTTGTCCACATAAACAATTTGGCTCTGCGGCATGTGAGTCACGACTTGTATTGGCACATGGTCTTGGTTTGGTGGCCTATAGTCCATTGCATAGTTTGGTGGCATACAGTCCGTTGGGTAGTTTGGTGGTATATAGTCCTTTGGACAGTTGGGTGGTACATAATGTGCCATGCTACCTTTTTGAGAGCTGGGAGGAAGGAAATGAATGGTTATCAGCCAGAACGTTGAATGTGGTTTATCAAAAGTATTAAGTGGTTTATCAAAAGTTTATCAGCTTGTGATATTTTTTTTGCTGCTCTTGCACGCATCTTTGCACACCACTCGTCACAATCTTTCCAATGTCGTTGTCAAGTTTATACAGTGTTTTATAATTGAAAAATAGAATTTGATGTCTCTTGCTCTACTATAAGTACTTTGTGTTTCTAACTGTGTTCCAATTAAATTAATTCAAGTTATATTACGTTAATGTTCCTATTTCTTCCAGACGTGTGGGATTTCCTATAGCTCCCCAGCTCCAATCTCTCTCCCACATAAAGCTAGCGTGGCATTCACTGTACTGTTCCTGCTATGTGTTCTACTCAGTGCGTTAACGCGGTTAAACAGTCAGCCAAACTCGATTTTCGCCTTACTTACTTAATTGATTATTTCCAATATGTCCGTTGAAAACTTATGTGAGTGAAACTGGAAAACACAAGAAACAGAAAAGACTTAGGAAGTATCTTAACTAACATAGCAAAGTTACTATATTAGTACAGCACAAGTGGCTAATAAGTGCTAACGTTAGCCAACAACAGGATGACAAATAAATAGTATGCTAACCTGGTCATAAATTAGCACGTAACCCGTAAATTACTGATAACTTCCCATTGCAGATCAGCACACTAACAAATATCATAAAAAGCAAATCTTGGCCACTCATTCATATTATCTAAGATGTGAGACAACTAAAAAACTTGATACAGTCATTGCTTTCGAGGGTGTGAGAAAAAGTGTAACACAAGAGATACTTACATTTGAGGCTTTCACCATGTGCGTAACTTGATCACTGCTGCCAGGTTCCAGTGTTGCCAGCTCCTCTGTAGGCGAAGTTAGCGCTCCCAAAAGTAACTAGAAGTAGTTAAATGACGTAATCAACACATTTGCATAATATGCAATTCTGAAAGAGGTCAAATGAATAGAAAAGGCTGAGCAGGTAGTTTACAAACGAACTATTTACGTATTTACAAAAAAAAAAAAAGTTTTTGCCATAAACTGTATGGTAAGATTTTTTCATTTCTTTTTTATTAAGTAGCCTAAGAATGAAGACCTAAAAACTATTCACGTATTTACAACTGACAAAAGGTCGCTAGATTTGTCGCTAGTCGCTTTTGACGAATTAAGTTGCCAAGGGGGTCTGAAAATGTGCCAGATATAGCGACAAAGTCGCCAAGTTGGCAACACTGCGCAGGTTCCCCATCCCACGATTTAGCATTTGCGTCGTATGAAAGAAGTTCAGCATTCAACAGAAAGTAATTTAACACTCTACGTGTGTCTTTATGTCAATAATTAAACATGCAATGTTGAATTACTGCAAGCAATGTATAACCTTTTTGCTTACCTAAATAAATCAGAGGGCAGAAAAATTACACTACTACAAGTTCCTTGCTCGGATATTGGGAAAGATGATTCTGTATAGGCTGGTTGGGGTGATACAATGTGTGACATCTGGAGGAAGTGTGGTAGGCTATATGAAGATAACGATTACAGACATGAAATTTAAAAAACCTAAATCCTTAATCAATACATTTGTATCAATTTATTGACAGATCGACATAATAATGATCTATTATCTGTAATGATCATCCACCATCACTATAGCCAGTTACAGTATCTGACATATACCAAATCTGGTTACTATCGTATATTAATTTATTTCCCTTCCAATTATAGTTCCTCATGTTGACTTCACTTTGATACAATATTTTGAAAAAGGAGGGATAAAGATAGGACGCGGGGTTTGTTGTAGATAAGTGAGGAAATCGTCATTAGTGAGAAAATGAATTGAAAGGGATATAATCCTTGGCAGACACAGGAGTCAGAGCCACAGACAGGCAGTAAAGCAACTCTTAAGGCATGTGTGTACCCACCAAAACATACTGCATCTTTGATAACAAATAAACCGTGGTTCACGGCAAAGCTCAAGCAGCTTCGTCAAGCCAAAGAGGAGGCCTTCAGGAGTGGGGACAGGATCCTTTACAACCAGGCCAGAAACACATCAGAGTAGCAAAGATAAGCTACTCTGAAAAGCTGAAAATCAGGGTTTCAGCTAACGACCCTGCGTCAGAGTGTGGAGAGGCCTGCAGGACATTACCAACTATAGGAAAACCTCCCCCCACACGATGAATAACCCTCCACTGGCTGGCGATCTGAATGTGTTTTACTTCAGGTTTGATCACCCACATTCACACCCCTCACCCGCCCCAACTCAGACTTCACACAATCATCTGCACCCCCTGTTATCAACTCCCCCTGACTCCCCACCGGCACTGACGGGCTGTGAATAGGATGTCTGCCAGCTCTTTCAGAGACAGAAGACAAGGAAGGCATCAGGCACAGAGGGTTTGTCACCCTCCTGTCTGAAAACCTGCGCTGATCAGCTTGCCCCCATCTTCACACGGATCTTCAACAGATCTCTGGAACTGTGTGAAGACCCTTCCTGCTTCAAACGCTCCACCATCATCCCAGTCAGAAACACTCCATCACTGGACTGAATTACTACAGGCCCGTCACCCTGACATGTGTGATCATGAACTAACAAAGTATTTGTCTGTCAGCCAATTTAAAAGCCTTTTAGATGCTAAGGATGTGCCTCAATGCTGTTGTTTTAAATTAGTCAAAGTCAAAGTTTATTGTCATGATTCTCTGATTTTTTTTTTTTTACTTTATGTTATATATATATATATATTTATACTTAATTTTTGAGTTTTTTTAATGTGTTTTGTTTATTTATTTTGTCTGTTTTGTTTTGTTATGGTTTGTTTATTTATTGTTCTTCTGTATTCTGTAGCCTCAGTCAGGGCATCGCTGCAAAAGAGCCCTGTGCTCAGTCAACCCTCTGCAGTTTACCTCCCGGGCAAACAGGTCGTGGATGATGCAGTCAACATGGGGCTGCACTACATCCTGCAAAACCTTGACTCCCCAGGGACCTATGCAAGGATGCTGTTTGTGGACTTCAGCTCGGCATTCAACACCTTCATCCCAGCCCCGTCCTCCTCACCAAACCCACCCAGCTAACTGTGGATCCAAATTATTTGTATCTTTGTCATCCAAGTTGACCTCCTCTTTTCTTCTTTCCTCTTTTATTTTTACTCTCACTGCCTCTAGCCTTTTGTCTTCTAATGATTTGGTTGTCAATTCCTCGAGTCTTTCTAGGGCATTGGCCATCCGGGTCATGTCTCTTTGGGTCATTTGGAGTTCCCTTGCCCTCCAATTCTCCATTTCTTGTTTTAAATGTAGGTTCTTTGTCTCCAGTGTTTTCATCCTCTGAGTCAAGTCTTCATTTATGGTCTCAAACAATGCAATCTGCTGTTGAGATAACCTTACTTATCCAGTTCGTCCAGTTGTGTGATCTCCTGTGTGGCAAGGACATATTTTATCAGGTAAAGATTATCCCTGTCAGTAAGCTTGAAGAACCTAATTATTTCCTTTTGGTCTATAGTTTGGTCTAGAAGTCGAAACCTTTGTGAGAGGTTGTGAGGCTAGAGGACAGTAAGAATCAATTGGCTAAATCTGACAAAAAGTGTATGGGATTAGAACCGTGAACTGGGCCTTTTAGTCCTTTCCAGATATCATCTAAGGGTGATTTTCCACTGCAGGAACTGGTGGGCTAGCACCTTTAGATGGTTTTCCACTGCAGAGCTGTTTTTGGGAACCAAATAAGGCTATAAGGTAGGTAGGTACTTTGTTTGGGCCTGAAACTGCTGGGGGTGTGTGGTGGTGGTGGGGTTCTTGCAATGATTATTGATGGTTATTGGTTAAACAGTGGTTGCCAGAGGTTATGTGGTGAATATAGCGGTGTAGCAAAGGAAGAGCGTGGTCACCCCACCCAGACTCGAACCCGAGTCTACAGGGTGCCAAACTTGCTCTCTGACCGCAATTCCAAAGAGACAGGCTTGATGGCATAGCAATCAGAGCACATACTAATCTCTAGTGACAATCGCATTGTCACAGTATGTTAATACAAATTGTTTATGTTAATAATATTTGTACAAAATGATTGGATTAGAAGGGACAGTGTGGTTGTTACATGTAACCTCTGCAGATTGAAGGTGCAGGACCTCAAGGGCAAGTTCAAGAAACCAGTCCTGAAGAAAGTGCACATGTCGGCTGATGCCATGCTTGGTGCCTTGTTGGGCTCCAAACACAAGGTGTCCGTGGATCTGACGGCCAACCTGAAGCAGGTCAAGAGGAGGTAGGTGAATGTGTAATATGTCTCAGCACTGATTCACGTCATACGTGAGCAGGCCTGCTCCTAGTTTCAAAAAGTATAAAAAGTGGTGGGTTCTTAACTGTGTTTCAGTGTGGGTTTTGAGTCTTTTAAGATAATCAATGTACAAAAAACATGACCTTTCATATAATTTAGTTTTAATATGAAATTTGTGTCTTGATTGTTGGCAGGAATAAAAAGAGCATGTACTTAAACTCAACTGCTGTTTATACATATTACATCCCATAATCTCTTTGATTCTCACCATCACCTTATGTTTGAGCGCCGCTGTGCGGTGACCCTCTCTTCTTGTGTATCAGATGCTGCCAACTCACTAGAGACTAAATATATGAGTGAGTGAGAGGTACTGTATTATACACAGGTGACAGATCAACCCCAGTGGGTCTTACTAAGTACAGCACAATAATCCAGTATCTGAACCTACTGTGCCTGCGCATTGTCCTTTACAGCCATTTGTGATCTGAAACCATGGACGTAGCATTCAAATGAGTGTGTAAAATGAGCTATTTCTATATTGGCTCTCATTTTGGGCTTGCATGAAAATCAGGAAACACTACATGCACTTTTTATTTTCATATCACATATTTATTCAGTACTCAAGCAAAAATGTCAACACTTATTTAGGTAACTCAATGTATCTATTAGGTTTGTTTAAGCTATGTGTGTTTCTGACATGATCTGACTTAGACTAATGTTATTACATCCTGTGTCATAAAGTTTGATATTGTTTGATTACCTGAAGATTGAGGCGATGGTCCGGAAATCCATTATGTGTCTGTATCTGAGTGCCAACCAGGGACAGTCAAAAAGAAGGTAAAAATGTTTACCCTTTTTCATTTCAATCAAAAGATTAGAACATTTGAATTTGTAAAATGTGCCATTAATGGATGTAAAATGGGTACTATACTACTAAGCAAATGTAGGTCTAATCTAATGTCACTCCATAATCCGTAACTTCCATGTTATCAATAGTTGGTCCTCAAATCTTCAGTAGCTGTACGCGTTGAATGGTGTGTGATTTACACTGTTGTGTTGAGTGTCTGAGGATGTGTGGCATGCTCAAAGTTTTCACACCTGTCAACCCCTCCCACAGCTTCAGTGTGATCAGTAAACACACCCAGTATAGATCAGAACAGGTGGGACTGCTGAGGGGCCCTGTAGGTCACTCGTCACACGGACTGTGGCCTTTCTCCTGTGGTCTTTCTCTTTGTTCTTGTGTCTCATAATTAAGTCACATTTACTAACCCAGTATCAACTCATAAAAGTTTTTTTTACCCCCTTGCCATCACAGCCATGACCTTAATTTCCCTCGTGATCAATAAAGTATCCATCTATCTATCTATCTATCTATCTACTGATTGGAAGAAACAACTTAAACCTAACGTTTATCAGGCATTATAATTTCCTAACTAAACAGGTAAACATTACTGCAACAAACACGTAAGAAATTAAATTCCCACAAACAAAGCAGTTATACCAGGCTTAATTGTGCATTATTTAAAAAAATTTTGCAACGTAGGGGAGATATTTTGGTGGCGTCTTGTGGCTGAAGTAGGGATAAGGGAGGGGTAAGATGGTATGCCAGGAAGCAACAAAGCCCATTGGCTTAAGCCAGGATCTGCTGCCATACAGAGAGGTTGGCTTTGGCTTTGACATCTGAGGGCACTATATATGCTCTGATCAGATTTCCACTGTATAAGGCTCGCCCACCTCACTCATCTCTACATCAGATATATTCTGATCATCTTTCCCTTGGGCTGATAGGTGAGATCTTCTCTCCATTTCTTCAGGGTCAGTTTGTGCCTTCTTAAGTGGACTCCAGGGGTGTACAGTCGTAGGGATTTGGAGACTTGGGTGTTGAGTCTTAGGGATGTGGTGGTTTAGTGTATGGCTCTGGCTCAGTGATACTCTCTGTATTGTAAGACTATTGTGTTTTTTTACCATGTTCTTTTGTGCCTGTGATTGAATATCTTGAGGAAATTAAAATGACAAGGGTAGCAGGCTGTAAACTCACATTCTGTGTGCATCACAAAATAACCATTCTAGTTATAGGGTCATAGTGATGATTTTCTTTAATGAGCAGTTTTTGCATTACCTCCCAATACTTTTGCATATTCTCCCAATACTTTTGCATATTCTCACAATACTTTTGCATATTCTCGCAATACTCTTCTGTTTTCGAGGTAACACAAAATGTAATCCAAAGAGCTAACGCAAAAATATTGCAAGCAAAAGTATTGGGAGCACAAAAGCAGCTTAGAAATAAGATCACTACCATGACCCTTAGGGGGTTCCATAGATAGGTACAGCTACAATGATCTTTCATAAATCGAAAGATTTGGTTAAAGGTCTTCGTCGTATATGGAGCTCCCAAGAATTAACTGGATTCAGGATGCTGAATGGAGGATGAGAGCAATAATCTTCCACAGAAAGATTTCACTTAGCCTCATGAGTTCTCTGATGTGTTCGAAGCAATGTGGGTCTTGACTATACATAGATATAAAAATATTGCGACTATAACTAAAAATCCTCTATTGTGAAATATTGTTGATAGTATGGTATAGGTTGATAGTGTCTGTAATAAACCATCCATCAAAAACTTTTAAGAGGTTATTTTAAATAAGATCTAGGTCTCAGTCTCAGTCTCCTTGAGACAATACTGTGGCTTGAAGACAAGACCTTTGTGATGGCGACGTTGCTTGACAATCTCTCAACATACTTGAGGAAATTCTTTTAGAGGCAGGGCTAGTCTCAGCTGTTGTTGACCTTTTGTTTGGGAACGTACCAAATAGCTGTAAAGACAACTGGTACCCCACTCCCAGGCCAATTTTAGACATGCTAACTTTCAGTCATATTCTTCTTTTCAGAGAGAATAGTTTCACCAGAGAGAGAGATCTGGTCAAGAATGGTTTAAAGTTAAAAACTATTTTCTATTCACAGAGTCTGGCAACAACAATCTGGAAAGATGTCTGAGTAAGTGTTTAATTCTAGACTTGTGTGAAATTACTACAAAAACTTATTGTCTTCTGTGTTACACCAAAATGTCTTCCACCTCAACTATCTATAAAAACATTTGAATAGATATTACTCTAATTTCATGGCTCATGATGAATATTTTCTGAACTCAAAAGGCAGAAAAAGATGACATCGAGCCGTCGGCATCACCTGAAGGTAATACATTTTACCTGAGACTCTCGGGAATAAAGTGCTAGTTCAGTGAAGAAAACAAATCAATACTGCAATGTGACAGCATATGAGAATGAAAAACAAACTTTTGGTCTAGCTAATGATTGTTAAAACTCTATATTCCTTCAGAGCATGATGCTCGCAAGAGGCGTGGTTTTGCTGGAGGCTGAAGCCAAACAAGCTGTAGAAGACAAACGGAGATACATGGAGGAAAACTGCACTTTTGCTGAGTTCCCATCAAGTATGCAAGAACTACAGGTACACACCTCATAATATTGAAAAGTTAGTTGATGAAACCGTATACAAATAACTCTGATAGACCAACTGAGATAGCTTTTAGTGAAACCATTAATTTGACTAATGATGACTATCCATCCTTTTCCATCATCTGCTCCAGGACCTGTGTAAAAAGTTACACCAGCAGATCGACAGTGTGGATGAACAGAGATATGACATGGAAAGCAAAGTTGTCAAAGCCGAAAAAGAGGTACCACTGGCACTTCACTACATATGCCACGTCACAGAATGCATTACACTGAACAAACAGATTAATCCAGTGCGACCTACTAGGACTCAAACACTGATGCAATGGTATGGCTAGCACCTGCATGCTCTTGTGCCACAGGCACACTTAGAATGGCGAATGTCTAAGGTCGGCTGCAGTCAGAGGCCTACTGTCAGTGTGAATGGCAAGTCTTGTGACCACAGCAGTAGAATTGTTTCTCATTTGTTTTACCTGTAACATTTGTTGCTTAGATTGAGGATCTGAGGATAAAAGTGCAGGACCTAAAGGGTAAGTTCAAGAAGCCGGCCTTGAAGAAGGTGCGCATGTCTGCTGACGACATGCTCCAGGCCCTGCTCGGCTCCAAACACCACGTGTCCATGGACCTGAGAGCCAATTTGAAGCAGGTCAAGAAGGAGGTGAAAGATGAGGTGGGTGCATAACTAGTACAGTATATCTTGGTACGATTGACAAGATTTTGTGAGTTTCATTAAAACATACAAACGTAAACAAACATATAATCAACATACAATTTAATGTCATTCTGAGAGCTCAACATAATGGCCCAGTTAGTATGGGGCGCCGTTTGTAAAATGTTGCACGTTCTAAAATCCTGCTCAGTTTTGGCACATTTAGCATTATAATACGGGGGAAAAAGCAAGACAATATTCACATGTCACCTTTTCAAACATTTAGAGAGAAATTGTTGTTTAAGTTGTTGTAAATAAATGTTAATGTTAAATGTTATATGTAAATGTTATATATATATATATGTAAATGATAAATGTAAACGTAAATATTAAATATAAACTTAAATGTTTAATGTTGTATATAAATGTTAAATATAAGTGTTGAATGTAAATGTAAAATATAAATACTTAAATGTAAACGTAAATGTTAAATGTATATCTAAATGTTAAATGTCCGAATTATGTTCAGTCTACATTTAAGATTTGGCGCCAGAACATTACAATATTTACGGTAATTCGCTCGTGGAGCGGGATGTGGTGTTGGTTGCAGCACTTGTTCCCAATGTAGGTCGGTTTTGGAGAGCCGCCCTAACGCCAGCTGCAACAGCTCTCTCTATAATTAAAGCTAAATCTAATTAATTTGGACTTGCCATCTTGTTGTCTTGTCGTTATCTCGTGAATAAAAGACCGTGCTTTTCTCCATTCAAAAAACCCGTTGCTTCACGAGCGAATTACCGTAAATATTGTAATGTTCTGGCGCCAAATCTTAAATGTAGACTGAACATAATTCGGACATTTAACATTTAGATATACATTTAACATTTACGTTTACATTTAAGTATTTATATTTTACATTTACATTTAACACTTATATTTAACATTTATATATAACATTAAACATTTAAGTTTATATTTAATATTTACGTTTACATTTATCATTTACATATATATATATATATATAACATTTACACATAACATTTAACATTAACATTTATTTACAACAACTTAAACAACAATTTCTCTCTAAATGTTTGAAAAGGTGACATGTGAATATTGTCGTGCTTTTTCCCCCGTATTATAATGCTAAATGTGCCAAAACTGAGCAGGATTTTAGAACGTGCAACATTTTACAAACGGCGCCCCATAAGTTAGATGGCACTACGCATTTGCTGAGTGATGACCCCGTTGTTCAGTATGGCAGTGTGTTTATAGAGGACTGACAGTAATGACACGCCTAATTCCTTACCCACACTGTGACACATGTTCCTCTGGGTCACAGTGATTCATACACTGTAAAATATTTCACCGTAATTTTACAGTAAACTACTGGCTAATAATTGCATTCATTTCACGGTCATTTTACAGTAATTTATTGTAAATATTTCACAGTAATTTACTGCACATGTTTTACAGTAATGCACTGTAAAAATTTCACAGTAAAATGCAATGCAACTACAGCAGTATATTGTAATTTCACAGTTTAATGCCATTCGATTACTGTGATTTGGCAGTATGTAGCTGTAGAATTACATCGTCTTGCTGTATATCATTTACAGTATTTTTACTGTAAAACTTAAGTTATGCAACTAGTACATTAAACTGTACATTTACAATTTAAGTACTGCACATTTGACTTGTTAACTGTGATTTTATCACACAAATGTGCTTTGGATTTGCTAAATTAAAAGTCAAAGCAAGAACAAAGACAATGCTAATTTTAACTTTTTAAATTCATTACTCAATACCCAAATACATACAAATTCATGAAGGTTTAAAACACGTCATATTTATTATTCAATACCTAAATACATTACAATAAAAAAGGTTTAAAAACACGCAAAAAATCAATACCCAATTACATAACAATTACTGAAGGTTTGAAACATGTCAAATTCATTACTCAATACCCTAACCCTAGAACTCAAAACCCAAATACAAATAGCAAAAGTTAAAAACACGTCAAATTCATTAATCAATATCCTAATACACAATGAAAAAAGTTTAAAACACTCAAATTACACACAACACTCCAGAACGTAGACTCTCCTAAATAACTCTGTCTGTCTTCAGACCATATAAAATATAAACAAAACTTCGGAACATATACAATATAAACAAAAATTAAATGCAATTACAAAAAAAAAAAATGCAAAAACAATTAAAAATGTACAATGACCACTCGAAGTCGACAAGCTTTCTCTGGAGTGTGCTGACATTTGCATTTATCCCTCCACGCCTCTTCTTCGAGCCTTGCTCTGGGTTGATGCCCAAGAAGCACCTGTAAACAATAAGCAAAGACAACTTTCAGTTTTACAGATTTAATATGGCATTGTTTATCCAAGGCACATGCACATGCACCAAATAAGTTAGTATCGAAAGCCAAGCAAGATTGATATAAGCAACGCAAATCAGGAGGCTAAAATTAGCTCCTTTGAAATGACATAGCCTAGTTGCTGCATCTGGAGGCTAACGTTTACTTTAACTTTCACGCTAATTTGTGTATTCTCAGTCCAGCGTCGGAAATTAACGAGGGCAAAGGGCAAAACTGCCCCTAAGAAATATAGTTTTGCCCCTAAAATTACTAGGAGAGGGGCAAAATATGCCCCCATAATTTTGTGTAATAATAATTTGATGAACGTGTCAAACATCGTAGCCTATATGACCTGGTCAGTTTCCATCAAATGTTTTGATTTTCGCCTTGACTGATAGTTGGGTGAAGAACCGAACGTTCTAACAAAAGATATTTGGAGCGCTTCCTAATCAGACCTGTGACTGCGAGAGTGAGGAGAAATGAGGATCAGCGCAGTCTCTCTCACCATCTCAGGTCCTAAAAGATCAAATTCACACACCCAGCGACTGTCAACAAATTTAAGTTAGAATGGCCTGGGGTGGAGGATGACGACGACGACGAGAAAAACACCTGATTTTTTTTTCAGGCATGTCGGACTTGTGGACAACGAGTTGCCCAAATCGTTGTTAATCCAGCACAGGCAATTTTTTCTGCTGAATTCATCAAGGGGAGTGAAAACATAAATACATGGCCTTTCGTCACCAGGCGCCAAGCAACTCGCCATCGCCTACGGTGAATGATAACTGGTAATAATACTTTTAGAAATGATTTAGTTCGGTTAAGCTAGTTTAATGTTAGTTAGCTAACTAACGCTAGCTATCTTTGATAGTGCGTTAGCTACATAGGCTTGCTTGCAAGCTAGTTTACTAGTCTTAACTGTTTCCTGTAGGCCTACTATGGTAGGTACAACATGATTAAAGGTAGGCCTAACACAAAAATCCATAAATATAATGTGTTATTATTCTAAAAAAAGAAAGAAAAAAATTATTGTTAATAGTTGAATAATGAAATGTAGTCATAACAACTCATAACCACAAAGAAATAAGAATAAACGTGAATATGATTGTCTAATTTACGTTGTCTGTTTGGTTTTTGTTCAAAAAATCTAAGAAAACACTTTGAATTTGTAGACTAATGCCTAATAGTCTTATTATTGCCATTTGATGACAATTGCTCATATACTTTAAAGTAACACTATGCAACAATTTGACACTTTTTGAGGTATGGTTCTATAGGCAACTAGTTTTGGTACCATCCTCTAATTATTTTTGATCGCATATGGTCATGTGAAGGACAGATAAAAGACCTGTGTCTTTCCCACTAGCCATCCAAGATATGCCCTATGTAGTTCTGTGTAACGGGCTGGAACACCCTGCAAAAATGGAAGAAAAGCTTTCACATGCATGACATGCCAGGTATACTGCAAAAAGACACCAAGTTAGTGTGTTGGCAAGCTTCTATTACTGTCAGCTGGGCTGTTGGTGGTGGTTACAAGGTTTTTGCATGCCTTTTAGGTAGTTAGCGTACTAGTTTTGGAACAGAACTCCGTATTGCTGCTTTAAGCCTAAATAAGTGTGTTTATTATTTTGAACAAAGGTTAAATGATTTTCACAAGTTTCTGAAAGTGCCCCCAATTTTTTGTGAAATGCCCCTGGATTTCAGTAAGTGGGGGCAAAAATTGCCCCCTAAAAAATATGTAAATTTCCCACCCTGTCTCAGTCGAATAACACACTCTATACCTGGACACGTGGAGAATATTTATTGAGAACACATCATTTGAGCTTTCCAAAACAACTATACATTACTTGTCTGTGAAGAAAATCTTGGCGGGGAAAATGGCTTTAAAATGACTTAGCTGGAGGCTAACGTTAGCTTACTATAACTGTCACGCTTATTTGTGTATTCTCAGTCGAATTACACACTCTATACCTGGACATGTGGACAGCATTAAATGAAAACACATCATTTGAGCTTTCCAAAACAACTATACATTACTTGTCTGTGAGGAAAATCTTCGCGGGGAAAAATGGTTTAAAATGACTTAGCTGGTTGCTGCAGCTGGAGGCTAACGTTAGCTTCCTTTAACGTTCACGCTAATTCGAGTATTCTCCGTCAAATAACTAACACACATGACTAAAATTGACATGTGGAGACCATTAAGGTTAAATGGAAACTCACAATTAGGATTTTACAAGGATAAGTTTCTTCTCTGTGAGGCAAAGCTTCACGGAGAAAACAGCTTTTGGAATTTCTTAAAAAGTGGTTCATTAAGTGACCTGACCTTGATCCAAAAGATCGTTCATTGACATTTACTAACCCAGACAACGAACGTTATTAAAACGTTATTATTATAGAGTTGTGACAAGCTCTCTGTCAACCTTACCTTTATCTTCTAGCTCATGTGCTGTATCCACCTTCGCGCTCTTCTCATGTGCTGCCTGCCTGCGTCTGTAGTCACCGTGGATCCAACTGTCTCTTCTTGAACCCCCAATACAGCTTAGTTCAAGTGCAATTCAAATTTACAGTAATGTATTGGGTTATCTCAAAGGATGATTTGAATAGAGTATCTTACTGTGAAATAACCCTATACAATGCTGTGAAATCCCGGTATCGTTTTTTTCACAGTAACTTACTGTGTCTACATTGATTTCACAGTAAAGTCTACATTACAACTAGCCTGGATACCAGCCCAAACCCCGCCCACAAACATTTTTGTCAGGGAGATTTGGTCTGGCTCTGGGTTAATTGGGAGAGAGTTTCATCGGTAGGATCAAACCGGACCAATCAAATTGGCAGGGCGGGCTTTATACGTTGATGGACAGATACCAACGCTTGAGTTGAATTGACCGGTAGATTCGAACTCCGACCAAGATGGCCGCGTCTCGGGTGCTTAGTGGGGAATATTTTATGTGAATTAAGCTATCTACACGACTTTTTAATGTCTACATTGACTCGGTTAGTTGTGCATGTGCAACACGAATGTTACAGAGTATTGTTTGTCTTAACTAAAGTTCTCTAGACCATTATTGTTATATCATTGCTAACGTGTACACAAAAAACCCATCGAAATAAACTGTAGCTTGTAGCCTTAATGCTAATTAATTAACGTGAGCAGGCATATCTCAACAGACATTGACAGCGCATTCATTTTGAAAGAGGAACAGAGAAACGCGATTAAGGCATTTGTCATTGGAAAGATGTTTTTGCCGTCCTTCCTAGGGATCAGGTAAAAGTTTAATCTATCAGATGGTAATAGGCTACTACGTTGCTCTGATTGGTTCTAGGTATCCAATTCAGCGAATAGGCATTTTCTTTCCTGGTTCGTTGAAACACGCCCCATAATCACAGCCCAAAGGTCCGGTATCAGACTCATATTCTGACTAGAATCATGAGTATGACATCGTCAGGCTACATTACAACATGACATTGTGATTATTACAGGTAAAGCCTGTAAAGTAAGATTACGATGATTTATTGTGAAATATATCAGTAAAATATTGTAAAACTCTGGTAACATTTTACAGTGTACGTCAGCCATGTGGACAGCTGGCGCTTTATGCTTCACAGCTGATGACTCACCTTTTTTCATCATCTTGTTTTACACTCCCCACTGTGCGCCTCACAGGAAAAAGATTCAGTTGGCGACTGGCGTAAGAACATTGAAGACAAGTCTGGCATGGATGGCAGGAAGAAGATGTTTGAGGGTGAGGCATAAAGGGATCTTGTGCTGTCGATCAAGGAACTTCATGGAATGTCTCATTTTAGCTGGTTTATTGTGTAACCCAGCAAATGCCAAATATGCCTAAACAATTTGGTATATGTGGCACACTTTTTATGATTAACAATCTGTAGGTGGCCACTGTGGACATTCACCCTTACTTGCATCTATTCTACATTTGTCTAATTGGGAGGTGGCCATTGTAAATAAACTGTATCTGAAAACAACCATCCTGCTTCATATCTCTGTCATTGCATGCTTTTTTGCTGCCCTTCAACACACTCTCTTCTGTTAGGCAAACCTATGTAATATTTCTCTCTGCTATGTCTTCTATGAACCGAGGGGTCATTTTCACTTGTTTCACTTTCTTTGCTAGATAGTTAGATAGATAGATACTTTATTAATCCCGAGGGAAATGTAGGTCATCCAGTAGCTTATACACTTAAACAAATTACAGATATACATACATAAATCACATACACATAGGGTATACGATAACCGTGCTGAGCAGTCCTTTACGGTGCTAGTGTGATTAGAACGTAATTTCCTGTTTTTTTTTTTATCTCTGGGATACCTGTGTGTCTTTGCAAGTATTTGTAACCCCCCCCCCCCACACACCTTTTTTTTCCCTTTTGTGAGGCGCATTGTGTTACCTCCTGTTATGAAATGCGCCTTACAAATAAAGTTTCATTGATAGGGAGAACATGTTCACAAGGAGTGGGGTGTTGACAGATACAAGAATGGATCTGACCCTATGGTAAAATATGCAGTGATTGTGACAGTGTAGATGCCCAGGAGGAAAGTGTTCTTGTGCTGCTTCTATGGATAGTGCAAAAATATAGTGTTCTTGTGCTTGTGTGGATAGTGCAAAGATAGTGTTCTTGTGCTTGTGTGTGTGTGTGTGGATAGTGCAATGAGAGTGCAGAATATAAGAGGTTAAGACTGTGCAAGGAGTTAATATAGCCAGTAAAGGAATGGACAGTGGGTTGGTATACTAATGAGATGAGATGAGAAGGGGTGGGCAGACTGAGGTAGACTCATGCAGGGAACACTCGTGCGTGTAGGTAATGTCATGGTTTATACAAGACTCTCACAACAGTCTTGAAATTATTACCATAGGCCTTTTCTGTTACACTCCTCGTTCACCCTTATACTTCCAGGACACGCTAACACCGCCTAGATATTTTGAGACTGGTTCCTACCATGTTATATTTGCTGTGTGTGTGTGTGTGTTTGTATATGTATATATATCACTTGGTGTGTTGGCCGTAACGACCCTTCTCAAACCGGAGATCGTTATGACAGACGGAGGTTGTGACTTTCCGTGCCAGAAGGGGGCATCTGTCACTGCTGTTTAAGGAGCAACCCATCATCTACATTACACTAAGAGTGTCGGGACCTGAAAATATAGAGCGGTAGGAGAGTGACTTTAGGGACACGCATCAGAAACAACCTATAGCAAAGGCCCTATGCCTGAGCAGCCTTATATTGTGCCTTTGTAAACAATGTTATTGTGCCTGTAACACTGTTGCTTTAGAGACATTAGTATTCAGAATGTATACAGATATAGTTCTAAAGGGTTCCGTATCAGTTTGGCCACTACTCAGTTTCCTAATGGCTGCTTTAAGTGCAGAGGCAGCATGTGTGCTGTTAAAAAGATATACGGCCAGGAAGTGTTGTGTACATGTGTTCCGGGCATGTGAACTATTTGAGTACGTAAACACAGTTTATGTGAGAGTGTCTAGCTAGCCTCTCGGTTGTCATAGTGGCCTTACAAACAGGAGTCTGCCAGTCACACTTTCCCTATTTATGTGACTGCAGCTGAGTCAAGGACTACTCTGAAGGAAAGAGGTAAAGAACGTTCACAGTGACTTAAAAGTTGTACCAGGTTTGAATCAGGTCTCTATATAATATTATAATATTTAGTGTTATCTGATGCAGCATGAAAAATTCACAAATACAAATGCTGAATACAACTGAATGCTTTTCTCAACAATTGCATTCATGTATTTAAAATAAATATTGTTTGATATAAAGGCAACATTTTATTTTGTGATATACTATTCATGTGTGGTTCAGCAGGAGAGGAAGCTTTTGTCCATCCTGACCACAGTGAGGTGTCATGGTGTAGAAGGCTGAGCAACCTCTCTGAGGCAAGGAGGCCAAGAGCTCCTCGCTGAGGATCACTGCCAAACTAACGACCAAAGAGTTATGACTCTGAATGAGCTGAGTGCCAGAGACCACAGTGTGTAAGATGGATTGGTTGCTCTGAACATATCTCCTTTCTTGTTTTAAAACAACTGTCGTAAATATGGGTTGACATGTTTACTTTGATTTAAAAGGTCATTTGACATTTCTGTTTCTCTATTACACAATTATTTAAAGCTGACCTAACAATTGTAAGAATCCTGACGGTAGTTGAAATTTAGGTAGTTCATGGTCGGTACCACAAGGTGTCAGTGTGGAATTTAATCTCTGTGTTCTAGCATATCACTTTGTTACATTTGTAACAGTGTCTTAAAGCATTAATTTATCTAGAAATATGTCTACATTATTCTATAAATACCAGTATATTTGTAAAACGTACTCCTCCTTAGACTTAAGAAAATAAAAATGTATTCAATTTTACGCAATTATAGTATCATACAGGTTGACACAAATCTGGCCCTATACTGATTTGTTTTCCATTTGTTAAGAGAAGGTATCTGACGGACTGATGGACACAAACTGAATATGTTTTTTCTGTCAGTCAAATTGTAATGACTTCTAATTAAACAGGCTGACATTTCTTCCTCTTCTTCCCTGCTGCTACCGCCTTCGTTCCAGAACACTTCTCCGCTTAACCCGCAGTCTTTAGTAGAAGGAGCGCTGACAAGTCACATGTCATTCTGATGAAGATTGAGGAGCTGCTTGGCTTTCTCTTAGCCAGTATCCTTAGCAGAGCTGCCTCGTTCATGGGGGTCCTCTGCTGTCCTTCTACGGTCATGCGACATTAGACCCTAGCCCCCTGCCCAAGCAGCCCTTCCCTTAGCAACCCCCAGACTCCTCAGTGCTGTCCCTGCATCTTGAGTTACCCCGGGCAGCGCAGATGCGAGGCACCAAGGAGAGCTCTCTAAGTATAGCTTCTGAGAGAGCAGCGGGTAATGCAAGGGCGGATTCCTCACAGCTAACTTTAGAATGGCTCACATCATCCCCAGAGCCCCCCTATTAATGGCAAACTTATTATTTCCTTTAACCAGCAGCATTACATATTAATCCCTATGGATATATTCAGCTGTGGTTATAATACTAAGTGCATTATGTGGTCAAACATTGGCAAATATTGGCTAGTCCAGTCTCTGTTATATAGTTTTCCTTGGCATCTACTATTAAAAACATAACTTTGGTGATGCCTGGCCAGCAAATGATGATATTTCTTGTAAGGTCCATTCAGAAGACAAGTATCTTTAAAGTACTGGTATTAATATTTTAACTCCCAGTGTTAATTACTGGGCGTGGTGGTGCAATGGTTAGCGTCACTGCTTTGCAAGGTTCGATTGCTGTAGGTGCTAAATACCTGACCTTTAAATTAACATTCAATTGAAATAAAGATATTATATATATATATACAGTATATATACATATACATATATAACCTTACATATCTTCCACTGTGCGCTGCACATCAGGATTGCTTAGCCAAAAAACAGTAAATGCATCTTATTTGAATAATCAGCAACTTTCTACTGCATAGTAGCAAGGCAGAGAAGTGGTTAAGGAAGTAATTTCTTCTGTGAACCAATAGGAGGTGCAGTCTTTACATCTGATATTGTTGGAGCTTGATTAACTCGTCATTTTGAATGAAGAGGCAACACGTTTTCAATGGAGATCAAATGGTTTCCTAAACATAACGTCAACATTTTTCACATTTTCTAAACTAATAATTCTCAACTACTGACAGCTAAAACAAACCAGAAATGAACCCTAACCCCACCTTACATCTTAGAACATTGTTTCTCCTCAGTGTCAACAGAGGGTCAACAGATGGTTTGTTGATGGTGGACCATCCAACTAAAGAAGGGCCAGGGTTGGTTTAAAACAGTAGACTGCTGAATTAAATCTGGCACTATATGAAAAATAAAATGACCACTCGATACTGATACTGAACTTGAGTTATACAGTATGTTGTTAAAAAGTCAACATACCCATTGTCAACAAAGCATCAGACAATTATTATTATAGTAAAAAATACTACCAGTCAGTTATTTTATTGACAACAAAATGTTTTAGTTTTTGTACCGATACACCCTACTAACTGTGAACATTGTAAATGACATTTTGACTTCTTTCAAAACTGTCAAATCGATTCATAAAGGTACTACAACTACAACATAGCGCATGCCCTGACACCGTTCACCTCTCCCTTGTGGCACAGTTCCACATGCCCTAACCCATAATGGTGATCACCACATTCTACGTTTTGTTAATACAAAAATATTCGGCAAGCCAAGGAAGACAAATCAGCACGCTGAATAATTAACCTTTAATCACTCTACCTTGCCACAAAGTTACTGACTAAAACATATGGCCCACCCTGATTAGATTGGTGGAATATACGTGACAGTTAACTGTATCACCAGTATTCATCTGTGGATTAACCACTGGAATACTACGCGATGATAAAGCACAGTGAAATGACCTAGGCTATGTGACATTACAGTTAAACTGAATTTTCATCAGGGAAAAAACGTTACATTTTAGCAGTCTACATGAAAGGTTTTGACCCTCAGGTCTCCATCAGGCAAGACTGTGATGTTAGGAAGTCACACAAATGTTTGTACAATTGTGCTATGGTCCTGCATTAAAGTGTCATAGAGACCTGCCTGTACAAACGGACCTGTGACTTGTGTCAGCTCGTTCATTTTACATATGCGCCTGCCGGGTGTGAGATGGGGGTGCCCAACCAGCCGAAATGACACCAAAGCGACCATGCACCAGCGGAAATGGTGTAATTTTTTACACGCTCTGCTGTGCGCAAGCATGGGAACGCCAGCCATAAATTCCCCTTAGGTCACGTCATGGAGCCACTCTGACAGGGGGCCATTGGGCCCTGTGCATGCCATGATGCCACGGAGGTGGCACTAGCGACTGGAGACGTCATACCTTGCTCTAAACTTGGGTATTATTGTGTTGTTTGTGTTTAAAAACATGCGTTGGCATCCATAACTCACACTGAGGGTGATATCTGTACCTCATCGAAAGACTATACTTATGTGAAATGCTGAGTCTGAAATCTGAAATCTTTATGAAATGTAGAGTCTGATATTTGAAATCTTGGGTCAACATTTGTGGAAATTGTCTGTTTCAGAAAAAATCTCAAAGTAAACATTTCATACAATGCAACGAGACTGTTGATGACTCTGAAATCATCCCTGCTGTGTCATAATGCCATAACTTGAAACAGCCTACGGTAGCTTACTAAATACAGTAATGTGCCTCTGTGAACAGTTTCTAATAGTTTTTGACATGGGAAAGATATATACTTTTCGGGAATTTATATTTTAACAAACACCAGTTCCAACTTCCGAGACATACTTCAAAGCTGAAATCTGCTATGAGTCATTGACCAGACGGGCCATTTTGTGTGTACATCTGTCTGAAATAAGGGACTTGTGTTGGTGCCTGTCATCTGTGAAGTTATTACCACCAAGTTTAAAACAATGGCTGGAACTGTAGCTGTCATCTAACATCATGTTAAAGTCCTGCCATAACATAAGAAACTGATGTCACACAGTGTTGTTCTCACAGAAGCCAGTCACTCCCAGGGCAATTGGGGGTTTAGAGCGTCACTCTTTACCAAGTTATAAGTTCACTTATCATTCAGTTGTAAGTTTCTGATATCTTGCCAAAATAAAAGATCAACCCATTCACTGTATTGAAGAGAATCATAAAGGCACAGTCACATTTGCGCAGTTGCACGTCTCTCAGTACTTCCAAACCAGCTGTATAGGGAGGGTGCAACAGACAAATATTTACTTTGGTGCTCTGCTCTGCTCACAGTTAATGAGACGAGACATTGTCTGTGTTTTCTACTGTTACAATTTTATGGGTTCAAGGATGGCCAGTGTTGTCACTGTTCATGCACAAATGCTCCAGGGAAAGGGATACAACTAACAGGAATTCTCACAAAGCTGTGGAAATTAGGCCATGCCCACGCAGCATGAGAGAGACATGTGAGGAAGAGTTAAAAATGGTTTCATACTCGCCCTTTCATCCAACAGCTGCAAAACTATTCCATACCTCGTGCGTTATCTGCCAGACTGCTGGCACTGTGAGGCAGAGCAGTAAACACAGTTTAGGGCTTTAGCGACAAAACTTTCTAATGTATGAACGTTAAATAAACCCTGTTGCCAATTGCCTTTTTAACAGATAACAAATGGATATTGACTCCCACGCTGAACTGGACTTGGGAACAAATTGAAAATGAATAAAAAACCTAACCATTTTCACCACGCTAGTATTCACACAAGTGAAAGTGCAGGCTTCACTGCTCGGATAGCTGGGAACTGATCCCGTAGAATGTGTTATGGCCATCTTAGGCCTTTTCAGTTGGGTAAGCACCTCTTTAACTCTGTAATGTTTTTTATTTTTATTTTTCTGTACCATAGACAGGCCTCTTTCAGCAGCTTTGGGCCCACAAATGGCCTGTAGCGAGGTGTTAACAAAAAGAGTGGCTGGGTGCCTGCCTGTCACTTTGAATCAAAGGAGATTTCACACTCATCCTAACTGAAGCTGCCTGCTTTCACTTTTATCTTCCAGGAGCTGCTGTTGTTTCTGTGTTTTTTCTTTAGTTTATATCTCCCTGAATGGGGACAAAGTTGCAGTTCGAGTGCTTGAGTCAGAACTATAAAGTGAAAGAGTAGCCTCATCTGAATGTTTTGCCATTTTGCCATGGCAACAGCCTTGTTGCAGGCATCCTCCTTATGGGAGAGGAAGGTGTGTGGGAGAATGTGTTTAGGGGAGTGAATGTGCATATGTGTGTGAGTGTGTGTGTTTTCAGGGCTTAATAAAAGGGAACGCAGAGATGAAATGGCATCTTTGAAGTCTTTGAACTGAGTGTTGGTTCGTACATCCAGGCTCAGGATGAATACTTCGGTTTTATTGAAAAGCGTCCATTCTATGCTTGTGCGATGAAAGACGAAAAAGACACAGAGAGGGAGCGAGGAAGAGAGGGAGAGATGTAATAGTATCTACCCATTGACCACCTGGATCTGGAGGCATTGTGTAGAACCTTTAGAGAATTAAATGTTTATATGACAGAAATAATGATCTCTTATTCATATTGGGGGCCCAACCTTTGAAGCATACGATGCACATTTCATTAGGTGAGGCTCAATGCCAAGAATTCTAGAAACTGAATTGTTATGGCTATGCCTAATCTTTGCAATAAGCGGAATATTGTTATTATGTTTCCTCGTGTGAATTATGGGATGTTTAGGAATTGGATGGCGTCAGTTTATCACTTTTTGTAGGTGATTACTGATTGCTCCCATCCTGTTTTTTTTCTTTCTTTCACCGTGTGAGTTTACGGGGTGTGATTTTCCACCTTACACCAGCGGCCGTACCAAGATAAATGAAGCTGGTCTCTATGTGCAGTACTAGCCCAACATGCTTATAATGTATATTACTCTTATGTTATAGCAAATGGTTTTAGGGTTATAATGTTCTGCCATATTGCAAACATGTTAAGTCATGACAACTAAACCAGTGACCTACTGACCCTGCACAGGATGTATCCACAGCCACGGATTTAAACATCACTCTCATGTTTGTCCTCAGTCTCAGTGTTCTATACCTGTACCTAACTTCAGTTATAGTGACCGGGGTGTTGCTATTCCATGGCACTCATAGTAAGACAACCTTGTTGGTGATGATAGGTTTGGAGGTGAATGATCAGACAATGAACAACAACAATCAAGCCAATGGAGAAGTATTCGAGGATGTAAAGAAATAGAGAAGTATTATGTTGGTTGGCAAAGGTTGAGGTATTGTGAAAGAAGCCAATGGAGAAGTATTGTAAGGGTACAAGCCAAATGGTGAAGTATTGTGTTGGTATCATCTTACATTTCCCAATGGAGCAGTCACATGACCTTAGCAGTGTCCTGCCGATTGCAGAATGGGGTGGGGGTGGGGGGCAATGGGGAGTATGGGCCAGGCTTTCATAACGCTCAATAAGAACCACATGCAGGTCTTAGAAAGAGCTGGAGGAAAGGGTGAGGAGGAGGAGGAGGGAGGAGGAGGGAGGAGGAGGGAGGCTGAGGGGAGGAGGAGGGGAGGAGGAGGGAGGCTGAGGGGAGGAGGAAATGCATGGTGACTAAAGCCTTTCTGGCTGTAAAGAGAGAGCTCAGGGAGCAAACCCTGCCATTCCCAACCCACAGCACACAGGAGGAGAGGACACTGTGTTTTTGTGTGAAGGAGAAATAGAGAGAGAGAGAGAGAGAGAGAGAGAGAGAGAGAGAAAGAGAGAGAGAGAGGGAGGAATCACAAAGAGACATCCTTCCTGGAAACTCCACACCTCTCAGTGGCTCTCTACACGAGCTGGTGGGGACTTCACAGTGTGCTCAAGCCTGTCTTCACTGGTGTGAACTTTTTTGTTACCAGTCCTTCTCCTCACAGCCGAGTAGCCGGCAGACAGAACTGAAGCCATGTCCACCTCAATCCTGAGAAGAAACTCCAGCAAACAAGGACTAAAGAATCTCCAGAGGTCAGTGAAAAAATAATAATAAAATAATTTCACCTCTTTAATTTGGGGTTTTAACATACGCATAATAAATGCTTATGTCTCAGGTGTGTGTGTGTGTGTGTGTGTGTGTGTATATTCAACTGAGTGTAGTTCTGATGTCATGACTGCAGCATGAACAACCAGATGCTGTCCTTTGTTCAGCATGTCGGCAACAGGAGACCACAGGTAACTCCCTAGTGGAAGGCATGTTTGGCATTTGAGACAAACGACCACATGCGTTATGGCAAAAAGATACGCATTTCCTTCAACACTCTGTCACCACACTAGCCAAAACGACAAGCATTCTGATGTCAATTGTTGTACATTGTTCTACTGTGTGTCCCCTTTAAAGCCTGTTGTTATTGGATGGAGACTCAGGGAGTGTCTCAGAGACTGCTGAGGCTATGGAGTTATGTGGGTCAGGGGGGCAGCCCCTTGTGTCGACCCCATTGTTCTAGAACTAATCTGTAGGTGTTTGATTTAGATCTGGGGAGATTACTCTTATTTTTCTGAGGCAGATTATCACAGGCTTTCATAATATCAGACAGTTTCTATTGATGGTCCATTTTCTGTCATGATTGCCAGGACAGGAGAGACCTTAATTCGGCAGACGATCTATCTTGCCATTCACCCCTTCTTCTTCATCAGCGCCACAGTTTTTATTGAGTGTTATTGTGTGAGATTAGATGAGGTCTCCTATGTGTGTGAGAGAGAATGTGTGTCTTTGTGGAGGCTTTGTATCCCTACCCCCTTGATTGAGAGCCTTTAGATTGCGCTCAGTGTGTTGGGGTTGACTCAGTCGGCCCCAGTCAGTAGGGTGGGGTGATCAGTCTGCATCGCCCTCGGAGCTGTCTTCATCCTGCGGTAGGCCGGGGTCGAAGGTCACGGAGGCGCAATGTAAACCAAGAGCTTTGAAGTATCTAGGGTTCAATGGACCATCGCTGAGTTTCTGTCTTTAAAATAACAATTTTGACAGAGTAGAACTCACCATTTATCTTTGTTGCAGTTTTGGTAGAACAATTTATATTATAAACAATTCACAAAATGTCAAGACAGACTGTAAAAAACAAATAGTTTTACAAGACAATAGTTCTTAAACTGAGCCAGCACTTCTTAAATCTAATAGTCTTATTAATTAAACCTCAATATATTTATAAGCCACTCTTGGAGGAGATTATAAACATTTTTAAATGTCAGACCTCAAAACACTCTCTTGTTGGCATTGCTCTGCTTCAGTTGTTAGGGAAACATGAATGACATCATTCATAAACACCTCCCTCCGAAACCAGCTTTCTCAGCATGTGATCCTGTTGATGTTCCCATTCGAGTGTGTGTGTGTATATGGCTGTGCGTGTCTGTGTGGTCTTCTTCATGCTGTCTGGCCCATTTATTTCTGTAGAGGCAAGGCCTTGCTGAAAGGCTTCATCTCCTCGCTCTCCTCCATGGTGCCTCTGTGCTTCAGCCCTCAACAGAGGCCAGTGCTGACAGTCACCCACGGCTCTGCTGCCTGCAAACCATATGATGCACAGCTAACCAGTGCCACCGAGCAGCTTAGTCGTTTATTTCGGAAAATATGTTCTAATCCAACCCCAAGCCCTCCGCTGAAAGAAACAGCTTGCAGCGCCAGTCTCATCTCATTCCATGTCGTTCTGCCTCTCCTGCTTGCCAGAGGTGCCAGAGCAAGGTGAGAGGCTTTGCGCTTTATGATCTATTAGTCCCTTCGTGTGCTAATCGTTACAAGAAGGCCCTGGTTCAAATCAACACTTCGTAAAGGCTGCCCCGCGCGCCCTCCCGTTGAGCTCTAAAAATGAAATTGCGGGGTGATGTCAAATAAGAGGAATGCGAGTGTAGGGGTGCTTTTGGTTCACGCAGAGTGTTCCACGTTAGCCTCTTCTGCCCCAGCATTCGGCCCCGGTACGGCCAAGCACGCTGCCGCTCCAGGCTAAGCCACTTATCCGTGGACAGACTTGTGCAGAAGCCCCATCTGAACTCCCATGTAGAGCAGCTTGATAAGATAAAGGGGGATGCGGTAAACCAGTACACTACGCTGATAAACCCAGAGAAGGGCTTTCATCTGTCCTCTATCTAGTCCATCAGGGCCAGGGGCAGGCCAAAGGGCAGAAGCTCAGGAAGCAAGGGCTGTTAGGACTCCTTTGCGACATGGCCCTAATGAGAAGCTAATGTGGTGAGTTTCTCTCCGTTTACTGCTCTACTGGGCATGATTGCCCAGCGTCTCGCTGGCAAGCGTGTTCATGAAAATCTCCCCGTTCAGCTCGGTCAGAGTTATTACGGAGGTCACTAAGGACTTGTGTGTAAATGTGTCGAAGGAGAATCAGCCCCATTATTCCTGGGAGTCGAGCGTTTTGCCCCACAGACTCCGGCCACATGAACTGTGGTTCCTTTGCAAGCCTGTTGGTGTGTCGCTTTATGACATCATGAAAATGATATTTAGTGCGTTTTAATGGTTTCCTTTATTGCTGAAAGCTCCCTAATGGCAATGACCTCATCTGGTCGAGTACCCCTTCTCCTCCTCCTCCTCCTCCACCTCCTCCTCCTCCTCCTTTCTCCCCCTCCCCATCACCCCTCGCCCCACACCCCACCCCTCTGTATCTGTGTCACAGACTTCAGCTGCCTCCTTGCAGGAGTGGAAAATATGAGGGCGATCAGATCAAGCCAAGCCGTCACCACAGAGAGACATTCTGCACATTTGTAACATCAGCCCAGTCAGGGCTATGTGGAAAGGGGAGGGCTGGGGGGGCTGGTGGATGTCATCATTGCCGTGCAAAGCCAGCATCTGAGAAAATAAGAGGCTTTGTTATTTCCTCTTGAGGACAACCACTGACAGCCTTTGTCAGTGATATGAAAAGCACTGTGAATGTGCAGGGGCACTCTCTCAAAAAACATCTTCACAACAGCACATCACAGAGATGTTTAATGTTGTTTTGACCTGAATGCTCAACTGTTAGGGGAACTAATTCTGGCTAATTGGAAAAGAGAAGCACAGATGGGTTCAATTTCCTCCTCTTAATGTCTAAATTTGATTCACTCTGTTGAAGTACTTCTGATCACTGGTGGTTATTAGAACAACCACGGTTTTGCCCATAGCTAAAGCGAACACACATAGATTTCATCTGAGCTTATGGAGGACATTGTGTCTGTTGATTTGGTTTAATGAGGACAATTACAGGCCTGGTTGTTTTTGCTCTAAGCCCCTGGCTCTGTTCTCAGAACACAACGTCTCTGAAAAATGGTACCCAGTCCAGTCATTAGCTATTGTATGCTGTCAACATTGTGGTGTGAGAGATTATGGGCTCATATTTAACCCTAGGTTTGGTGACGTGCTGATTAGTTCACACACAACCCTGGAATGAATGTGAGTCACAGATTAATGCATGAAGAGATTAAAGGTTTTTAATAAGCGCCTGTTATTTTGGTCAGAGGCCGTGGTAGACCCTGGTGGCTGCCATTGTGCTCCTGCTGAACCAGAGGTTTAGAGATGTGACCTATTTTCCTGTCCAGCAGTTCCTGGACATCAGTCAGCCTCCATTTCACCCCAGATTTTCCAGTCGAATATCTAGCAATTAAACGCCCCACCTCAGCTGTAGTTCTGTGATAGTATAGTTGTATTTTCTTCCATTTTAACTGAGAGACTGTGACTGTCCTCAGATCAAAACAGTGAGGTTAATATTCACCTATAACATCTATAAGACCTCTAAGAACAGCAAACACATGTGACCTATAGTACAGATTGAAATCGCACACAAAAGATGTAGAGTTGCTGGAGTTGTTGTTTCAACAAGTTGAACTCCAACAGCTCCCAAGCAAACGTTTTGGACAAATGCTTTGACTTTCATGGGGCTTAAGAGGAAAGTTCCCTGCGCTCTGCCAAACAATTACATGGGAAAAGAGGGTGTTTGCCTGGGATTAACTCTCATTTACACAGATGTTTAAACAGAAACAAGTGCTGTTTATCATTAAAGTACATTTAAGTCAATGAAATGTACATCCACTGCCAGCTTGCAGTCATGTTATGCGTACCTTAAGTAGGCATGTGGTGTCATAGACCTTAGTGACTTAAATCAACTTAAATAATTTGACCAAAACAGCAGAATAAGGTACTTTCCATAACACGTAGGTCATCTCTGTTGCTTCGCAGGAAATCACAGGGAAGCTTCCTGTAAATGTGATATCTTTGTCACAGAGCATGGCAGGACACAGCCTCTTTCCTGTTCAAAGGGACCTCTCTTCCTCCCCTAAACCTGACCGCCTTCCCTCGGTCTAAACTGCAAACCACCGCCTCGCTTGCCTCTGTGATCGAATCCTCTTTCCTCTTTTTTTTTTACATGCACTGGTGGAGCCAAGGCAATGAGCTAATTCAGTGGCAAGAGCACAGGAAAAAGAAATGAACAGTGAGCAGATTGTGGAGCGCTGGTGACTCGGACTCAGTTGAAGCGCACTGTACGTAGGGCAAAACAACAAGACAGTGATTGGTATATTGTGAAGGGTGTTTATGGCCATCAGTGTCACCCCAATAAAACATGGCAAGATCACTGAAGCAACCCGGCAGCTCGGAGGAGAAACACGATCCTCAAACACCACAAGCAGATGTCTGATAAATGGCAGCTGTAATATGACACTCTAACCGCGCTGAGGGCTTTCAGTCTTCAGACTGCTCATTCCATTCCCTGTTTCAGCTATTGAGCTGATTACTCCATTTCACCTGATCAGGGGTTTCACTATCTCTCATGGTTACCCAAACATATGATTTTACTGAGTCCACTGGACTGACTCCCACTGGTTAATTTAAATGGCTGCAGTAGTGCACTGGAACACTTGCCATGGAAACACAACAAATGCCGATGGAGGACAGTTTGGGTAAGATGAGGTGTCGTCTGTCACACTTCACCGAGCGTGACCTCGGGCCAATAAAACTCCACGTTCTGGCCCCTCTTCTGCTGCTGAAAGATACGATTGGTGATTTACAGCTCCTGTGTCAGCAGAACATTAAGTTGTTGGACTCCTGTACCCCTAAACACATAAATGATACTTCAGCGTCCCCCAAGTATGCAAGTATGCTCACCAGCGCCTAAATATAGAGCTTCTTGAATGTTACTGGAGTGTCTTGATGTCCAGGTCTTAAGGCAGACATGTAGATGCACTTTGGCATCACTCATATTTCTTGTCTCACCATTGGCATAGCTGCTTGACACATTGCGTTCTTCTCACATGCACTAACACTGCAGAGGCCACTCCACTGTGGTTTACATATCCAGTATAACCGCTATCTTACTGTAAAGTACAGTAAAGTTCGTACTGGATATGCACATGGTTGCATATGGTACACGGTTAGACATCTCACTATGTTTGCATTTGTGCCACTATGTATGGTAGATAACCTAAAGCCTTTAAAAAACAAGTGCATACGGAATTTGTGATCTGTGTTCATTCTTCTTCTCTGGCAGGATTACAGCACAAAGGAGTGTTGAGGACGCAGAGGAGATTGAGCGAGAGAGGAGGCGAAGGGAGAGGCAGAGGCACTGGAGCCAGAACAGCTCAACAGGGTCTGGGGAGGCCCAGTACAGCAGTGGATATACGCTGGAAGACAACATGTAAGTGTCAAGGGTTGTACTGGAACAAAGCCCACATATTGAGATAATATCCCACATTTTCATTGGTCATTTGTTTTTAAGTTGTTAGAAATAAGAACAGATGGATTTGTTCTTTTACCCGCCTAGCACATGAGCTGCTTATGACGTTCTGGCATAGTTTCTAGTCTGTTTAATAGTGCTACGTCAAAAGCAGCAACCTGGGTCATACAACTGCAACATAGCCAAGCTTTTCTGAAAGCCTGGCTTCCATCCAGTGGCTGTGAAGAGAGCAGTGAAAGCGGTCATTAAGAGGCTGTAACGACCATCAACTAAACGGTGCAGACGTGAACACCTCTGCCACGTCACAAAAATATAAACTCCGGAAACTTTGCAGTTAGATAAAAACTACCAGGTGTCATCATGGCCAGAAAGAACACTAAATGTTTTTTGAGTGAAGAATGAGCCGTGACATATTACTGGGTGAGCCTGGTGGACGGGGATTCCCAAAGAGTGTTAGTGTGCCTTCGGGATGACAAAAAGCACTCTGCTCATCATATCTTTCATAAAGCTGTAGCTTTTATTGTGGGCTGTTGAATCGACTAGAGGATAAAGTATAGGTGTTTACAAGGGGAAAGACAGCATACAAATGTTTCCTATTCAGTTAGATAGACCATATGTCAAAGTTTTAGGTTACCTCTCATCATTGGTAACACGCCCTACATTGTCCCGCACAAACGTACTACTCGTCCCTCAATTTGGTCTGTCTGCATCGGATCACCCTACTTGCAACTCATTTTAGTGAACCCTTACTACCTCTGACTGCTCTATACTTTGCCCTGATGGTGATCTCTAACTCTCTTACTGGCTGCCCTGTGATCATGTGATCAGTGTTGCTAAAGTGAATGTGAATGTGATCTTTTAAATGACATCCCCAAACTAGATAAGATTATTCGGTAGGTGAGCTGATAAGGGAAAAAGGGAGGCATTGTGCTGCCTCTGTTCCTACATAGAAAAGCAAACACTCCAGGCTCTCACAGGCATGGGAGAGCCAGGTGGAGGCATGAACGTCAACTCTGTAATTATTTACTCTGCTTAATTTTGTCAGGCTCTGTGTTTCTTAGTTAATCTCCTTTTTTATTGGCAAATGATGAGGGTCAGTCCACCTGGATTTTCTCCAAGCAGACACTGAGGAAAATACAGCCACGTGGTATGAACACCTCAGTGCTCAGTCAGCCAGTGGGAGAGGTGCTGACCAGCGGGAGATAGAGAGAGTACAGGATCCTAATGCTGCATCGATAGCTTCTCTAGTGGAATATTCTTAATGAAGCATGCACTGTGGTTTCACCAGCTCTCCTACAGCAATATATGAGCTCAGGGGATGTGTGTGGAGCTGGAAGCCCTCTGTTGCATCTGTAATGTAATGACCGTATAATGATTTAATTTACATTATGCTTTGTTGAGGCGTCGCACGTGACTCTAAGAAGAAGAAACATTTGCTGACAGATTTTCCCCAAATGACTCATTGCTGTTTTGTTTGTTCTGAGCTCAAAATAAAACATTCTGTTGTTGAGGTAATAACCGACTAATGATTCACTGGCGGCCCGGAAAGCAAGATGTTTGGCCTCAATCTGTGGCTCCACTGCAGCTGCAAATCGCTCTTTCTTTGTTTCACTTCCAAAAGTATTTGGGGTTTTATGTGGAGGAGGGGTGGGGGGGGGGGGGGTCCATTTTATGTGGGAGGAAAGATACAGTTGACAATGAAGAGCACAAAGACTTTCAGTTTGGGTCTCTAGGGACAGGGGACAGCAAACTGCTGGGTGAACAGCAGCCCTTTTGGATAAAATGGGCATCAAACAGGAAACACATTTTCCCTCTCAGTTTGTATTTCCATGTTCACCCAGCTTGTTTCCATAGCACCCCAGCCCCGTTGGGTCTGGTGCACACCTGTTGTTGGCCTCGGCCTGTGACTGTGTGGCACAGTCCTCCAGTTAAATAAACAGTGCCCCAGTGGTGTTCCACACTGGCTGGCACAGGTGTCGCTTTGTTGGGCACAGCGGGATGGACGTCTGATCACAGTATGGCTGCTAGCTGACCTTTACCCCATCAGGGCTTTGTCATTGGTCCTCTGTTTAAGCACCTCGTTGTCTGCAGCTTACAAATCAGCGTTTTGTGTCGGTTGCTGTGGTGATCCATTTAGTGATACCTTCTTTTTGTGCCATTTTCAACAAAGCATGTGGTTTGCGATGGACAAATAAGAGCTAAGTATGGTGTTGTCTGATACTCTCGTTAGTTGTGCATTATCGGGTTATGCAATCCTGAAACGTAGAGGTGGAATGTTGCCGTTTCTGCTATAATTTCTGCAAGGTAATGGAAGGTAAAGAAAAATACTTTGTCCTTAAAATGAGTTTTTCAGGCTCACAGACTAATGAAAGGTTTCATTCCACTACATTAACTTCCATAACACTTACATCCGTATTCTCTTTATAGATTACAGTTCTGCATTCAATACAATCCTTCCAGGCAAACTCATCTCCAAACTTCAGGACTTAAACCTCAATGCTGCACTGTGTAACTGGGTATTGGACTTCCTGACCAAACGCACACAGAGTGTACAACTGGGGAAGCATCACTCTTCAAATCTGACCATCAGCACTGGCGCCCCACAAGGTTGCGTGCTCAGCCCACTTTTATACACCCTCTACACCCATGACTGTGCTCCCTCCTGCCCATCCAACTACATCTTCAAATTTGCAGATGATACAACAGTGCTTGGCCTCATCTCCAACAACGATGAGGCTGCCTACAGGCAAGAAGTGGGAAACCTGGCAGTCTGGTGTTCTGAGCACAACCTCAGTCTCAACATTAAGAAAACTAAAGAGATGATCATTGACTTCCGGAAGTCTTCCCAGCATAATCACCATCTCCCACTCTACATCAACGGTGAAGAGGTTGAGCGTGTCACCTCTCTAAAGTTTCTGGGTCTGACACTGACGGAGGAGTTGTCCTGGGTCAAAAACACAGCTTCCGTTTTAGGGAAGGCCCAGCAACGCCTCTTTTACCTCCGGAAGTTGAGGAAAGAACACCTTCCTCAGAGGCTGCTGTACAATTTCTACCGCTGCGCTATAGAGAGTGTGCTTACATACTGCCTGAATGTATGGTCCTACAGCTGTACAAAGGCGGAGCAGGCAGCCATCCAGAGGCTGATTAAAACAGCGGGAAGGATCATTGGAGTAGAGCTGCCCGACATCTTGTCCATCTCCTTCTCCCGTTGCCTGCAGCGCTCTAAACGCATCCTCACAGACCCTTCTCATCCTGCCCATCATCTGTTCCTGTTACTCCCATCAGGGAAAAGGTTCAGATCAAAAAAGGCACGCACCTCTAGGATGGCAAAGAGCTTCTATCCCTGTGCAATAAGGCTCCTCAACAGCTTACCCACCCCACCCCCCCACCCCCCTTCATCTCCCCCCGGCCCAGCCCACCCCGCCCCCCTTGGACTGTGCACTCTAACACTTGATGCACCTTAATATGGAAATATGGAGATATGGAAATATATTGCATTTATTATTTTTATTATTATTATTTTATGAATGATATTTATGAATCTATTTATTAATTGTTATTTATTATTATTTAGCTGTGTAAGAAGTCTGGTTGCCTCTACTGTCTCGTTGTCTTTGTGGCAATGACAAATAAAGTACTTTGAACTTTGAACTTTCCAACCCTCTTGTCTGATTTTTCCTCCATAGTACTGAGAGTGATTTTAAGCCAGCGTATCAGTCAGCGATGGAGGAGGATGAGGGCTTCAGCGACTGGACCCAGAGGCTGGAGAAACGCCGGCAGAGACGCATGGAGGAGCAGGCCTCAGCGGAGGAAGACAGTCGGAGACAGAATGGCACGGCCAAACACACCACTACAAGCGTATCCATCCTCAAGTCCACGCACAGACCACTGCAGAACGGAGCAGACGATGGGCTACAGGAGGATGAGGGCTGGAGAAAACAGAAGGAACAAGAGGAAGCAAAAGAAAGAGACCCGATGAATCACAGAGACTGGGAGGGAGAGAATCGGGGGAGAGCGGGAGAGGAGAAATCACAGGCACATCAGGAGGACATCAGGAAAATAGGAGCAGAGGGAAAGGTACAGGACAATGTTTGAAACTATCAGATAAGGCACGCAGAATCAGAATTAGAATTGAGGTTACTCTGTTTCTTTTATCAAATTTCTTCTTGCAGGGAGAAGAAAGAAAAAAGCTGCTGATAATTTCCTACACGTCCAAGCTGGTCCTGCAGCAAGACGTGAGGAACATTAATGGCAACGGAGTGACAGATGTGACCATATCCAAGATTACACCAAAGTAAGAGTCTGTTGGATGCTGAAATATGCTTATTTTACTGCCATTAATAATGCATCAACATCTGCTGTCAAGTCATTTCCACTGGCCCCAGCTTTTTTGCTCAGTCATGGTGGCTTACATCACTGTTGAACAGTGTTTGAAAGCGTAAGACTGTGCTCGCAGTTTCTTTTAAAACTAGAAGCCTAGTAGATATTACTAAACATAGGTGTCACACATAGCCTACATGTGTTACCAACACAATTCTCAGGGAAGGTGCTGAAGAAAACAAATGCAAAGATATGAACAGAACATTCCACTCAAAATTGCACTCCACCTTGTACTCAGATTGAGAAATAATAAAGATCAAATAGATGTAAACGTCTTAACTTCCCCAAATTTCACATCCTTCCTGAGTTCAGCTCAGTTTTAACTGAACAGGAACACATAATTACACAGTCAGTCATGGGGGACAGAAGACGATCGTCCTCATCTAGCTACGACAGAGTCAGGTAAACTTTAAAAGCATTGAAGTTAATACCCAAAAAGCCAATGGTGTAATGGACAGATGAGCATGAGGACATTTCAGTCTGATTAGAATCTATAGGTGTGTGGTTGCTTCCTGATTTATGATTGTGTGACTTACTAAACAAGAGACGTGACTGTATTGTGGTGTGCAATTTAGGTGATTCAAATCATTGTTATATAGTTACAATACAGTGATTGCTGATTATATTTGGTGTTGATACATCCTGTTTTCTATTTCTATTTCTCTCTCTCTCTATTCATCTGCTGGCACCACAGGGCTGAGAGCCTGGCGGAGGAGGGTGAGGTGTTCGAGGCTACCTTGGAGCGCGAGGCCAAGCTGCAGAGCATCCGCCTGAGCCACGAGCAGAAGGAGCAGCAGGAGATTGAGGAGCTGAGGCAGAAGGGCATTGAGGCCCAGGAGGAGCTCGAGGAGCTCAATGTGAGGCGAGAGGAGCGCCGAAGTGCCCGGGAGGACGAGGACAGGAGGAGGGGAGAAGAAGAGCAGCTACGCCAAGCCAGGGAGGAGGTAGAGTTCAGATATATGAAGTTCACAGTTGAAGTTACATCATGCAGGTTTTTAAATGTTTGAAGTATGTTTTTTTAAGGTAACTAATTTGTATAACATTCAAAAATTCTAATGTATTGGTATAGTAAGAAAATGTACATTCAGTCGTTCACACTAGCCACCCTGGCTACTCACTATGTAGTTTCGCTATCCACTGTGAAAATACGGAATACAAAATAACAACAGTTAGCATGCTAGCAAGCGTTTGTCAATGCTTACTGTGCTGTTGTTGGCTTTTAACTAGTTAGCTTGCCAATTGGATACTGATTAAACCATCTTATATGCTGAAATACAAACTAATGAGTTTTGGGGTGTTTCCTTGTTTTGGTCCTCCAGGAGGAGATGCAGAGAATGAGGGAGGAGATTGAGAGGAGGAGAATGGAGGCCACAGAGAGGAGGATGAAGCGTCTGAGCACCTCCAGTGCTGAGGAGGAACCATTCAGCCCCCTCAGCCCGAAGAGCCCCTCCTTTAAGGTACAGTTCTGAATATCTCTGCCTGTCCTCACGTATGTTTAGCCTTATGTCTGTTCAAACTCTAGCCTTATGTCTGTCATACACTAGCCTTATGTCTGTCATACACTAGCCTATGTGCTGAATGCTGATATGCCACCTAAAGATTCCCATGTCTTATCATCACCACTGGTGACATTTATGTTCTGTTTCCCATGCATCACATTCAGAAGCTTCTCATTCAGTTCTATCCAGTAAGTTGGATATAACGATATCACTGTGGTGTTGTGGTGGTTAGATGTTTGATCTTTGAAATGCTGTGTAATCACAATAATTGATCGGGTTCAGATATGGAGATTTCGTATGAAGCTTCAAAAATTGTGTTGTATTGCATGCTTCTGTGTGATGTATCTATGGTTTGTAAAAGTTTTCTGTATTGTCCTTCTGAGTGACTGCTGCTTCCCCTTTTCATTGCATGTTGACATTTCCACTGTTTCCTTCTCAACATTAGGACATAACAGATTATCAACTGTCCACTGAATGTTTTCTGTGCTCTTGCATATAGATGCACATACTTCTACATTTTCACTCCCCGGACATACTATGTGTAGATAACACTGCATGTGTGCAACCTCTCAGAGACTTACTTTACCAGTCTGACAAAAGCCATCAGCCTGCCAGAAAGAGATGCTATTCATCGCCAGACTAATCATGATTGGCTTGCATTTTTCTGTGCCGGTTCAGTGTTCTCCACTACATATCCATAATTCTAAAAAATAATCTTTATTTAGTTTAGCAATATGTTGTCTGTGCATACGACGCGTGTCTGCAGCAAGTGTGGCTTCTTGTGCCTTTGTGTGCTTTAATTGTTCCCGCTGCCAATGGGCTTCTGCCTATGTGATTTCAGAATGAGGCTGAAGAGAGAGTGACCGCAGAAAGTACATGTTCGGTGAGTTGGTCACTAATCGGTGTCTTCAGGTCTCCTGGTCACGTGTTGCAGTGGGAAAGAACCAAAACTGGGGGGCAAAAGTGTGTGTGACAGGTTCCTGCCAGCTCTTTCTGCACTGCTTTGAATGCATTGTGCTTTTGTGTCCTTTCAGTCTCTGCAGTAACGTTTTTTTCAAAATGATATGGTCAAAGAAATTGTTAAGCACTTGAAAGTAGTTCACTCTCAAAACAGCTATATGACTGGGATAAAAACGTGTGTATATGTTTGACAGCTGATGACAGCTTACTACACAGAGCTGTGTGATCAGCTGTAACACATTCTGCTTGTTTCCCTCAGGTACAGTACACAAGCCAAGTGGTGGTCTGACATTAATCCATTCTGTTTTTTTCTCCCTCAGATTACAGAGAGAACAGAGTCTTTGAATCGCTCACTTCAGAAAAGGTGAGTTCACTTGCATGACCCAATTGTCCTTTTGAACAGGAAGCACACCTAGACCACAGGGACTTTCATTGGTGCAGAAACTGGGGAAGTGATCATAAACAGTTCTTTTCTCCTGCTGATGAAAGCACTTGTGTGCCTTTGACTGTACCCACATTTGGCTAAATGGATGGTGTGAGACAGTTAACTTGACAATTGGGTGCAACTTTCCTTTCATTGCAACGCTTTTGTTCACCAATGATTTATGGCACAGATAATCCCATCCAGATGTTGCCCTGGTGTTTTCACTCGGTGGCTGGTGAGATATGCACTCGCAACCGTTGTTAGGCTCCGCGCTGTCTGAGTCTGTTTGCTATCGGTGCTAAACAGCTTGCTGCCAAGCTGAGATATGCAGGGAGATGACTCGAAAAGAGATTCAGTCACAGAGTTAAGATCTGTCCGTCAGGGTTTGGTGAAGGAAATGAGGATCCTTGTCTACGTGTCACACGTCTGACATCCAGTTGGGATGACACGGCTGAGGAGTGATCCAGTGTGTGGGGCGCATCCTTTCATTGTTTGGCCGATGCCCGCGGCGATGGGTGAGAGGAAGTGCCTCATGCGGAGACTCCACTTCGCTGATGTAAACATGACGGAACACATCCTGCCCCTGGCCCTGACGCTACTTCACAGCCACTCCAGTGAAAAGAGCATGACATCATCGGCCTTAACCAAACACCTTCCCTCACCGTGCATTTATCTGTCTCTCCTGAGGACAGGCCCAGTTAAAATTCCCAAATCTTTTTTTAATCACCGCAGCATGATCTCATCCAAAAAACTGGAGAAGATTCAAAGAGCACATCAAATGAACACAGGAAAAGAAAAGACATTCAAACCCATCATTTCACTTAGTTTCTTGCACTGTAATTATAGTACACTGTGCATATTTTGTCTGGCATTGATATCAGCTATATAATATGTTTGTACTTCTCTGTCTTCAAACATGATACATATTCTTAATTAGTTAAAAGGCAGACTCGTTAGAGTTTGTATGATTGCTTCAAGTTTTCAGAGTCTTTCATGTAGAACAAAGCACCATTGTGGAATACATATTAAAACCAGTCCTTGGGCATTAGTTTGGCAAACAGCGAAGTTTTGCTGAGTGCAGTTATCAATTCCAAATCATGAATGGATGACATGCAATATACCTTAGCTGTTCTTTTTAGGTAATAAATAACTTTTTTCTTTCAAAAACAGTAACAGCCTGAAGAAAGCTCATCCCCCAGTGCCAATCTCCAAGATTGACAACAAACTGGAACAATATAATCAGGCCATTGAGGTAAGCTATTCACCATTTGCTAAGGCTGGTTCATGAGCTTTAGACACAGAGCATCAACATGAGTCAACCTTCAAAAAAAAAAGCACATTTCTCAACACTAGTTTCACCTGGCACAGAACCTATTTCCCAGACACTGAGGCAAGGTGTTCATGCTCTGACACGTTATGCTCATCGCCTCTCAGCCATGCTCTCAGACACGGACTGACGTAGTCTCTTTGTCAATATAATAAATCATCATAAGTCTCCCCTTGTCAGTGAAAATGATCTCAGAGGCCCTCTTAGCCTTTGGGGTGCCGTGGCATTCTCAGACTGAGAACACGTCATACCTGGGCTGGCAGGTATAACTAAAAAGCAGATGTGCTGGGCCGATTGAGTCACCAGCCTCTGCCGAGATGTGCAGTGAAGAATGTCAACGCTGACTCAGAACCAGTCCCCACGCGCTCCTCACCATGTCGCAACACCTTTATCTGGAGCAAAACCAGGACCTCCAACCTTAACTAGGTCCAGTGTTGCCACCTACTCATGGTTTTTCACCATGTGCTAATGTCGTCATCTGGAGTAAAGCCATATACACCTGCAAGAATGACAAACGGATACACATACCTCCAGGCAAAAGTAATATTGTTAGTCATATGAATTTATTTAACTAATGTCTAGCCATAGAGCTCTTGGGATCTAAATCCTGATGTCTCCAGTACCAGTTGTGAAAAACTGCAAAAGAAATCACTTAGACAAGTCTGTGTAGCATATGGCACTAAACAAGTAATTCTATCTTCACTGCCCTCAGCAGCCTTTGGCAAACGCAAAGAAATGTCTGCTGTTTTCAAACAACCACAAGAGTCAGCAAAAGGCCTGAATACAAAACACGTTTCCTCTCACACAAAGCCTGTCAAGCCCCCGAAATTTATAACACCCTCTCCTCGCTCTTACAGATTTCCTCAAAGGAAGCCAAAGCAGCCAAGCAAGCTCTGATCGAGATCCCCAGTTCCCCTGAGCCCGTGGCCTCAAAGAAGAGCCTGTTTGAGGCCGGAGATGCCTGGAACCAGAGTGCCACAAAGACGACTCCATCCAAGGTGCAGTAGTTCACGAATCCACAAAGTTGCATAAGATGTCTAGTTTGACCCTCTGGTATCTGTCCTGCAGACTTAGTTGAGAGGAGAGGAATTGAATAGTACATTAGTGGAATGCTTGTTGAATGAATTAGAAGTGTTCACAGCACATTCAAATATATCAAATATACCAATGTAATAAATACATGGTAAGTCATTTCATGTGGATTTCAATGTCTCCCAGGATGCAGAGGACTTGAAGGTGGCTGTGGCTGACCTTATAACTAAATGGGGAAAGGGCAACGGTGATGGAAGTGTGAAGTCCTCGACCTCTAAGCCAGCGGTGAGTTGATCTGCAAGAATGAACGTAAAAGAAGTGCAATATCAGTGAATAAGATCTGTCACAGTTTATTGTGTTTGTGTCTCTGAAACCATAAAATGAGTTGTTTATGTGAAGATAACAGCATTCATGTCAGATTAAATAAGAGATAAGCACTCAATCTAAAATAGCTTTATAAATCTGGCTAGCAGTTTATTTTTATCCTGGCGTGCGTACTAAACCCTCGATCTTAAAAACGTTGCACTTAACAGCAATATATAGCAGCCTTAAAATGTTCTCTCTTTACAAAACTAGTTACTAATAATTATAAATACTAAGACTAGGTAACTATAAAGTAACTTAATTTGTCCTTAGAAAGAGACTTTCTTCATGCTATCTGACATTAATGCACCCCCCATTAGGAAGCTAATATATGTATGTATAGGACATGTTGTATAAACATGGGCTGTTTCTGGGCCACTTCTGAATTGTTCAGACTTGGTCTCCCTCCTTCTGCATCTGTCTATCTATCTCCTTTTCTCTTCTTCTACTCCCTCAGTCTTCTTATTTCAACTCCCATGTCTGGTGTTCTACTTACCCTTTCCTTCTCCAAGGTAACTGAAACGGTCTTTTTCCACTACATTCATTTCTCCATCTTAAATGGAAACTCTCTCCATCTGCCTCTCTTTTGCTTCAGCTTTTTATTGATCTGAACAAGCCTGAACACAGAGTCCAAGTCAGCCAATGCTATTAAACAGAATGAGTGTTCCAGCTCCAGTTGAACACTCACAGCTGAGGGATCCCCTTAACAGATAATTTCGTTTGTAAACGTTTTCTGGGAAATTCTGCCCCCCACTGGTCACGTTTGTAATGAACATTATTTGGAGGATGTCATGTCATCAGTAAATCACTTATTTTCCTGCTGCATTCAAATGTCTCCGGAGGATGTGGTGTTCACATTTAATGGTCAGGTTTTGGATTACTACATTCATGTTATTCCCTTTACAACAGGAAGTGAAGGCTGGTGATGTATTAAACAAGAAGAACCTATGGGAAAATCTAGGAGACTCACCTGGAAACGAAGGCCCAGGAGCAAAAGTATTGAATTCCTCTTTAAATCAGATTTGTATGTAGGGTTGTTGTCACTTGATGTCTATTGTTAGACTTTATTTACTCTTTTCAAAGAATAAGGCACAAATGCATGGTAATGCTTATTGTAAGAGTACCTTAACGTATAAATTAACACAAAGAGGACTACAATAATAATACTTGAGACTGAATTCTGAAATTGATGGTTTATCTTGACTAGTTAATACAGCTAATGATGCAGATATACAGCACTTCCAGCAAAAGCATAATGGTCTACTTATTTTCATTACAGGGCACTTGTGGAGCAAAATATAAATTTGTTAAGACCCGGCATGGAAGATATGAGAAGATTGCAGTTGATGATGAGTACACAGTGGGAAAATCAGGTACATTCATCATGTGACGTTTAACGATTTCTTGATACATCTGCACATTAAATGCACTCACCTTACATCACATACCTTCACAATACATAATGTTTTTTTCACACACATGTTATATTAATATAATTTAAATTGAATGTTTTGTAGCACTTCCCATAATGTCATTTGACTAGCCAATTTCAACTAATTCAAACTTATGTGAAAATATCACAGTTGTCGTGCCATGCTGACTTTGACCTTCATACCACAGACTATTTATCATTACATTTAACAGGAGAGGTCCGTCACAGCCCCACGTACTGCTCTCACATGGAAAAGGCATGCCAGGGTCTTGTCTGGGTTGGGCATCAGAGGGAATCACTAATTCCCCTGGGCTTTGTGAGGAGAGGGTAGTCAGATGTAGGGAGCACAGTATTTAAACACACTGGATAAGACCTTTTTAACTGTAAGGATACTGGAACTAGAATTATACATGCCTGTCCTGGGGTTGTGATTCTCCAAAAACCCTTAGCCGTATTTTACCTAGTACAGGTCATGCCTGTCAGTCAAAGCCCCTGTTAAATTAGGGGTGTGGTGATACATTCTGAGCAAATGTTTGTGGCTACAGGTCTGATCCCTGTGGGACACACTACACTTAATACACTTACAAAGTACAAAATGTATTTTATAAAAAAATTACATTTTAAAATCTGAAATTAAATGATTTGGAATCAGTGCTCTGAAAATTCACTTGAACTATTTTGTCCAAATAGCACTCACAGGCCAAATCAATCAGTGCACACCTGCAAAACCATGTGATACTATTTACGTATAAGTAGGTACAATTGCTTTAATCAATCCATCAAAAAGCAAATACAATCCTTAAAATATTGAAATACAAAACTTTTGCACTTTATTTGACTTTATATATTAAACATGCAGGTGAAAACAATCAAAAAATCCAACTTTTAGATCATTCAACATTACTGAAAAAAATACTGTATTGCTGTTATGGATATGGACAACATTGTAAGGCAGTGTCTTTAAAGCCATAGAAAAGATTCCCTCAGTTGAAGGCACCTGTGTTAAGGCACTCCACTAAATACATCTAAACCATTCTGTACCCTCAGAACATTCCAGGATTTCTATCCTCACCTAACAACAAAATGCCATCTATGTACGGGGGCCTCAATGGTCCCACTGAACCACTTTACTTGCTCATGTCAAACTACATTGGCTGGTTATCCAATAAATCCTCTGTCACATTCTATGACCCCTCTCCATTCCAAATCTAAAACATCCCCATCAGATCCCTGGCCAAAACATATTTGCTTAGATGACGTCATTATCTAATGTTGTACAATTGCAACAGCCTTCATAATCAATGATTTTATTGTGTACCTCAGGAAACGTGAAAAACCAAACGGTTTTACTGTTATACTTAATATACGTATCTTAAATATAGCCTTCCAGGCCTGGTCTCTACCCACCCCCTCCCACTGTGCCTATGAAGTCACTGCCTTACACAGCTGTACTTGTCCATCTCACGCTGTCCTTCCACACTGTCAATCCAGGAATGTACAAGCTCTATTTTCACACAAAAACACCCGCAGCACTGGGCAGAGTACGGTAGATACTCTTCCCTACTTGTGCTCTGCTTAAAAGCTGTTTAAAAACATGTACTAAAGCATTCTTAAACATGTTCTAAAGTATATGCTAAATGCTATTATGTAATATTTTCAAAAGCTTGCTAGCAAATCCTTTCTGAAATGATAGCTTGTCTTTTTTGTCTTTTCAGTTAACTGATCAGAGTTGGATACATTTAGAAAGTGAAAAAAAATAAACATCTAAAAGACCATTTTCATCATCAGGCATCAGTGGTCTTTGACTTTGACGGACCAAATCCTCTGGCCGTTCTGTTAAAATCCTTAGGCTCCTCCTCCTGAGTTTTACGCTGTAGTAGACCCCTCTCAAACATCGTAGCAATTTTGTTCAGTGGCTTTTCAGCAGCCTCCCTTAGTTTTCTAGCGTCAAAACGTGGACTATAAAGCAGAACAGGCAGATGGTACACAAAGGAAGGGATGTCAATGGAGTTTTCTTTTGACGTTTTTGTATCATCTGCCTCGCTTTTATCAACATTAATCTGCTTCAAGATGTTGTCTTTGGTGGAGAACATTTGAAAGAGAACTGCATCCCACATCTTAAGAGCCCTGGGGGCTTCCTTCTCACTAACTACTTCCTGTCCTGTAGGTATTTCTTTGGCCCCGGCATCCCCCTTCTTTTTGTCATCTTCAGCTTCCTTTGTCTCTGGCTCAGGAAACGTGGGTTCGTCGGGTTCAACGACCATGTGCTTCTTCAGTCTATTCCAGCCACTCAATTTAGCTTTTAATCCTTTGGGTTTCAAAGTTGCTTTGGCCTTAGTTTCAGCCTTTGGGGCAGCATTCTGCACCTCCTCCACCTTTTTGTCTGTAGCTGGAGGTGTAGTTGAGGAAGCAGACTCATCATGGTTTGTAGTTGCAGTTGAGTTGGTGTCTAACATTCTGTCCTTATCCTTGATGGCAGCGCCACATTCATCTTGTGGCACTGTTGTTGTTGCTTTCACTGAAGACTGTGTCTGAGTTGCTGTGGCTGGAGGTTGTGTTTTCTCTGTGGAGGAGGGTTGTGTTTTCTCTGTGGAGGAGGGTTGTGTTTTCTCTGTGGAGGAGGGTTGTGTTTTCTCTGTGGAGGAGGGTTGTGTTTTCTCTGTGAAGGAGGGTTGTGTTTGTGGTGCTGTGGATGGGGTTGCTGTGGCAGAAGCTTCAGACTGTGTTGTGGCCGGAGGTTGAGTATTTCCTGTGACTGTAGCTTGTATTTCTGCTGTTGAAGCTGAAGATTCTGTTCTGACTGCGGTTGGAGCTTGTGGTTGTGTTGTCACTGGAGGTTGTGTTTGAGTCTTTGGGGGTGGCATTTGGGATTGGGCTGTTTTGACTGTTGGTGTTTGCATTGTTGTGGCTGGAAGAGGTGTCCTCTTTGAATCTGGAGCCTGTGTTTGTATTGTTGTGACAGATAAGTGTGCTTGTGCTGTGGTAGGAGTTTGTGCTGTTGAAGTTGGGTGCAAGTCAGAACTTTCTTTAGTGGGTACTCTCGAGTCTGTAGTGGACTTTGAATCAGATGTAGCAACGGTTGAATTCATTGTGTCATTTTTGGTCTTGTGAGGTGGCATAAGGTCTGTACTTGTTTGTTCGAAGGGTTTGTTGTGTTGTGTAGGCCTCAAAGAAAACTTGGTTGATGGATTGAAGTTTTTTTGAAATATGTCTGTGACTGTAACATCAGACTTACTGGAAGAAGTAGGATTTCCTTCTATAGTCTGACTTGGCAAAGGTTTATTCGCTAATGAAGAAATTAAGGATGCTGTGGGCTCCTTGGTGGAAAGGCGAGCATTACTATTTCCTGAAGTATTTGGGGAAGGACCAGTCACAAATATGGATTTGTTCTCTAATTTAGGTGAAAGATATGGTCTTGTGATCATCGTTTGTTTAGTGTCAGCAGTCATCACAGAGGCTCTTATGTCCATGGTGGACTTGGCAGATAGTTTACTGTCTGCAGTAAACATGCCAGAGGATCTAACCTCAGAGGCAGATTTAACGGACTGTCTGATATCCATGGTGGATTTTGCGTAAAGCTTATTTTCTGCAGATAGTGTTGTGTAAGATCTTCTGTCCATGGTTGGAGTTGTTGAACATTTCTGTTCCATAGTTGGAGTAGTTACATTTCTTCTGTCCATGGTTGGAGTAGTTAAAGTTCTTCTGTCCATAGTTGGAGTAGTTAAAGTTCTTCTGTCCATGGTTGGAGTTGAGGAGGTTCTCCTGTCAATGATTGGGGTTGAGGATGTTCTTCTGTCCATGATTGGAGTTGAGGAGGTTCTTCTGTCAATGATTGGGGTTGAGGATATTCTCCTGTCCATGGTTGGAGTTGAGGAGGTTCTCCTGTCCATGATTGGAGTTGAGGATGTTCTCCTGTCCATGGTTGGAGTTGAGGATGTTCTTCTGTCCATGATTGGAGTTGAGGAGGTTCTTCTGTCCATGATTGGAGTTGAGGATGTTCTCCTGTCCATGGTTGGAGTTGAGGATGTTCTTCTGTCCATGATTGGAGTTGAGGATGTTCTCCTGTCCATGGTTGGAGTAGATAAAGTTATCCTGTCAATGGTTGGAGTTAAGGATGTTCTCCTGTCCATGATTGGAGTTGAGGGGGTTCTTCTGTCCATAGTTGGAGTTGATATGGTTCTCTTGTCCATGATTTGAGTTGATAAAGTTCCTCTGTCCATGGTTGGAGTTGATAAAGTTCCTCTGTCCATGGTTGGAGTAGATAAAGTTATCCTGTCCATGGTTGGAGTTGAAGAGGTTCTCCTATCCATGATTGGAGTTGAAGAGGTTCTCCTGTCCACGATTGATGTTGAAGTAGTTTTCCTATCGATGGTTGGAGTTAATGAGGTTCTCCTGTCCATGGTTAGGGTTGAACCTGTGATTGTTGTGGAGTTAGCTGATTGTTTAACAGCTGTTGTGAGATCACTCAAAGTATTTGTTAGTGCTCTGGAATAAGTCACCGATTTTGTTAAAGTGTCGGATTTAGTGACTAAAGCTGTTAGCATTTCAGTTCCTGGTTTGACCATGCCGGGAAGTCCACTCACTTTATGATCTAGTTTTAAAGCTTGTTGTAAGAGTGATGCACTGGGATTACTGGGGGGGTGGACATCTTTTAACACATTTGAGGAATTATTGCTGCCAGTCAGCTGTTTTGATGACTGACTATCACTATTGGGGATAATTAAAGAATTAAAATCGGTTGCCAATTTGACAGATGGTATGACCCCAGGGAGTGTTTTGGGTGGTTCTGAATTCATAGATTTTAAAGTGGTTGTAGTTTTTGTTTCTACTGTAGATAACTTAGTGTCTTTAATAGACTTAGAGATTGAGGTCTCAACACTTGACTTACAGATTGATGTTTTTGTAAAAGGTGCATTTGAGGTAGCAAGCATGCTAAAAGAGTTTGTATCAATGGCGTTTGCCAACTTCTTGGTCTCCATGGATATATCTGACTGGACATTTGGAAAAGTAGTATTGTTTGGGTGAGGATGTAAATTTGAACTTAATGAGTGTTTGCTGACCATAACTGCCTGTGTAGAGGTGGATGTTTTTGCTTGAACGTGCAACGCTGATTGAGACATGTATTGTGCCATTTGTTTTGTTGCCATTTCTGCAGCATTTGAACTTCCAGTGTTAATGTGTGTTTTGGGCAAAGGGTAAATAGGCATACTTTGTCCATGGGTTAGGACTGAGGTCGTAAGTGTTCTTGAGTCTTTCACAGAAGATGGCTTCAGATCATCCCTGACAGTGGGTATATAGCCATCTGCTATTAGTGTTTCAGTTATTTGCTCAACAGGATCCTTTGAGCTAGCCCGTACTGCCTCTCTGCTTGGACTTTGGGTTATGTCATTTTGTTGGGAAAATACTGCTGCATTTGGTTTTGATACAACCACTGTTGAAGCCTTAGTGTTATCTAATACAGATGTCTCAAGATTTTTCTCCTCAGATACTGTTGTTATTGACTGATTATCTGTTTTATTACATGATGTGGTCACTGCTGAAGAGTTCTGAGACATGGACAGATGGATCATGGAGGTGCTCAGTTTAGTTTCACTTTGTAGTTGTTTAGCTCCTTCAGGTTGTTGTGATATTTCCTCAGGTTTATCCATAGCACTTGAGGAACTAGTATCCTGTGATGATGTGTTGACTGTTTTTGAAAATGACAAATCATCCAGACAGCTTTTGGCTGCCTCACCTGACTGTGTCTTATTCCCAGGGGGACCATAATACGTTTTGATTCCCCCGTAAGCAGCGTACTCAACAGGAGTCAATCCATAATATGTTGATTTCACTCTAGGTTTGTAAAGTTCACTTGTCGATGCATTCAGTCTTTGATTCCCAAGTAATCGTGAGGGAGGTCTTGGTGACCAATGCAGTGGTGTGATGGGGGTTTGATAGCTCTGAGGAGGAGGTGCAGGGACTGGAGAGATGTGACTCACAGACCTTGGTATGCTAAATTCATTTGGGGGTGTTGCTGGTGTAACGGTCTCACATGTCTGAGCCTTGGGAATTTGATACTCCTGTGGGACGATGGCAGGGACAGCCTCCACACTTGCTTTAGCAGTTAGCTGTAAGGCCTCTGTAGGTTTTGTTCGCATTAAAGAAACGTCTGATGTTATTTTGGGCATTGACAGGGCCCCTGCGATAACTTTAGCTGCCTGAATCATTTCTTTGTGAGGTTCCTTCAAGTCAATCCCATTTTGAAGTTGAGCTGTATTAATTTTCTCTGGTGCAGAGGGTTTCAGAGTATTAGGGGGTATAGCAGATGCTTCGCTTCTGATGGCAATAGTTGATTTGGGTCCCTGAACCTCTTTTTTAACTGCATTGTGGACATCCCTGGTGGAGGAGAAGGTAGAGGGTGTAGCAAAGAGCAGTGGATTTGCTTTTGATACTTCAAAAACAGGTGTTTTAGCCCTGGAGACCTGGAAAGCAGGTGTTTTTGGTCGACCTGATGGGTTTGTTCTTCCAGAAACATCATATGTAGGGGTGTTCTCCCTGTGTATGGTTGAAAGAGATGCTCCATTGTAGGATGTGTTCAATCCGGTTATGTCTTGAAGAGATGGAGGTTTGGATATCTCATAAAACGTAGCTTTAGATGTGTACACTTTCAAGGGATTTTGAACGTTAGATGGCTCTGCAGAAGCAATTTGTGGGCTTATTTCTTTAGGCCTTATATCTGTAATGCTATTTCCATTTCTGGAGGTATTGGTAAGCAACCCTTGGGGGGCATTTGGTGCTGCAAAAGTGGGAGGGAAAGCTACAGCACCCTGGGTGGACCTCGCCGGGTGGTTTGTAGCTGATACAGATGCCAAGACTGGAACGTGAGGTTGACTTATGGTCTGGGCAAAGACAGGAGGCTGTGGTGGAGCAAGAGGGACCACAGAGTTTTGGAGCGGAACAGGGGGCATTTGTTCTTGGGATAGTGTTGGTGGAGGCACAGTCATAGTGGGTCCATATGGTTGGTTTGAGATACTAGGAGGAGCATTTCCAAATGTTTGCATTGGAGCTGAGGGGACCATTTGGGCTAGCTGTTGTCCTGGTGATGAATTAGGAAGTGGGACTGTCATATTGGGCCCATATGATCCTGGTATGGGTGCCTGATTTAAAGTACTAGGTGGCACTTGGTGTGGGGTAGGTCCAAGTGTTAGAGTTGAAGTTGACAAATGGCGTTGAAGAAAACCAGAACTTTGTTGTCCAGGTGCTGCTTTGGGGAAAGGGACAGCCCCAGTAGGGCCGTATGGGCCTTGTGTAAAGGCCTGGGGCACGGCATTCGGAACAGGATGTTGAGATTGAAATGGGGCTGTGTGTAACTTGGTTGGAACTGATGCAGTCAAAGAGCTTGTGGCTGGGACCTGTTGTAAGGTTGGTGGTGCTGGACAAATACCAGACGGTCTCAGTCCATAAGGGTCCGGTGTCATTGTTTGACCAGTGGTTGGCTCAGGGGCTTTGGCTGCAGGCTCTGTGATTGACAGCTCAGTGATGGGGGTGGCATCATCAAACAGAAATGAGGAGCAGGCATACAGAGGTGCGATGTGACGCTCAGGCACGCATGGCAGAGTTGAAAATGGCTGTGAAGATGCAGCCTCAGATGCAGAGAAGGGTGAGTTTCGTTGGCATGAGTAGGGTATGGGTGACTGCTGGTAAAAGGGTCTGGCTGAGTAACAGTTCAGGTTGAGGGAACTGCCATAGAGTGAGACATCTGGTGTTCTTGGTGGCGTGGAGGTGTCACTGAGTTCTATGTCACTGATCTCGTTAACTGGAGAGAGATTTGAGCGGAAAGGTATGGGTGTTTGGGAAGCGGAGGACTTCTTCTTCGTTGACTTTTTGATTAGCTTCTGCAGACGGGCGTTATCTCTTCCTGGCTTAGGCAGCAGCCGGGGAGGGTACTGTACGGGCTGCAGGTCAGGATAAGGTCCATTGCTGAAACTGACCGCCATCACCATTTCAACGCCCTAGAAGATGAAAAGGAAAAACTCACATTATGCACAATTTCTAAAATTCTAAAAACAGCTACTGTAACAATACATTCAGTTCAGTTTTTGATGTTGCAATCTTTCTTAGTAAATTGTATTAATAAAATTCTCTTTCCTCTTTTCAGATGAGGACTTATAAGGGACCAGTTGAAGAAGAAGTAAAGCAGATCCAGTGCACTCAAAGACATTGGGACAATTCTCATTCTCATTCACTCAATAAGGATATTAGACATTCCTTTTTCAGCATTTAATATTCGCCATTCTTTATCATTTCAGTATTTCCCATGTACCCTATGATAATGCCAATCTATTTTATCCTTTAAATATTGTTAGCTTTGTTGTCAATAGATTTGCCTTGTATTTATGATTACAGTGTCATCATTTTATATGTTATTGACCCAGATCCAATTTGAGTTAATCCATGCTAAAACATTGAACATACTTTTCAAGGTTTTAGGTGCCACAGCACCTTCCGAAATAGATATAGAAAAATAATATGGAGCAATAAACTTGGAATAAGCATGGTTTGTTCTTCAGTATGTACTTGTCTGTCTGAATGCCTGCGCTGTTTTGTTAATGTTAATCAACAGCTAGCTGCTGTTTTACATATGTTTTGCCCTGCGTGTGGCTTTAAGGAACATAGGAACAAAGATAAAGGCTTGCTTAGACTTCCTTAGCATTTTAATGTGCTAATATCCAATCAAACCACCCTCAAGGTATACAATACATGGCAGTTAAGTAGTACAACATATCAGACCAGAGGAAGTATGCTGGAGCCAAGAAGAAGTCATCCTGATAGCCAAGTCAAATTAACCTTGAGTATTAATAGAGGGGTTTTATTTTGGCCGTCCTATTATTACAAAGTTTCCACAGGCTGGCATTGCTAAGCATAAGTGGTCTCAGACAATCATGTATTCTTTGACATCTTCTGCATATATAAAGGTAGCAGAGTGGACCTATTTTTTTTTTGATGCCTAAAATGATGGAAATAATACATAAATTACTTTTAATACAATTTGTGCTCAGTGCTTTTTCTATCAAAGTTTCCAGTATGGATGACCAATTTCATATGAATGGTACATCCATTCAGTCAGCTTCCCTTCATCAGCAAAACATCCTCACTACTCGTGGAACATAAAACATGAGTAGGCAATGGGGACTCCTGCAAGGTATTTGACCTCATTTCAATTTGTCTCCCTCACCCAAACCACTTAGTAGTATTAAACAAAGCAGTGTATACTTTAAGGTCCACTTAGACCCAGGACTCAAAGAACTTAAATATACCAGTGACTTATCAGTCTGTTGGCTTGATAAGTACTCATGCACCTTAAAGTTGAGGTACCCACATACAAATCAACAAAATAAACAGGACAACTCAACTTTGTGAGCCACTAAGTACCATCAGCAAGTGCTGGCTTGATGTCTGATTTCAGAATGTATTATTACGTGTGTATCAGATGTTTATGACCACACGTATTAAAACAAAACAAGCATGACAAAGATCATGGTTGGGTTGATAATTTGAAAAGTCTGATGTGCTAGCCGGTGTCTTTAAAAAACAATCCCCCACAGAAGGATTACATTTTTAAATGAGTTTAACACACAGACAGACACATAAACCAGACTGACACATGAGTAGAGGTCATCCATTTAAAGCACTGGTTATATGGGGCACCACTACCATACATGCTTGAGAGGGGGCAGTATAAAAAAGTGGTCTGCAAACAACAAGCCCTGCACTATTCCTTTGAAAAGAATTTGCAATATAATGTACGAAATTAAATTATAATCATATACGTGTGTAAGCTGTACACCTGCTTTGGTACATGGTTTACCTATTCGATTATCAAATAAGGCATGGAAAAATAGCACATGTTCTCATATGACTTACCAGGGCTTTATGATGGATGACAACAACCCTTGGTCTGTCTGTTGGAGAGAGATTGTGCTGGTTAATTTGTGGGGAAAAAAGGAGTTTGTGAAGACTCCCAAAATGAGTCTTAACATTGTAGTAACAGTAACGCATAACATATCACATCTGTAGAAACTAGGTGATTGGTAACATATAATATTAAAAAATTCTTAACATTCTTCAAGTTAGCGCAAGATACTAAGTATAGCATTCTTCAGCCAACATAAGTAGTCGATGCCGTGCAACACTACATGCAATAAAAAAAGCTACCTAAGGGATAGCACACTTGATTTTAGGGCCCCAACCAATCCCTGGGGCAAATGCCTCAGACACTCATAGGCTCAACACATTCTGTTGTCAATCAAATTTTACTGAAACATGACTTCAAATATATACATTATTTCTGCTTTTTCCCATTCAGTTTACCTGTGTGAGTGCTGCTTTAGGGGCTTACTGACTGCTCCCTGCAAATCCGAGCCTGGAGTGTCAGAGGGGACAACATGGAACCTCACCCTGGGGAGAGCAACTACTCCAAAAATAAAACCCTTGCTCCTAAATTCATGTTCTACTTTGACAACCTGCAGGCAGCAGTAACCAGGCAAGTAGGCAGGCAGGCTGGCAGGGGGCTTTCCACATCACCTGAGATATATGGCGGTGTCAATGGCCCCTGCGACAACCCCTCACTCCTTGGCCTGCACAGACCAACCCCTACAGGCCACTTGGAGCGAGCATTCTGGTGCCTGTGCCTGTTGGACGAGTCCTTACACTGGCTGCTATGTCCAGACCCTGACTGCACCCTTCCCCTAACTGAATTAGAAGTGAAGTCCCAGCGAGATGTTAGGGGCTTCTTCAGTGGGAGTGTCTTTCAACCAGCGCTCGTGAATCACTGTCTGTTGGTGTTGATATTATCTATAGCGATAGTAAACCGCAAAACGTCAAAGCCACCTAATTTAATGAGCATGGCATAATTATGGGATATTGAATGTCTGATAAATGTTTAATCACAGTTGCATGAAAAAAGTACATTATTTCTTTTTTTGTATAGTTGGTCAGTAAACATATTTATTTTTGTATTATATACGGACATTTTTTTAGAACCAAAACTTATTTGTATTATTGTTTAATATTTTTAAAAAAAATCATAAATATAAAAAAATAAATGGCTTACTATTAATTTGAATGAATTAATGAAATATAATGTTCTCATTTATCTCATTTAATCATCCAAATGGTGTGATATATATGAATGAGTTGTACTGTTTTGGCTCTCACTGTAGTACCACTGTATCACTGTAGTACAACAGTCCTATATACAGTATATTGTGTATGCGTGAATGTGAATGTGAACATGACAAAAGCTGTACATTAATGGAAGTATTATTTAGATAAAGTACAGTATACACGTACAAAGTTGGACTGCATTTTCCTGAATCCAGGTTTTGGAATAATAATTACAGTGACTTTGTTGTGGTGATTCCTTGTTAATCTTGTCTTGTACAATATTCTCTGATGACTTAACATGGGAAAAGCTTGGAATATTTTATCTTAATATATATTTCAGAGGTGGTAAATCACTGGCTTCAAAAATGTGAACTTGACCTCAGAGAATTTTTCCTTTGATTATAGGGCCACCTTTGAGCTGCTTGGCATTACCATGAATGCTGTTATTTTCAACAAGATGAGTGACATTGACCGTAGTAGACAAAGCCACTTATAAAGTTCTTTTTTGCATTAGATATATTTTACTCTTCATCGATCTGTCATCGATCAACACAAAAATAATTCTGACGCGTTGATCAGAGAGGACACTGTGTCACACATATTTCAGACTGTATACTTGTAGAACCATACCAGTGATTTAAATGTTTACACTTTAAGAGAATGAAGTTCAAGTTCATGTACCTTTAAAGATCTTCTGAAACACATACTTTGTGTAAGACTTGACATGAGTATCAATAAATGTATGCCTAGTTGTTTGAGTTGACCAGGTCCAAAACCTGTCTGTCCCGTGGCTAAAATAAACAGAGGCATAGTCCAAATGCCAAGCTGATGTGTAGCAGTATATTGCTGCCTGTCTGCTTCAAACCTCATTTGCTTGAGAACCCCTTGGACACATTTTTGCTTGCCTTGTATTGCGACAAATATAGCCACTGGCCATCTCGCCTTTCCAAACTTGAGCCTCCTTCCATCTAGCACATTCTACCCATCTCCTTATTCAGAGCCACAGGAGAAGATGTCTCCTGCCCCGCTGTGCATCCAGCCTCGCTCACACCCTCAGCCAATAAGGCTCCTCAGCATATCAAGTATCAGTATAACAGAAGGACTTATTCGTTGTGGGAAGTTTGTAGAACCTTACAGCCAGTCTGCGCCAACAGGACGCTCACTTCTTTCAGCTTTTCTGAGGTAAGAGGGGTTAAAAGAGAAAGAACCGGAATAACTCGCCAGCTTCAGCAGGTCCATGAAGAGTGCATTTAACGTACAGTAAATGGTCTAACTGTAGCAGATTTTTCTTTCCTTTTTTTCATCAAAGGAGCTGGTGGGTGGTATCACTTTGGCTCACCTGCTGCCAGGTCTATTGCCCTGGCATGATGACATGGTGCACAGAGAGTAGAACGCATAAATCATTTTATGGGTTGGAATTTATTAGTGCTTGGACAACTATTAAGCTTGATACGCTTGTAGGCAATCTGAGCCTGTTGCCTTGGATGGATTTGAAGAGGATTAAATTCAGAATTGGAAATATTTCAGACATGAGTTATTGTACTGTCTGGATAGCTTGCATCAGTTTCACTGGCAATGTCATCATTACTATTCTGTATGAAATATTATGATACACAAAAGCTGGAAGTATGTTTGTGGCAGGGGGCTTGGAATACCCTGTTGATAAGGTATATTGTTGTGCGCTTATGAAGGATTCATAGAATGAACTGGACTAGTATTATGTGGTTTTGGATCACTGATGGCATCTACCTTAGCCTATTATTACAACGTGTTCCTAGAGAGCAGCCACAATGTATTTCAAGCAGTAGATTTTCAAACGGCCACCTTGAAATCACCACTGCATTGTTGGGTATGACAATCGAGGCTTAACAAAGCATTGTTGATAATATGACCGTAAATGCTTAATATCCTCAGAGGAGCCAATGGGGGATTGAAAGAATTGGCAGGTACCTCAGCCAGTGCTAGCAATGACACTACCTCATCCAGTATGGATGGCATCAAAGAGAAATTAAAATAATATATGCCTCTCAAAAACAAAAGATTCCTGGCACCGCTTCTAACAGAAATAATCTATAACGCAAACATACGTTTTGAATACAGTTGTATCTGGCCTCCAATTCTATCATTTCCTTGGATGCTATGACCACATGCGGAGGCGCAATGGTAATTATGACAACTATTCACACAAAAAGGGCGTCCGCTGATGATGAGAAATATGATCCTTGGCTAATCCTCTACAGCTGCGCTGGAGTGCTGATGGCGGGAGTCATCAGACAGTGACTTTTCCAACGCAGTCAAGCGACTTGCAAGAAAAAAATATTTTGAACTAGTCTTCATTTCACTCTTTCAGTAGTTTGATAAAGTGGCACAAAAGTAATGTCACCGGTTAGCATCTAAGATAGACTACTGTAAATAATATCCTCTTCAGTGTGTACAAGGGTGGGAGGTATAGCCTATGCCTGCGATCTCACATCCTCTTCAGTGTGTACAGAAACTGAAGTGTTGAAAGCAACAGGTGTCGTTAACAGAGCGCTGATGATAACTTAAACGACCTTCTCAAACGGCCACATCTTATCTGTGTCCTTGGCCCGCGTTTATTTTCAACCACCCCAAGATGCTGGCGTCGACTTTGAGGTGGGGAGGGGGGTGGGAGGTACAGCATATGCCTACGATCTTAAAATATTCTGTGATGCAGTTGCTTAGTTATAAACCTTGCTACACACTCATTGCCTGACGTTACTCTTCTCTGCTACACACAGGTGTAAAGACTACCATCATCATGTCTGATACGGAAGGGTGAGTAGAAATTGGATTATTGATTTTCTCTTGTTCTACTGCATTGCACCTATTTTATTTTAACTCACGTTTTATGTAAATAACTTATATATAATTTACTGTGTATGCGTATTATTTTCAAAGCTCTAGGTTGTTGCTATGCTATATTTTCCTGATTTTAACCAGTTGTTCCCTTTTGCCTTTCTTTTTCCTTGCAGTGATCAGGTTGAGGGTAAGTTGAAATTAAACAGTTCCGTTTTTTTTAATTATTTATTTACTGTAAACGGGTATAGAAATGAATGCATATGATTTTCGACCAATTGCGTTTCCACATCCATTCTTAGGATACATTGTATTACTCCCCCCTCTACCGACGGATGTAATACACTGCAACGAAATGATTTATTTGCCTTTGAATTTCTGTCTTTCCATGAATCTATCATACATCTGTATGCCATATTAAGTTGTAGTGAGTGTTTATAAACATTTCACATTTTCGTGGATTTGGCTTGGCCTTATGAAGATGTGTGCTTCTTTGCTACCTTATATAACAATGCAGCCAAAGTATACCGTACTGATGATGTCTTGATGTATTGATAAAGGTTTTCCTGATACATAGTCACAGGACAAAGGTGTATATAGTATAGACGGATATGTGGATATCCATTTTAAAGCAATATTGATCATAATTATTGGAGCTATACTTTGTAAAGTATGTATTATTATAATAGTCGTTCAACATTACCTAAGGAAACATGATTATTTTCAATCTGTTGTCCTGCAACTATGTATAATAATGTTATGCAGTGCTATACTGCCCTCCTTAAACTGAATATGGTATGATTTGTGGCCTTAAATTCAATGTTGTGATGCTCTTGATTCATGATGTGATCAATGATTCATTATCAGTTATGGAGGACAGCATATTTGTATGCCCAGCATGGCAGCATTGATCTTTTGTTTTTAAATTGTAATATTCTTAGTTATTTGATAGAAGTAAACTCATTTTAATCTTATCCATTTATTGCTTTCTTTACGGAAATGAAGATTACGAGGGGGAAGGTAAAAAATCCACAGATGATTAGATCACTTTAAATGTCTATACTAATTATTTTACCACCATCCCACCCTTAATATGTTTGACTCTGTCTCAACCAGTCATTGTGCTTTGATAGCACTAACCTTTGCTCATTTTATTTACTGTCCTTTCAACATTTTAAGTCCAATACAACACACAACAATCATTTCAATGAAACTACTAAAGTCCTGTTGTGTGTAAAGACAAAACATTTAACATGATAATTAACATGATAATAAAATATTTAGAAACAGAGCCTATTTAATAATTATTTGGTTATCAATAGTCAACATCATATGGCCTTTGATATAGAGACAAGAATAGCATCCCAGTGGCTGAGTCCATGTCCATGTACTGTATTGTCTCTGGGTTGATGGGTATTTCTCATCAACCAAAGTTACACACAGTTACACACAGGGTTAGGCAGTTACTAGTTACATGTAGCGGAGTTAGGTAATTCAATTAAATGTAATTTTAATATGTTAAAGTTATTGAGAAGAAAATTGTAATAAACTTACAGTTACTAATCAGAATGTTGGTGATTACAAAGGGTTAGTCAGAATATATTCATTTTGCAGCAAAAAGATTTAAAGCTTTGCTTTCCAATTTTTTGGCTGTCTAGACAGGCTCCATTCATTTGGCAGTATGTGCTAACATTTTGCTCACATTTTTACAGCCAACACCACAGTGTTTCCCCCACTTCCCAATCCCTTGATTTGTTCAGTTGTCACTGTGCATTATGCTTGTCAGTGCTGTGATCTGCATGTATATCAGTTGCATTGCATCGCATGTCTAATTAAGGGTGACACATGCTTGAATGACTGGATGACTTTTTGAAACTCACACACTGAGGTAAAATGTATTCAGGCAATGATGAGTGTAAAACATTACGTTTTTGGCATGCAAGTCCTTTTTGTCAACCCAGGTATCTCCGGTAAATAGGGTATCACTGTTCATCTAATCAACATCTCCTTTTTCACCATGTTTGTGTGTGTGTCATTGACTCATCTTTATTTCTCCCTCTGGTAATGTTGCTGCCAGCTGTATTTTTTCAGCAGAGCTGTTTGTGGGCCATCTCCTTGATGCATTTCACCCCTCTTCCTTGCCTCAACTCTCCCTTCTCCTTATCTTTCTCCTTCTCCTCCTCTCCCGCTCTCCTCTCTCCTCTCTCCCCCTCTCTTCTCCTCATCACTGACAAGTAATCTATTTTATACTCTAATGCCTCTGCCTCTCCTTGGCCTTTCTACAATCTAATATAAACCTTCCTCTCCCTGGTTGCTCGCTGCATGCTGCGTGGCTTTAGCCGAAGAGGTAGTGGAGGTAGAAGTAGCACCCGAGGCAGAGCCAGAGCCAGAGCCTGAGCCTGAAGTAGAGCCAGAGCCTGAGCCAGAACCTGAGGTAGAGCCAGAGCCTGAGCCAGAACCTGAGCCTGAGGTAGAGCCAGAGCCTGAACCAGAACCTGAGCCTGAACCAGAGGTGCAGGAAGGTATGTGGCATGGATATTCATTCATCCTTCCCCGAAATTTTAAGAGGTGCAAAAACAAATAAACAGACAAATAAATAAAACCAATTACAGACAATACTGCTTAATAATAATACAAAAAAGACTTGCAGCGAACTGTTGTGTCCATACCAAACCTTTATCAACAGCATCAACCCCCTAAGTCGCTAACAATTACTGGAGGTACCTCCTCTTCATAACTGCCCAGTATGAAGGAGACTTGGCTAAATCTTGTACAGAACAAAATCTGTGTTTGAAATTACATTGCTGTTTACACCTACCATTCTCCCAAAGAGTGCTTCTGCTGCTTTGCACCAAATGCTTCTGTTCAGTGCAATGGTGCGCAGAGTGTCTGTGGGTCCTCTGTAGAGAACACCACTAATGCTGTATTTTTTCCCCCATTTCTAATATTACCATTGAAGCTTAATATAAAGTTATTCTGCTCGCAATGTGCTTGGAACCAAGCTAAACCCTCCCTGCTTACCCCCACACTTACAAAACAGAGAGCGGTCCTCATGCCGTTGCCAAGCGAAACACTGCTTTCTTCAATTGCATTTGAAGAAAGTCAACTGCTCGTGCGGATACGTAGTTGCATGCACTTTAGAGCCTCTATGGGATGCTTTGGGTGGTAAATGTTAGCAGTGCATATGGGACAATTTGCTACTTTCAACTCCTCAAAGGGACAAAGAAAGGATCTCTGCATTTCCTTTATATGATGTCCTCTCAAAATTTCCCATCTTAACATTCGAGATCCATGATGATCACAGATCATCTTAGGCCTTTACACACTGGGACAGCTTGTGTTCCTCCATGACCACTCTATACAGTATTTTAGAACTCAATATCTTGTCCTATTTAACATAGAGAAATGTAGCACTTCTTTAAAACCTCTCCCTTGTACGTCGCTTTGGACAAAAGCGTCTGCTAAATGAATAAATGTAAATGTAAATGTAGCAAATTAGAATGTAGTTCCCATATGCGATCTATGTGAAAGGCGTGGAATGGAGAGGACCCTGACTGCTGTAAAGGCTTTTTTGTCCCTCTTGAAAGACTCCAAGTGTTACATTTCAGTCCTTTCTCTTATTACAAGAATGAAATATCTTCTTGAGAGCATATGAGTGATATTTGAGTGAAGTTTATGACGTATGAAATGGACTGATTTTTTTTGTGCTTTTCCCATTGAGGTGTCTTAGAGTGTGATGGCTTGTTTTGGTTCGTAGCTGTAGTTAATAAAAATAAATAAAAAATGAAGCACTTTTTTTTCTATAGACACCTCAATCTGGAATGTAAGCCGAGCTAAGCACTTTAAAAAGTGCCCGTCATAGCAGTTATATGTGAGGTAGTGGCTGTATTCCACCTGTTTGTATTGCTAATGTTGTCTATTCTGCTTTTGCCTTGGACGTTTGGTGCATGCAGAGGCCTATGAAGAGGAAGGTATGTTGACACATTTCTTGTATGTGTTTATCTGATTAGAGGGGCTATAGTGTGTTGGGGGGTCGAAGCCCCCCCCCCGAGCTGGTAGATGCCTGCGTCTTCCATCGAGCAAGGTGCACTGCAAGAAAATCAATTGGCTAGATGCCCTCACCAAAATTCAACATAACAGTTCAAATTTAAGCCTAGTGTCAGATGATGTGCCAACTTGGAGAAAGGGTGAAAGAATATAAAATGCTCACATTATGCTTTGACCCGCGCGGTGACTTCACTGCTCATCTTTGCTTTGCTTCTCTCTTTGCATGACGTGCCAAACCAGTCGAGGAGGGAGAACAGGATGGTAGCTTGGATTTCCCTTCAAAGAACTTTTTTTAATCACTTGGTGTTGCCTTGCTTGTGGCTTTAGTTTTTGTGTGGTTTCGTTTTCCTGTTTTGTTGTTTGGTGGGTGAGGGACGGGTCAAGCCAAGATATATTCTAGTCATGAGTGTGATTCTCCAATCTCACCCACAGTTTTTAATTTCATTCACCCAGATTAACATTTACCAACACGTTGATCTAAGAACAAAGAACTAAGTCCCACATGATTCATGAAATCCTTGACTGATGTTTCCTCCTCCCTTGTGTTCTGTGTAAAACTCTTTCATTTTGATGTGATATTTGTGCACTTATATACTGATGATCATGTCTGTCTTTCAAATGATGTTCACTTTGAGTTGTTATTTACCTCTTCACTGACTTTTTGTATATTAACAACACACAGTTGAAAGTAAGACTCTAAAAGTTTACTTTCTATATTAATGCTATGTAGATGCTTTTTTAAGAGAACAGCTCTTAGATGCCAGGAGATAACCTAAAATAACAGTCCTTTTCATTATTAACATAACACCCATCCGTTGTTGCCTGAACGCTGCACAAATGCCATTGGATGTGAGTCTCTAACAATGTAACATGTCCTTCTCCCTTTTTTTATTTTATTACTGAACAGAGGAGAAGCCAAAGTTCAAGTAAGTATCAAGTATCAGTGTTGGCGTAGGCAATGAATCATTAGATGTAGCTTTTTTAAGTGTAGGACAGCGTGAGCTTGCATACTGTTTACACCGTCCGTCTTATCAAAAGTTTTGTTGAATGCTTTTACTGAATTTCTGAGTAAAGATTGATTCATACAATAAGTAGTTTAGGATCATCAGAGATGAGTACTTGATTTGGCATCATTTAAATGTTTCTAGGGCCCCCAAGATCCCAGATGGCGACAAAGTGGACTTTGATGTAAGTCAACATGATTTTTTTAATGTATATGTTGAATGAAAGATCTGGACGGCATGAACGCTGATTAGACTACAGTTGGTGATATAAATGTGACCTTTGCCCTCTCTGTGTCCCCACAGGACATCCAGAAAAAGCGCCAGAACAAGGACCTCATGGAGTTGCAGGGCCTGATCGATACTCACTTTGAACAGAGGAAGAAGGAAGAGGAAGAGCTTATTGCTCTCAAAGATAGAATTGTGAGGAATGGCTTATTTTTTTTTCTTTAGTTTGTTTATTGTTTTTCAAGTACAAATACAAACACACAAGACACTGATATGTGGTATATGTCTAGGGCACAACTGGAGAACAAAAAAAAACAAGAAACTGAATTAAGATGTTATACCACGTATTGTTATATGAAAACAACAGCACACAGAACACCCCACCCACCCACTCATACATATAGTGTGCATGACATACAGTATAATATGTCTGTGGACATTTACCAAAAAGAAAAAATGATTCAAATAGTAATAATAATAATCAAAACAAAAACAAACAAACAGAAAAACAAAACAAGCACACAAAGCCTACATTCTACAGAGAATGTAACTACAGTGGTTTGTCTGTAGTCTATTTAATTAAACAGTGTGTACCCAGCTCTAGTCTGTCACAGAGGAAAGGTTCAAATTGTCTATGTAATTAGAAAGACATCCCCATGTTTTATAGAACTTGCGGGTAGAGCCCTTGATGGTGTTTCTTATTATCTTCATAAAAGAAAGAATATCTTTAATAAGGGAACTGAATGAAGGGGCATTTGAAGACTTACACCTTAGCACAATTAGACGTTTTGCCATAAGTGTGATAAATGCAACAAAGTCAGCCTTTTATGAAGAGAGGGGTACTGTAGGAGGGAGAATACCAAACAAAGATGTAAAAGAGAGAGAAATTGTCAGTTCCAAGACATACGATAGGATATCAAAGACCTTCAGTATTCATGTTGAGTTGCACAAGACCAGAGTGTATGTGCCAAGGATGTAGGTGATGAGTGACAATGCTCACATGTGGGGTCAACATCTGGGAAAATCTGGCTTAATTTGACCCTAGTCCAATGAATACGGTGGACAATCTTGCACTGAATCAGGCCATGTTAAGCGCATATTGGTGAGGAATGCACGCGGTATAAGATTGAGTCCCAAAGTTCGTCTGAGATCTCATCCCCCAGGTCCCCCTCCTATTGAGTTTTAAGTGAGGAATGGCTTCTATCTGACTGAACGTGTTTATAGGTTGTGTGATCGGAATGTTTTCCTAATTCAATGTGTGTGTGTGTGTGTGTGTGTATGTGTGTGTGTGTGTGTGTGTGTGTGTGTGTGTGTGTGTGTGTGTGTGTGTGTGTGTGTGTGTGTGTGTTTGTGCGTGTATGTGTGTGTGTCCAAAATCACAGGAGAAACGTAGGGCTGAGAGGGCCGAGCAGCAGAGGATCCGTTCTGAGAAGGACAAAGAGCGCCAGGCGAGACGTGAGGTGTGTAGAACAGAAGACCACTCACTCACACACACACACACACACACACACACACACACACGTACACACACATACACACACACACACACACACACACACACACACACACACACACACGTGCACACACACAAACACACACACACACACACGTACATGGGTCCCCTGCTGATGGACTGCACTCTGATTGCCCTTACAGGAGGAGAGGCTGAAGAGGGAGGAGGCAGATCAAAAGAAGAAGGCTGATGAGGACATGAAGAAGAAGTCTGCCCTGTCCAACATGGGCTCCAGCTACAGCAGCCACCTGCAGAAGGTCAGTGCTCTGAGTAATGTCTGGACTGTACTGTCCACCTCACAACATCTAGGGTTCGGTATTTTTCGTTTTATGGACAGAGAGGTGCTTATCTGCGATGTAGGGATGTAGTTATCTACAATGCTTATAGCTTCTAGTAAGCTGCCTATGGGATGATGATGATGATGATGACACAATTGTTTGTGTATGCACACAGGCTGACAATAAGAGAGGCAAGAAGCAGACTGAGAGAGAAAAGAAGAAGAAGATCCTGGCTGACAGGCGCAAGCCGATGAACATTGACCATCTGGCCGAGGACAAACTGAAGTAAGTAATTCAGCTCCGTAATGGCAGCTCTGTCGTCATGTGTGTTGGGCAAAAGCAGGGTGAATCTGAGATTGCATTTGTAACAAGGGAATCAAATGTGCATATTCAGAATGAAATCCACCGACCAGTTTAAAAAAAAAAAAAGTCTGCCAATTTGCAGTTGCTTCGGTTGGCATTATGCTGTTGTAGAAATGTTTCCCCTTGCTGATTTTGTTACATATTTGGCTAACCAGGGAGAAGGCCAAGGAGCTGTGGGAATGGATGCACCAACTGGAGTCTGAGAAGTTCGACCACATGGAGAAGCTGAAGAGGCAGAAGTATGAGGTGGGTACTCCCTTGCTCCCTGTATAGTTGCCATGACATTTTAACATATTTCCGTATAATCAATAAAATGGTGCTGTTTTCTCAACATTTTGCTCTGATGACAGATGACATTTACAGAAACTCACTACTTTTTCTGTATCTACATCACCACGGACTGGAATTACTATGGTTAGATTTTCAAACGTAAACACAAGAATGCAAGGCAAAGAATGCGAGGCAAAATTGTGAAAGATTATTTTCAATATTCCTTCATAATAGCATCACTCTGGTAGGTCTGGAAGCACCTCTATACTTACCAATGAAAACTGAGTATCACACCTTTAACTTGTAACAAGCTTCTGTTAAAGTACATTGCATAGCGATGTCCATGTCGCTCCGGTTGCAAAGGGTTCCTCCTCCTGAAAAAGTGCAGCATTGAATGCAGCTGTGCTTTGATCTCCTTCAGGTTACAACACTACGTAAGAGAGTGGAGGAGCTGAGTAAATTGTAAGTAACAGAGCTCAGACAGCTGAGCAAGTGCAGGCACAGAGCTCGGACCAGATAGCATGATCTGCCTGCATGGGAAACTCTAAGAGAGACCTGGAAATGGAAATGGGGGCAACGGGCCATCATGTGAAGGTTGACGGGTCTAATCAAATAGTGGGGAAGCTGCAAAAAAAAAAAGGACATTTCCCCCCCTTATTGAAGAGGGATTGTGCCTTTGAGGATGAGTTGCAGGGTTGGCTCAAATAAGGCACCTTGGTATAATTAGTAAAAGACCTCAAAACTCCCTGGGTTCCCTTTTGCCCCCCAACAGGTAAGTGGGTGTGTATCAGTGCGTTTTAGAGTGCTTCCCTGGGTCATTCACACAGTGCTGAGAGTATGAACAGAGCGCACAGGTTTGATGGTTCATTCAAAGAGCTGCTGTTCATGCAGTTCCCAGCTGAGGGTGTAGGAGTTTTCCTCTGGAAAAAAAAGGTGAGCGCTTCGCTGCTTGTGCCACACACAGCCTCTGGTGTTTAAAAGTGCACTGTGAATGTGTTGCTTTCAGGTTGTCTCACTGCGAAACCGCATTGATGAGCTGCAGAAACAGTAAGTAACGCTTTCGAATCAGATCTCTCACACATTTCTAGCAGCATGGCAGGTTGATGCATTTCCTATTTTGCGAAAGGCCACTGCCTCTCCCGAGAAATGCATTCATCATCACGCTAATATCTTCTGACAAGAAACAGAACTAGTCACTAGACTCTTTCCCACATACGCCCCCCCCCCCCCCCACAGTCTTATGCAACATGTCAGACATACCCACATCACACTCTCTGTGGTGAGTCTGTCATTTGCACTAAGGCTGTGCAAAGAATGTCCTAAACCTGAGTGAACATCACAAGTTCAGACAGTCTACAACTAAGACAGAAGTAACTAGGACATTTTTGTAAAAGGCATGGAAGATATGAGTGAGACTAAGCACACTGACAAACCGTAGGCTCTCATTCCTCTTCTCCTGTCCACTGTTGGCATTCAGTGCCAAGGGAGGACTGAATAACAAGTTACTGCGTGACAACAGAAAGGTACTTACAGTACTGTCATCATCATTGCAACCTGTACCTCCTGTAATGCTACACTGTTAGTATGAGGCATTACAGTATATATGCTTTGGTCCATTCCTGCTCCATTATCTTCCATCTGGTAAGGATTGTTATAAAGGCAAAGAAAATTTGGCTCTTTTATTTTTTATTTTTTTTATTTTTTTTTTTACTTAAGAAGCAGTTGTTACATGAGTACAGTCTTACAACTGTGTTCATGATGGAGTAATCTGGGGTGCAGGGTAATTCAGTAGAGTTAAAGTTCAGTCAAATTTATAAAATTTTGATCTGAGCTTATAATTTTCTTTGTCCTCCAGTACTACTATAATAATGTGTGTGTGTGTTTTCATTTCTGTATACATCTAGCTAAAATGTACTGCATGTCCTCCATTATTCCTTCATGAATGATATCATTTAATGAGTGATGAGTGTGTTTTTTTTCTCATTTCACAAAATAAATGATGGTAAGTTTTGCATGGAATGACTGCATGAACCCTTGTGATGTAACTTCTCCCCATGCCCAAGGTATTGATTAATCAGGTGTTGAACATATTGCAGAAGTTGTGTGTTTAATCACGACAATTAGAAGAATCTCTACCCTATAGCCATTAACTGAGAAAATGTGACAGGTCAATAGTTTGTGTAAAAGAGGGACAGAAAAGTATTGCAAAGCAAATTATCACTGTTAATTGCTAGATACTATTAATATAAAGCAGTATACAGCATTTCATAGCAACCTTTTTTCATGGCAGTTTTCATTTTTAATTTTCATAGCCAGTGCTATTAAATAAGATAGTTATGATGGACGGTCCAGATAGTGTCTCGTGTAGAAATATGATTACATGTGACGGCGTCCAATCCATTGCATGACACTAGAGGTCAGTGTTCAGAACAGGACGCTCCCAGGCCCCCCTCATGCCCGTGTTTACACCGCCCCCCTGGATTCTCTCATGTGTGCGTGTCTTCTCTTGCCCTACTGCAGCAGCAAGAAGGGAGCTGCCACCCGCCGCAGAAAGTAAGCTGCCAGTTCAGGAGGACGTGGCGCTGGCACGTGACCTCCGTGCCAATCGGAGCTATGACGCGCCCCCCGTAGCTGTCCAGATTGCACATAGACCCTTAGCATTGAAACGACTGGCATCAGGTGTCTTGGCATCTGTTTTGTTTTTGTGTGAAATCCCTCCTAAAGGCCCAGAGCTGGAATAGTAGAGGTAGTCGGCTTTGGCCCTCCTCACCCGGACTACTGTTAGGTTCTCAAGATGTTTTTTGTAAATAACTTATAACTACAGCTATGTCTGTTGCCCTGTTACTCTTCGCAATTCAATAAAATCCTTCTTCTTAATCCATGAACTTGACAGTCTTTATATTCGTGTTATCTTGAACTTGAAATCAAACCATATGTTTGTCTGAGCTCAGACAGATACAGGCTGGACATTGGTGAAATAATCATTTCATGTGAGCACTTTAGATAATCTTAGTGTGAACAACAAATAGATAGCTGAAAATGAGAACAAGAAGATTTTCCATATTGCCACTACATTAATAAATTATGTATTTTTTCATCAAACGCCGTTCTTGTTTTGTTCCACTTTTCACTCGCTCAACCTGAAACATGACTTCATGTTGTCATTCTATTAGTGATTTACAAACTGCGGTCAAAGAACAAACGTGACTAAATATAATTTGTACTCCCCTCCCTCAAAATAATGTATAAATAAATACCTATATTTATTACATATATTTTCATAATGTGCTTCATAATTGACTTAGTGCAGCGATGTCTGCTGTTACTTCAGAGTGTCATAATGTCACAATGACTAATGAAAATAATTGTGCTAGCTTCTTATGCAGCACTTATATTTTCTAATGCAGTCTTTATGTTTTCGTATTTTTTTATTATTTGAGGTATGTTTTTTCCTTCTCAGATAAAGAAATGCTGGCCTTTATTTATTGGGAAATATCAACAAATGGGTTGAGCTGTCAGGGGAAACGACTGATTTCTCAACCTTGAAGTAGGCTGTTAATCATGTCATGAAATGTCAATTTTTGCTCTACAGTGTCCGTGTTTCACGTAGAACTTGTTCTCTGGTGGTGTTTGTTTGTTTCATGTCAAAATGTTGTCTGATTGACCAACCACTGTCCAAATTGCGCGGTAAGCATGTTGTCTTAGAAGATCATATTGTCACAGTGAATTAAAAAATATATGCCTATCGTTTAATGCTGGCTGACTATTTAAAAGATACATTCATAGTTAAATGCAAACAGGCCAAGCATCATTCAAAAAAGGCAATCCAGTTATAGTTGTTGAGTTGAACAATGTCTGTTGATAGGTCCACAATGATTTGCACAATCAGTCTCTTGTAAACTTTCTAGAAGGTGTTCTCAATATTCAGGTGAAGCACAGGTTTTACAACATTTTGCGTATTCTCGACGTTTCTCCACGTTTCTCTAATCATCTTCTCAACTAAAAAACTGGTAGGCCTGACGAAAATAGACTAATATTTTACGTTGAACGTTTAACAACACTGAGAGAGGATAAACACATTCAGTTTATATATAATTTCCAGCCATCCGTGGTTTAAGGCCTATTTAGGTACTTATAGGCCGAGGCCATATACTATAATACAATGATCGTCGTTCAGGTTCAATCGATATGCACTAACCCTGACCATGCCTTTTGAGAATAGCCTACAACATTAATTGACCCACAAAAAGAAAAATGTAAGGTAATCTGTATAAATATTTATTTAGTAAAATGTTGACATACACTCGGTTTTTATAAATATAAAGTTTAACATTTGGCACGACAATACAAGCATTTTTCAACAAGCAACATTAAATAAGTCAAGATGGTGTTTGATTTTCAGCAGTGCTCTTATTTACAAATATACACAAATGGTCCTCATGTTCTATTCATTATCGTGTGTAATCTTTGCCAAGCAGAGCAATCGAAAGATTAAATGATTATTAATGTTGAAATTGAGCTATTGGTCATCACTGCTGCTAGCCAGAAGTACATTCCTCACGTGCAATTATTTCTGTCTAAATGCAAGGGCAACTGTCAAAAAACATACTTAATTTCTTATTGATTTCATACTTAACATAGCTAATTTAGTGCCACCTATTTTTCAGTCCTCAAAAGAGAATTATAGCACTCAGACATTGACACAGTGCATTCATACATCGACAAAGACGTATCATTGCTGAAGATTAAACAGGAATAATGTTCATTTAAGATACTGGACAACGTGCTATAGGCCGACATGAAAAGGACGCAATCATTAATTTAGCTGAGGACACCTCAAAGGCAAGTGTATAAACTGTTATGTGTGTAAAGGAATAAGTTCGTTCTGAAGAATGTAAAGTCAGTTTGCCCGTTGGCTTCTCTTCTGTCTCAGACGCCGGTATCCTCACAACACTTGATAAATTGTGTTGGGATCGTGCGAAGAAGGGATACAGCTGGTCGGTGACGGGACGGGCGCAACTGGCTCAGTCAACACGGATCCCTCCTGAGGGGAGCATGGCTGACTACCCTCAGAGCCCTCCTGGATAGAGGGGCAGGGAGAGGTTTCTGTGGTGATCCTCTCCACAATGCTTGATAGACAGTCCAGACTGGAAATAACTGTGTTTTTGTTGTTTCTGGAATCTGAAAGGTAACAAAAACGAAATGTTAAAATTAGTCACATTTGGTGAGCGCTACTCCCTGAAAATTAATTGGTAGATATTTATTTTTGGTGTTGGTCAAAGGACCAACATTTTGCATCTTTCAATTGTCTTTAACGTCATTAAACGTATTTGCAATGTATCCGTTCGACTTTACACCTACCATTTGGTGTTTCGCTGAAGTAAGCGCTGTCATAATTGTTCCTTCGCCTTGAAGTGCAAGATGGCCTAGTGAAGTCAGCCTAAACATGAAAGAAGACATAGTTGTTAGATATGTTGATGCAAGTGCAGCCTATACAATGCGTAAAAGGACGGAAGAATAAGCACGGAGCACATTTAGAACAGTGTTCATACCATGCCATCAGAGCAGTTGGATCTCGGACTGGATGCATCAGAGTCGCCGCTGTAGTGGTCGATCACTGGGTAATAGTTGTCTTCTTGTCCTCCCCCCCGAAGCAAGGACTGTAAAGATTCGATGTAACTGATGGCATTTCTTAGGATCTCGACCTTTGGCAACCTCTGGTTCGGATTTGTAGACGTGCATCTTTTCAGGCTCTCAAATGCATCATTGACTTTCGACAGCCGCCTTCGCTCACGCATAGTTGCAGCTTTCCTGCGATCTGAGTTGGTGGTTTTCCTTTTGCAGGCTTTGCATGCCCACAAGAGGCATCTTCCAGCTTGGTGGTGTCCGCTTGGTGCACGTATGTGTTCGTCTTCATTCTGCTGATGGTCGTCTGGCTTTAACAGACCTACGTGTACCAGCCTGGGATCCAAATCCTCAAAAAACTGCATGTCACTGGTGTCGAAACACGGATCATCATAAAAGTCGTCTGCGGTGCTGATTGGGAAAGACATATCCAACTCCATGGTCCTTGTTTGTTTATTTCCAAAGCACTTAAGGTATTTTTGCTGATGCGTCTTTTGCTGCCTCTGGCTATCCAGGAAATATTGTATCCACACTAGTTCGATGTGTAGACACCGATCATGAATCAGAAGTGTGGGCTTGCATCGGCTGAGTAACCCTCAACTTTCGTGCTATTGCAAAAGTTTGGGTCGAATATATAGTGACCTGTCGTTCCCGGGGCGTGTCTAGCCGCGGACAAACCACAGGACAAGCCAATGGCTGTACGCTGTCCTTGAGGGGCGTGAGTCATTGATATAGTGACAGAAAGCTTAATGTTAAAATACTGGTGCTATTGAAATGTCTGATATTTCATGCAACAATGTAAATTCAGCTGAAATATTTTTTTAAAAAATGATGAATATCGCCTTTTAACGTTGCCAAGTAACACCGATCGGATGTAGGCCTATATGGTTGGGTGTTAACTGACAATTAAACTAAATGAGAAAACAACGCTAAGAAATAACACTTATTTATGTAGGCTATTATTACAGAAATTAAGTCGTAAACGGAATGTGTTCTACTCAATGTTAGAGTAACAAAATAACTGAAGCAAATAATGATTAGGTAATTTAACATACAGATTTTTTTTGAAAGATGATCAAATGTAGGTTATAAGCATTTTAAGAGTATATGGACTTGTTTGCACCACAGTGGTATTTTCTAAGATCTAAAGTACTGTCTTGCACTGTCATGAAATAACGTTTTGTGAGTATAGAATCTACACATGGGTATGGTTTGCTATATCGGTTCATTACAATAGGTGACGCTGTAGAGCCAAAACGCAAGTGTACTGAGTCATGAGTATCAATTCGCCTACAGACTACATACAATCCTGGGTTCATTATCATGAGCTCGTTAGTCATGTGTAATTGGTGTACAGTGTCTGGCTATCATAGCAAAGTTTATTCAAGGAAAAGGAAAAGATGAAAAGAAAACGAAAATAGATAGCAAAGATCGTGGTAAACAGAAAATGGGTTTCGACTAAAGTGAAAGAATGATATCTTAATGAGTAAATAATAACTCTCAGCAGTAATGAATCATCATATTTTATGTAGGCTATGTTGTGTTTCATGAGAAAAAACAATTATATTTGTATGCAGCAGACCTATAGCCTATGTGACTACTACGTCAAGTGACACTACCAATCCAAAATTACATAACCAATCAAAGCCCTTAACTACATTTTTTTCGTTGAATATTTCTATGACAGGGTGTCATATCACGCTTGACGCTCTTTTTCATAATTTAGTTGGCTTTGTGATGCTCAAATGTAGAAAAGTTCAGTTCATCTGACCTCCGCGGTTGTCTGGATTTACAAAACGTAATGTACACCTTGCCTAGCTTTAAACCCTCAGTCCCCCAAAGCCTAGGGTTTACACGTATCTCTTCCTCCCTCTCAATTCGCAATCTGAACGTGAGCTTTCCTGTTTTTATTTCAGGGTGATATTTATGATTAACTCTTCTACAGACTTTTGACATTCATACCTTAGCACTGCCACATTTTAGTTAGTGGCTTCTCGGGAAAATAAGATATATATATATATATATATAAAAAAAACATTTCGAAGGCCTAAAACAATTAATTCAGGCACAGCTCATAGTTCCAATATGCTCCTCCATTGACAAGAAATTAAATAACCAGTCAATTTATTCGTTTCAAAGAATAATCCGATTAAAAATCAAGAAAACATATCGAAGAGGGGGAGACACTTATTTCCTGTATTACCATGGATTATGGTAATTTATATATTAACTAATAGCGTGCATATTCGATTTGCCCATTTTTATAACCAAGATTTGTGAGTTAGATAGAGTATGGAGAGTGGAGTCAAATTAAGAGCACCACCAAAACACAAATTAATATGTAAAGCCCTTTTTTTAAGGCAATACTCCAGTAACACACACAAAAAAAACTATTTCGTGAGAGACCCCTTGCTTTGTATTTATAATCCAAACACAAACACTATATAGGATTGTCATTCATTTTACAATTCAAATCTCAAAAAGTTTTATCTTAAAGTCTCATTACTTGACAGGTTCATGACAAGTTTAATTTATTTGTCAATGTTTTCATTAATATTATGGCATCATCACACATTATTACATTCTGCTTTTAAATGCATGAAAACAAAGCCCAGAAAGCCAGAAAGAGAGGAAGAAAAAAAGGAGAGAGGAGGGGAGGGGTTAAAGCAATCAGTAATCAGCAACAGCCCTGGAGTTTCTTTTCACACCTGCTGCGGTGCGTAACCAGTGCAGGCCATTCGCCCCCCGACTCACTGAACACAAGCATTGTGATGGGCCAGAGATTACATTACACCCAGCCTACAGCTGGGCTTTCTCCACACTCTGTAGATACTGGGGGATTGTAAGCACGGACACGAGATGGCCAACAGGTCTTGTGCCACTGCAGCTAAAGGATTATGACCAAATCCCTGCTGGCGTACCCTACAGAGCAAGAAGTTCTGTGCCATGCAGTCTACTTCTGACATGCCTTAGACAGGTTTAGTTTGCTAATAACACCAAACACTTAAACACATTTAGAGAAAAATATGATGTTCAATAGAATTACAAATGGTGTGATCTTTTGAAATGCTTACATGGAATCCAATGGATAATGTTTGTATCAAATCCAGGTCAAGATTATTTTAGGAGTTTACCATCAGCAAATATTCTGAGAGTTACGATGGCCTGTTGTTGAGCCTGATATGCTGTGAGTCCATAAATTATAAGGTCTATGGGTATCATGTCAATGATACATATTCACTTTAGGATTGCAGATGGACATTTGAAACACGTCCTACGCTGAACAAGTGCAAAACAATATTCCATCTCTGATGAGACATTCTTGTGTCATGTTCTGAGCATCTGAAAGAGATGATCATCTTTCTGAAGGGTGTACGCTCTGTGAATGCCTTGGAGTAAAGTGTCGGCATGATTACGCCTGAGCCAGAAATATGATTTCAGGTCTCTCCCATGTTCCCTAAACTAAAGGTGATCCATGATCTAAAAAAAAAATGAACAAGGGAACGTGCTGGAACACCCATGAACATCAGTGTATCACATGTTCCGACACTCAAAAGGAATCCATTGCCCATGTAACCATTACTGGCAAGTGGCTCAGGGTTTCCTTTAGGTATAAACAAAATTGGTCATACGTGGTTGTTCAACATTAACATGAAAAGTAAAATTGCACAGAAGTAAGTAGAAGCACACTTTGTTTACTGTCAACTGTGTATTAATGTACACTATCATGGAGATTTCTATCTTTTTGTGGGATGATCAGAAGGAAGGAATGGCCCATTTAAAATATCCAACTAAATATCTCTAAGTAGGTGTCCATAAGACCCCTCTGCTACCCTCCCAAAGCTTTATTTTACAAGTCTTGCAACACAAACATGACAACAGCCAAGGCCACCCATGAACCAGAAGCAGTCATCGCCACACAGCCACTTGTCTACAAATGTCTGCAGTTTGACTCTCATTTACAAGAAGAACACAGTAAGAAAAAACTGAAAAAAAAGAGTACACCGCTACTTTGTAGTGCATATTTCACCAATAAGCTGCAAGGGATACATGCTTATCTGACATGGGTTTCAACTGAGAGAGGGTTGAGGATACTCAGGCCCAATTGGTTTAAGTATCTTTTTATAACCAGATGAACAGTTGTTGTACTCAAAATCCCAAACTCTGGCACGTAGTGTTAACAGACATTAATCAGTATTATTCTGCCTGTGTTGCAGTGTAACATAGGTGAGTCTATGGCTGTGTTGCAATGTAACATGGGTGAGTATATGGCTGTGTTGCACTGTAGCATGGGCGAGTCTGTGGTCGGCTACTTACCCATGTAGTTACATTAACAGACATTAATCAGTATTATTCTGCCTGTGTTGCACTGTAACATGGGCGAGTCTGTCTGCTCCTGAGCCATGTAGTTAAACTGTTTGTTTCTCCTGTGTGGTCTCCATCCTCACACCCCAACTCCAGGCTGCAAGCTCTCTTGGGTGGTGAATCTGCCCAAATGGAATAATGGCAGCAGCAAGAGTCCTCAGTCATCACTTTCAACTCTTTAATTGGTTAATGTTAGGGACCACTTGAGCAGGGATGTTTGTGTTGAGTTTGATCAGTTCAGCTGTGAGTTAAGCCTGCACTGTTGGTTATCCATCTTTCTATGTTTTCTGCTGAGTTGTTAGTCTTTTAGCACTACCCCATTAACTGCTTCTGCTTTTAGTGTTCACAATTAGCTCCACTGAGAGATTAACATGCAAGCACAGAACTCTCTTAGACAAACAATGGAATATTTTTCTGTTTTAATCCCATGTACATGTGGACGACCTACTCTACAAATGGGAGTCCAGACATCACTCTATATTCTGTGGTTATGTTCTCCTGAAAGGCAACAAAATGAGACTACACAACTATTATCTGATGCTAAGATGAGTACGTAGCCATTTCCTATCGAGTGTTAAAAAGAACTGATGACAGTGATTTTCTAGAGTCCAGTAAAGTCTATGTGTTACACATGAAACAACCCCAGATCACAGAGATGCTGTATATTGGCTCCACAGGAATGCATCTTTGTTGTTCGAGCGGCTGAGCATCCCAACCCGAAGCATGCCAAACTCCCACCCAGAACTGCGATGATTGTCCCCGGCCTGAGACAGCCGCAGCAGGTGTGAACGCGATGCTGGGGCCACAGCGGCTGCTGGCCGGGGCCAAATTTAGCTCAGGTGGCTAATAGTTGGGCTTGGCAGGTACTTACCACGTCTCTCTCAATCCTGGGTGGTAGTCTCAGTTCCTCACCCACAGGGTGGTCTAGTTTGCAACATTTTTGGCAAGTGCAAATGGTTTAAATAATCAGGCGACATTGTTTTGGACGCTGACACTCTAAAGGAATGCCATTTGAAGCTCAGAGTTGGAACAACACTATGTGGGTGTGAATGCCACCACAAAGACAATAACAATGCTGACTGTCTCTTTTAAGGAGCTGACAGGAGAGATGCTGGTATGATGCTCTATGGTGTAGAGGCAGAGCTACAGGATAAGCATAGTCCTTGTATATAATAAAGTATATGATATACTGCGCGTAGAATACTCTTCACATGAAATCATATTATTATTCACACAATGAGTTGTGTTTTTGTTTCACAAATACAACAGCCCAACAAATGTTATCAGATGTGCTATGTGTGTAGGGTTAGGGTTGGTAGAGGAGTTTTCTATGGCGTAGATCATTACTGAAAAATTGACCCAGACTGACAAGGATCTTGTGAAGTGCATGATGCAATGTGAGTCTTAGTGCTGGAGAGCGTGTTACAGTGAATGTGAAGGTTACACTGAAGGAGCTGTCTTCTGCCTTTTCATCTTCACACTGATTTGACTCGCTGTTCTTGGCCTGTTGAGTCCAGACCACACCATGACAGTCCCCAGAGCCAGAAGCATAGGGGGCAGAGAATTAGAGCATACCTTTCACTTTCCGCACATTACAGAGCGACTATGGTATCTTATCATTTCAGTGAATAAAAAAGAGTGATCTCACCGGAAGAACTGTATGCCATATAAATGCATCATCATCTATTTTAGATTCTCTGACCAGTCAAAAAGATCAGACACGCCACTAGACATTTCACAGCTATAAACAGTTCAGTGATGCCCACCTTTGAAAAGGCTGGCATGGTCTCCCATGTGTTGTATCGTGTGTAAGCCACATGTCAAAGCATGTACATTGTTTCCTGGGTGAAACACATGCTGGTCTTTGCTGGGAATTACAGCACCCTTAAGCAAATGATCCGCTGGCACAGTGATGTAAAACATTAAATATGGTTTTAAGTATGGGAGGCGCCATCCGGCCTGTGTGGCACTTACAGCGGGCAGCGCTCCAGCCCCTTTATTGGCACCCCGCTCGTAAAACAGAGCATGTCCACTCCGGGGGAACAAAGCACAAGTGGGGCGATCAGTCTCCTCTGTTGAGAGACATGGAGAAGCTGGGACAGGGCCGCGGCACTCAGTGACCATCTGGGGGCTCTCAGCACTCAGTGACCTGCTGCAGCCTAGCCACTCACGTTAGCACCCCAAAACAACCAGCATATATTAATTGGAACACAGGGTAGGAATGTATTATTTAATGTTTGTTAATCCTCATGTCTGTTAAAAGGTGATGTGCTCTCTCAGGAAATATTGGCGCCATTTTACGGAGAGATATGGTGTATAACTGGAACTATATGTTTGATGGTTTAAGTGTCTGATGGTAACACAATGTGCTGTATATGACAATTGTGTTTTCTTTTGAGGATCCATTTTCATTTGGTGAATTGATTATTCTAATGAAAATATTTTCTGCTGAACATTAGTTAATAACTCTAGAAAACCCTCATAAAACATAGCTGACGCTCCCATTTAGATTCAGAATTCAATTCAGAAAGTGTAGCTGTATACGCATTTAGGTTTGTTTCATTGGTTCCATTTTTATTGCATATTATACTTTGGCAAGACTCATTTTAATTGAATAATTTTACCAAAAGTGTGGGTAAATATCCCACATTGAATTTGTGTCACATTGAAGTTTTTTTTAATTCACTCTGGATTTCATTTGTAAATTCCCAGGTTACTATGCTGTGTGACAGCTTAAGTGACACCACATCCTGATTATACTTAGCAATCCTTTTCTTCAAACAGCACGTTTCTTATTGGCTAAATACTCTTAAGAGCCTGAGCCCATTTGTCCCTGGCTTTCACACTCCTGACCAATCCTCAGTAATCCTGTCACTTTGCACCAGCTCAAAGGTGTCTTCCCGCTTCCTGAATAAAACAGCGCTACACCTTATTGGAGATAACTGAGGTGTGACAGCAATACCCTCACCTAAAGATATGACACCACAAGCCCCATAAATGTTCATTTACACAAGACAGAGATGGCTATTGTTACAATATCACACCAGTAAAAGTTTTTTTTCAAACAGTAAACATCTCAAATATTCTATTGAAATCATCCCACTTCACACTTCAGACTCTTCAATGTGGCTGACCCAGTGTTAGAGAAATGCCATATTATTATTTGTTAAGTATTGAATATGTATAATTATGCAATATAAGGTAATATTAATAGATTTATACACAACACGTTTTCCACCACAAAGTATGCACTACTTTAACCTTGACATTATATTACATTTACGTCCACAAAGCTTCACTTAATAAAGTAAACATGATCAAATTTGGGAGTGAAAACACACCCTGGTGAATTTGAACTGCAGACATGGATTAGCCGTGGGCTTGCTCTGGAGGCAGCACGTATTTGGGCCTATAGCAGGTATCAGATTTAATGTTGTTCTGTAGGACCATCCCTTCCCTGGGCCTCTGGTGCTTAGGCGGGCGGAACCTGAGAGACTGTGAATAATTGCCCACAGATCCCAGGTACGTTTTTCTGGCGCGATAGACGCCGTGCCTACCTCCGTCCTGGCAACTAGTGACTCTCAAGCCCCGCTGGTGTAGAGCCTAGTGTACAGTCTTATGACACAGGGCCCAGCTGGCCCTTCAGCACAAACCCCCCACCGCCCACCCCACCACCCACACCCCTCGACGGCCATCATAAACAGTCTGAGAGCTATGGCGAGAAAGGAGAGACAGTTGTGAAATACATTTCACTTCTGAGCATTCAGTAAGAGGTTTCTCAGATCTCAGGTTCAGCACACTGGCTTGTTTCCCAACAGTCCAGGCCGGGGGAGTGGAGTGATGCTCACCAACTTGGATCTCTTTACCTTGCCGAGCTTTTCCAGCAGTTTCGACATTCACAAAAAGTCCTAATCTGAAGCTTAATTCCATTTCCGTGTGAGCGTGATAATTTGGATGTACTGTCTAGAGTTTCACTCCACTGAGGGACTTTTCACATTAGAGTTTTATGGAGTCTCAATATGTAGAATATAGAATTTCTGACATCTCCCTTGTATAATTTGATTAGTTCTTTGATGGATCAGACTCACAGCCTGTATCGGAATTACTTTTTCATACGTCTTTTTTTAAATTAATTTGAGAAATTCTGGGCCATCTTATCAATGCATTTATTTTCACTTCAAGCTTTGGCATCTCTCCCTATCATGTGATACCCTACCCTGGGCACAATTAAGTTTAATGCTGTGTGAACACATACGTAGCATGACAAAAAAAACTGTGTCTCCACATGTTCAGCGGTCTTTAGAATCAGGGTTTAACGTTTTTAAGCATTATAAAACGTGCATTTTGATTCTGTGTTAACTTTGGTTCCATATCTAATACAGTTTGGAAATGTCTCTGTACTATGGTATGCATAAAATACAGTTTTTTTTATAAAGTGTCTTCCCCTTACTTTGGGAACAGTCACTGGCATTTGGTGATTTAAAAACAATAAAATGTAACACAATGAAAATATTTACTCTGAGATGTCATAATTGTCATCCTGGCAAATCAATTTGGACAATACAGCCAGCAAGATGGATCTGAGAAACTCCGTCAGTAGCACTTTACGCCCTCCCTGTCTTGATCTCCGCTCGTCTGTAGCAGTAGTCCTGCTGAGCACATGCTAACCCTGTGTTTTGATTCCCACACAAACAAAAGCAAACAAACAACTAGGAGCAGCAGGAGTCCTCCCCTGTCCTCCCTCATAGGCCATCCAGATGACTTAACCATCTCGTCCGTGGGCCTGGCTGGGCTGTGCTGGGCTGTGCTGGCCTAGGCTGGGACAGGGACTCAGGATGAGGCTGGATGGGCAAGAGGACTCCAGTGGGCATGTAGGGACATGCTGTTCTCGCTGCAGGGTTAATCACGGTCTTCTCCGTCCCAAGCGGGCTCGCTCCCAGCAGGGGGGGCTGGATGTGGATTCCAGATGGAGCAGAGGCTCTCTGGGACCAGGTCCAGGCCCCCTGCTGGGACACCCGCAGTTTAATTACCCTAGTTAGTTAGGGACACAGTAGCAGTCCACCCCACTGCTGGGCAAACCTGTGTGCTGTCAGAGACCAAGGAACTCTATTTGTCTATCAAATGGACACAGTGATCCTGAATTGTCTGAGATCCACTTTAGAAATACAAGATTATTTTAGGAGTTCTTTGGTACTATGTCCTGAACACTGAATGAATTGGTAAGCACAGTGTATTTCCAACATTAGTAGACAGCAGGGGTAACAATTTGGATCTACAATTAACATAAGGGTAATGTTTAGAGTAAGGTGTCAATAAAAGGATGCAACAATATGTACTTACCTATTAGGGGTGTGCAAAAAAATCGATTCACAATCGTATCGCGATTCAAGTGCTCCCGATTCAGAATCGATTCATAGAATTCCAAAAATCGATTCATATTTATAATTTTTTTTTTTTTTTAAGATTAACGTTCTTTTTGGCTTCGCAAACTGTGTAGTAGGCTAACGGTACGGTTTGAGTGATGGTGAGCGCGATACGGCGAAATGGTTGATAAAAAGCTTCTGAATAGAAAGTTTACCTTTAAAAGTTGTGTTGTGCAAAAGAAGCAAGCTTCACTGTTGTCTGAAAATGTCAACAGGCAGCTGGCTGAAAGCACAGAAGTAGTAGGCTTACCTTTTATTGGTAACCTTACTGTTACGGTTCATTGTTTTTTAAATAAGAGGCCTGCATGACTTCTATGTTCACAGCAAACTTGAAAAAAGAAAATATTAAGCCATGGTTTAACTGCACTATAGGCTGAGTCTGAAATGTGCACTTTATAATTTAATTTTGTACCGCCCTGTTTGGCAATGTTATTTTTCAATAAAATAAAACATTGGATAAAGCAAGCCAATCCACTTTTCCATGATAAGAGCATAAAAATAAAATTTGCGATTAATTAATTTGCGATTAATTGCGATTCATTTTGAGTTAACTATGACAAAAATGCGATTAATCGCGATTAAATATTTTAATTGTTTGACAGCACTAACATTTACATACTGTGAATCAATTTTTTTAATCGAGAATCGTTTTTGAATCGAAAATCAATTTTGAATCGAAAATCGATTTTGAATCGAATCGTGAGCCTAAAAATCGGTATCGAATCGAATCATGACATTCGTGCACCCCTATTACCTATGCATTATTGATTTTTTTACTAAGTACAATGTAAATAAGAATAGTTCATAGAAATGGGCCCAACATTTCTCCTTTCAAATCTATGTTAAGCCCCACAAAATGTATTTTTGATCATTTCACATTCATCTGAATTTCATTTGAATGTAAACTGTATAGAGACGACTAAACACTTTTAAACAAGTTCATATGCCCAGCATTGAATATCATCATTTTGCCTTAACCACCACCAATGTAGATGGAGTCATGAGTAATCTCCAAGATGTTAACCTCAGCAGGATTTTGTACAAGATAGTGAGATGTGGTCGATAGTCACTGACAAATATACAGTGACTTTGGTTTTCAACACACCAAAGACATGAGCACAACCATGTACATGAAGGTAGAAAGCAGAGTTTGTGGAAGTTTCTTTGGACTTCATAAACTCCCATGAAATGATATGCATTGTTGTGTTACTTTACACATGAGTGTGAAATTTGAAACTATTTACTCATTGCAGCCTGTTCTGTGTTTTATTAGGACACTTCCCTTGTTTACACGGAGGAGTGGACTGATGATGTTCATTTAGGGAGTGAAAACATAACATAATGAGTACATGATGACACACACAGGCGGAAAGTTGTATTTGCTGCCCTACAGAACACTCAACATTTCCCACACTTCTTCACTACTGTCCTTAGTTTGACCTTTTAGTCAGAGTTGCATCAAGTGTCTATTAGTTAACATCCTGGTAATTTGTAATGCGACCTAAAGATATATTTTCTGTGTCTCCATTGGTCTGCAAGGCAGTGAAAGCATCATAATCTTGACATCCATCATTTCAATCATATTATTTGGTTTGCAGCCAAGTCTGTCAGGTTTAGCTGGGAACAAGATAAGCCGGTACTCCTACACACATTTTTCATGCCAAATTATATGTTATATTTCTGAGTTTCTCTAGTTTCAGCATCTCTGCATTTCTCTTTCCCAAAGAATGACCTTTCTTTTGATATTTATCTCTGTTGTATCTTTTCAGATCGTTAATCATGGAAAAGGAAGCAACACCAACAAAGGTCAAATTCAGTATATTGTGGATTACTGCAGTGTGGTTTATTCCCAAAAGCTTCCCAGACTGTGTGATGAACTCATGTCACACCTTATTTATCCCATGATTCAGTTCTTACTGGATATTCCCTCAGTCCCCCTGCTTCCAGCAGAGCTATAGTTAGCTGGCATGTCGGCGATGCACTGCTTGGGTAATACACACTCAGAGCAGAGATTTTCATAGTGGGCTTAGTGGATTACTGTTACCCTGAGTTATTTTCTGCTGTTCTAAAGTCATGCCCTGTGCATTCTTGCCAACTCTGATGGCCTCTTTTCTGTTCCTCTGCTCGATTTAACCCCTCCTGTGACTGTACTGATGGCCCACCAGAGCTTCCCTATCTATCCAATAACTGGTGGTTTTATGGGGTTCTTCGGTGTCAAAAGATGTGAAATGCTTAGGCAGCCATTGTATTATCTGTTTACTTAGGGTGTCATGTTTTGTTCCCATTCTATTAAAAAATTATCTATTTTTTTCTTATGATGATGTGTGACAAGGACTGACTCACACTGTGTGAAGTAACATCTGTAAATAGTACATAGAGTTACAATCATGCTGTTCTCCCAGTAGTTCAAATGTGTCTCAGTTTAAGCAGTGGTTAACACAGCAGAACTTTACCTGGGGTGTCATATCATGGGAGTGTGAATTAGGCAACGGATAACTCACACCCCAGTTGGATGACAAAACCTTTAACAGTTCCTCTCCAACAGCTCAATAACACAACAATATACACCATATACGTACATTGACACTTTTTTCCACTCTTAGTAAATCTGTCACACATTCGTCCTAAAGACAGTTATGTTTTAGTTCAAAATATTAGCTCAAAATATTTGTTATAAGACAGGCAGTGAATGTTACTATTTGAAATAAGACTGTGAGTTATTTTAAATAACTCATGCGCTTTTTTACTCAAAGCTTCCGTGATGATACGAGATGTCATCAATAAATATTTACACTGGCTGTACAGAGGCATTCACTTTCACTGTCTTTCACTGTTCTATGGCCACAGCTGTCATTTGGTATTTTTGTGTGGTGTCTGATTATTGAGGATTACTATGGAATCCCACAATCTCTTTATCAATTAATGAAACATCTTTTTTGTGATTCATTAATGCCATCAAACAGCATTTAGGATTAGGAATACATGTGTCTATTTCATTGCCCTCTCTTGTTCAGTGACTGACATCAGTGAGAATGTGCACGACATAATGAGTCAGTACGACTCCCATCCAAAAGGCTTGATCTTCCCACTTCCTATGTGCATCTGTCCTTCAGCCCTAGTCAGTGTAAAAACAATTACACTTAAAAGCAATGAAGAGCTAATGTGTTCCCAATACCACTCACATGCTAATTAGTTTTACGCCTCAATGACTATCTGCTAACTTTACTAGAGATATTTCTTTTTTTACAAGATTACTCATGTTCCCCATGCATTCATATCAATACATTTTCCTTCCACTCTACAGTTTTAGAGTAATATTTGACATAGTGTGTTTTATACATAGTTAATCTCATGGGCCTTGTGAATAGATTAATAGGTAACCCTGTCCACACTTAAGAACATTTAAGTCCCCCTGCTGGCAAGGTCAAAGGTTAAGTCAATGACAACGGTTAAAACAAAGAGCCCTACTCTTGTGTCTGTGCCTGTATGTAAAATAGGTCACTGGTCACTTCCTAAAAGGAGGGTGCAGGGGACAAATGTCATGGACCTTCTCACCGATGTCAGATGGCCAATCACTTGTCCACCGCCATCAAGCCCTTCACCCCCTCTTCTCCAGGGCTTGTGAGCAGCCAATATCTGGCCTTGTCGTTGTCCCCACAGCCGCTCCATTCGTATGATTCTGACATTAGGATGTTTTCCCAAACCGCCCCCCAACATAAATCACCCGAAGAGTACCCAGTTTGCAGTGTGTACCTTTGAAAGGGACTCTCGACAACGGCCTGGGCAATTGAAGTCCCTACGGCGCTGACAGCTTTTATGAACATCCGACCTGCACAGGAAGCCAGCGTCGTAAACGAGTCTAAAGCGCAAACCTGCCATCAGCAAGGACATTTCAACATGTGAACAAAAACTGTAATTTAACATACTACAACACTTAACTGCTTCTAAGTACTACATTTGACACTACAGTTTCTCACCATGGTTCACTGTAGGCATCCCTAAGGATGTAAGTATCTCAGGCTATGCTCTTTTAAACCCCTCTCTGGTGTATATGGACAGGTGGATGGGAGATTTACGGTGCCGTGTTTGTGTTGAGCACCCCCACTCCCAGCTGCTGTGTTCCCATGAGAACAAGGGGCAGGACTGTGGGCCACGGCCCTTGAGGCCACACGCTGCACAGCCATCGGAGTACTCCAGCGAGAATAGGTGACCCTGAACTTACTGAGGCCATACTACAATACACATTTACATTAAGAAATTGATCAACATACCCTTTTGTCTGCTGTGTAGAGTGCACATATTTACAGCACCTACAGCAAACTGCTGAAGGTATAATCAGCTTCATGTAAAGGAGTGCCGTTTTGTCATGCTGGAGAAACAGATGCAGTGTAATGTGCTCTTTGGAACATGCTATCAAAGTGTGCAAAAGCAGCCATTGGGAATGTCTTTCAGTCTCTCTGGTTCAACAGCCTTTTGTGAATGTTAACATAATCTGGGTGATCTGATGGCAGTGGCAGCTGTAACAGTGGCAGTTACATCCAACAGTCCTTTTTTAATGGTAGGAGAGCCTGTCAGACGTACTTTATTTGGGCTCCTGCCAAATCACAGGGACTATGCCACTTCTCTGAGAGCCTTAATTGTCTTACAAAACAGCATAGATGTAAGCATTGTATTGTTTAGTTTATATTCTCCCTTATTTCACTAGTCTTAAAGTAGCAGAATATTTATGTATCCACAGAACACACTTTCTGAGCCCAAAGCTTTCTATAGCTGCTTCTGCATTGGTGCCATTCCTGTGGCCTTCCAGAAATGCCAGTCACTTTCGCCGCTGTCATCTTTTCATAACCAACTACTTGGTGTGACGTCCAGTTGGTCTCTCTCTCTTTCTCTCACTCCTTCTCTCTCTCTCGGTCTTCTCCTATGCTTTCAGAACACCTGTTGTTGGCCCTTCAAGGTCAGTGACAATGGACTGTTCACAGCAGAGACCTACCGTGACCCCACAATACCCACCATGCTTTGCACAAAGTACACTTAAAACACACTTAAGAGTCCAAATAGTGCTTGTTAAAACTTGGGCCATCAGGGCATTCACTTTCAACCTTATTATTTAGAGACACAGGTTTAGGTTTGGAAGGGATGGTAAAAATCCAACAGTATTTACCTATTTCCAGTATTAAGGTTTTTGTAAACACCTTTACCATAAAAATCTATTAATATGAACAAAATAGACAATATTTTTCAAGGCAACCTACTTATAAAGCATTAGAATTTATTATACCACTTGCCTGAAGTATCTCATGTATGTCTTATTAACTATTATTATCTGCATATTCAATTCATTACTATTTATGTAGCTCAGTACAGCATCCTTTGATAGTGTCACTGGCTGTATAGATAGTGCAGTTTAATGTCATTGCCATCTGTAAAGGCGATAGTGTTCACACTATGTGTTTTTATGCTGATAAATGAAGATTGAATGCGGCTGTGTATGTGTTGGATTGTCCAGGTCCATCCAGTAATTCTATCCAGGACAGCCACGTTAAGCCTCAGTGCCAGCCTCTCACTCTGGCTCCACTCCTCATTGGCTGGCGTGGTCACGGAGACAGCAGCTGTCTCTGGGATGAAGCAGCGACTATGAGGGTGCCAGTCAGTCTGCCCTGCTGCAACTGAAGACTTTCAGCATCCCTAGTGGCTATCGGCACAAAACACACACATTGACCAGCAGAGGTTGTGGACAGTGCTGGAAGCTCCTGACATGTCCAGTGTTATGCTAAGATCTTACAGTTTGTGCTTTAAATACTGTATGTTCTCATGTCATCCAAAAACTAAATTTGTAAAAAAAAAAAAAGTCCAACACAAGTTTTCAGTTTCCATAAAATGGCTTAAATACGACCAAAATAATTTCCACTTGAGAAATTCAGAGCATAAATGCAACAAGGCCTGAGGTAGAACTCCCGATAGGAGAAGATTGGGGGGAAAACCCATACAAACACCCATTGCCACAAAAGCAGCCATTGCAGACAGGTTTCCCTGTTTGACAGACAATAACGGCTTGACCAGGAGAGGGGTGTCCCAGCCTCGCCTGGCCTGTGCTGGTTTGGTGTGTCACTTCAGTACCCCAACGCACCTGCTGCACAGTTGCAGAGCAGATGGACGTGAGGATCTTTTTAAAGGCCAAGGCCGTGGTAGCAACGCCACTCAGACAGTCTAGCAACCTGGGGCCACTCGACAGGGACGAGGACTCACCGGGAGGACTCCAGTGCGTGAGTTAATCGGAGGGCTACCCGACATCCAATGGTGACTAGAAGGAGCAAAGATGCAGAGGAGCGGAAGCTCTGACACATAGCTGTGTTTGTTGGGTATGTGCAATGTGGGTACAGGGCTCTGACCTTCACGTGGTAAAGGTCTGGCTTCAGCAGGATGGCCGCTCTCTCTGTGGAAGTCAGAGAGGGGGTCTGACTACCTCCTTCATCCATGTGCGGTCTTCTTGTCCCATGTGTCTGTTGAGCTGCACTTACTTTTTGTTATTTGGGCTATCGTTTGTTTTTCATCTTTGTCATTTTTGTTTGTTTGTTTGTATTATGTTTGTGGTGTTTTCTTGAGGTGTGCTTCTATACATGCTTATTTGACTGAATCAGTTGTTGTGCTATGTTTCATTTAGACAACAAAATTAAGATTGAAGATGTTTTGGTTGGTTCAAAACATTTGTAGCTAATAATTATAGAGTAGGTATCACATAGACTAGGCTAAAGCTCTCTGAATAGCCTGTTGGTAGACGAAGGTAAGCTATACAGTATGAGTGTCTTGGTGCTATGGGTCTTATAAAAGGTAGTATTTGTCAAGCTCATGTCAAAGTTATCTTTTTTTCCTTGTGAGTCTCTAGCATCTGTCATACAGGCCCTTTATAACCCACCCATGTTAAGGGGCAAACATTTCACTACCACCACTCAACATAAAACCTATCCAACCTGGACATAAATGCACGCAAATACTCAAGCATGTAAACACATCAGAACACACACACACACACAAACATTCATTATGACACCCACACACATGCGCGCGCGCGCACACACACACACACACACACACACACACACACACACACACACACACACACACACACACACACACACACACACACACACACACACACACACACACACACACACACACACACGCACACACAGCACTTAAAACCCTCTCAGTCATGCACAGCATTCCAAAAGGAAAGGCACAATTTAAGTGGCTAATCAAGTGGATTTTCTGCGCCGCAGTGGTTTGGGGACTCTTGCTGCTCTGGGTTTCCTGTGCATTAGAGCTTCAGAGTCTCTTTCAGTGCCTCATCCACACACCAGCCAGGTGGCCCACAGATAGAGCCTTGATCCAGCCAGGGGAATTAATGACGCTTTTCTCCGGTGAAGGGTTAGATCGAAGGACAGACTCTAACTCCAGCTACTGTGGACTGTAATATTACACTGGGACATACAAGCCTGGAGCTCCCATAAACACAGTAAATAAATCAGAGTCGGTATGAGTAAAGGGTAGGGTTTAAGTGCCATAACGTTTTTTGGTCAACACTGACAAGGAATTGGTGCTGAGAAATATAATCGACCTAACATAATTTAAACCCATACCTGTATGTTATTATACAATTAAGGATAACTTGGTATCACTAAAGATGTATGACAAACACTAGGTGGGCTTTCTTTGACTATGGTAGCTTTTAATGGCAATGCTGCCCATCAAAGTTGCCCAACATTTAGCTCTGTATATCATTAGTACTTTAGGAGAAAGCAAAGAAATATTTTTATCAGTATTGATGTTTGTACTATTCAGAACATGTATCATTCAAAAAACTTTCAACCCCTGAATTGGACATGTTGCTTGTGTGTTGCACTGCAAGGTTCTGTCTGTGAGCAAAAGTGAAACAGTGACTAAGTGCTCCGTGCCTGAGGAACAGCTGCAGGGATTGAGAGGACTTTCTTCTAAAATAACCACTAAGCCTCCCTGTCTCAAAAACTAAGGGAGGAGAGAGGGTGAAAGAAAATCTAATTTCTGGTCCACATGAACAGATAACCCCTCGCTGATATTCCTGCTTGATAGCGCTACAAAAACCTCCCGCGCCTCGCCAAGGGGAAATGTCAAGAGATGACGCCCCAAAACCTTCGGTGACACACTGAGTTGTCATACTTGTCCCTACAGACTAATGTATCGGCTTGTGTTTTAAGGGGGGGAGGTGTTTGCCACACTGTTGAGTTGTGCCGTGGCAAGGGTTCTGCTGTGTGCCTCTGCTGGGTTCCATGACATTTAAAAACCATTCCGGGGAGGCACACACAGTCCCTAAATACTGTGCCCAGGCCGAAAATAGATCCGGCATCAGTTTTCACGGCATCCAGAAGGGTGGAATGGGCCATCAATCAATCTCAGACTCTTACAAAATGGACAAAACATGTGATCTGTGCAGCAGGACCCAACTTAATACGCACATATATCCTCAATGTTCATATATCAGATATGCATGTGAGTAGCCACATGGAAAAGTGGACATTGATTGAGATAGTATAGGCAGGGGTGTGTCTCAGTGCCTAGGCTATTCAGTCCATTGGGACTGGCTGAGTGACAGGGGGAACAGGTGGAGGAGAGTGTGGGGTTGCTTGCAGAAGCCCTAAACTGTCCACCTGTTGGTGGCTTGCTCCCATTCGTCTTTGACCTGTTGACCAACTTCCTGTCCCCCAGGGCTCGGCAGGATCTTCGGCGGTCCACCTAGCAACTGCTATCATTCATACATAACGCCATCGCACGCAGTCCTCATCTGACCCTGGCCGTGCCCAGGCCGCCCCACCCAGATTGCCCCACACCTCTTTCTGGGCAGCAGGTCAGGGGGCAGACATGGCGTGGTATACGTGACCCCCAACAAAGCGCCCGCCGAGCCCCTCGCTGTCATCCCATCCCCTGGCCACGTCAGCTTACTGTGCATGTTTAAAGGTTAGGCAGAAAGAGTGACAAATAAGCCGGTAATAGGAAAAAGAAATGGCAAGATGGCGTTACTTCACACTCACTGTTTTATATGAAGAGACATTCACAAGTATAAGTTTATCAAATCTAATGATACAGTTATGTACATATGCCAGAGTTAATCATATGGATTTGTGTTAGCAGACAATACTGTCACTGAACAGTTTTTCCTAGCAACAGACATATAGTGGTATTTTTCAATAATATGTCAAATGTGAGAGAATCATTCTGGCTTGAAAGCTGTGTGGGGCCCTGTGGCTGTAATCATTTAGCTGTAACGGTCTTGGCTGGGGTTCAACTCTGCACACCAGCTTTATTTGCTCTCTGAAATGTTATCTGGAGATTAGGTTCACTATTTCTCTAATAACTGTATTGTGTGCTTGTGCAAGTGCAAGCATCTGTGTATGTGTGTGTGTGTGTGTGTGTGTGTGTGTGTGTGTGTGTGTGTGTGTGTGTGTGTGTGTGTGTGTGTGTGTGTGTGTATGTGTTGTGGGGTCTTTGCATATGTGTCAGTACACGTGTGTGTGTGGGTGTGTGTGTCCGGTGTATGTGTGCGAGAGAATTACACAAATTGCCTAATTTTGTCAAAGTGTCAATCACTGAGTCAGTTAGAAGATGTAATTTCATTCCCAAGTTAATTCACACTGCTAAGAGACCATTCTCACTGTAAATCAGGAGATCCTCCACAGTTTCTTGAGAGACCCCATGAATAGAAATGTAGTTACATTATTCTTTTTTTGTGTATTCCTTTGGCAGCAAACTTTTTGACATGTGCGAACACATCAGAATCACTTTATGTCTCTTTGACTCTTTAAAGAGCAAGTTTAGAATTGTAGCTGTTGACTAAGTTATACACTTTAAAGGTGCTATCCACTCTAATAGCACAGCCTAATAACATATTAGTGTTGGAGACTCCTAATCAGTCTATATTCTCACCAAAATACCACTATGGGGACTATTTTGACTAATTAAGCAGTAGCATGTAATAAGGTCTAATAGCAAATAGCATTTAATACTGTATCATACTAACTGATTGTAGTTTTTACGCTAGGAACCCCAATATTATATATATACAGCCGCGGAAAAAATTAAGAGACCACTTCAAAATTATCAGTTTCTCTGGTTTTACTATTTATTGGTATGTGTTAAAGTAAAATGTACATTTTTGTTTTATTCTATAACCTACTGGCAACATTCCTACCAAATTTCAAATAAAAATATTGTCATTAAGATCATTTATTTGCAGAAAAATGACAATGGGTCAAAATAGCAAAAAAGATGCAGTGTCTTCAGATCTCGAATAATGCAAAGAAAACAAGCTCATATTCTATTTTAAACTACACAATACTAATGCTTTAACTTAGGAAGAGTTCAGAAATCAATATTTGGTGGAATAACCTTGATTTAAAATCACAACTTTCATGTGTCTTGGCATGCTCTCCACCAGTCTTTCACATTGCCGTTGGGTGACTTTATGCTACTCCTGGCGCAAGAATTCAAGCAGCCCGGCTTCTTTTCATGGCTTGTGACCATCCATCTTCCTCTTGATCACATTTCAGAGTTTTTTTTATGGGATTCAGGTCTCGAAATTGGGCTGGCCATGACAGGGTCCTGATCTGGTGATACTCCATCCACACCTTTACTGGCCAGGCTGTGTGGCATGGAGCATTGCCCTGCTGGAAAAAACACTTCTCAGAGTTGGGGAACATTGTCAGAGCAAAAGGAAGCAAGTTTTTAGTCCGGGACAACGTTGTACTTTGCCTGGCTGAGGTTTGTAAAAGACCATAAGGATTGAACCAAAGCGGACTGGAGGGTCTTCTCTGATGAGTCCAATTTCACAGTAGGTGCAAGACTCTGTGGCTTGTAGGCCTCTCCAGGTCTCCGTCTAACCATCAGACGACCATGTGTTGGGCAAAGCTGAAAATTGGACTCATCAGAGAAGACGAACTAGGAGACCCTCCAGTCCGCTTTGGTTCAATCCTTATGGTCTTTTACAAACCTCAGCCAGGCAAAGTACAACGTTGTCCCGGAAGAAAAACTTGCTTCCTTTTGCTCTGACAATGTTTCCCAACTCTGAGAAGTGTTTTTTCCAGCAGGGCAATGCTCCATGCCACACAGCCAGGCCAGTAAAGGTGTGGATGGAGTATCACCAGATCAGGGCCCTGTCATGGCCAGCCCAATTTCGAGACCTGAATCCCATAAAAAAAACTCTGAAATGTGATCAAGAGGAAGATGGATGGTCACAAGCCATGAAAAGAAGCCGAGCTGCTTGAATTCTTGCGCCAGGAGTAGCATAAAGTCACCCAACGGCAATGTGAAAGACTGGTGGAGAGCATGCCAAGACACATGAAAGTTGTGATTTTAAATCAAGGTTATTCCACCAAATATTGATTTCTGAACTCTTCCTAAGTTGAAGCATTAGTATTGTGTAGCTTAAAAATGAATCTGAGCTTGTTTTCTTTGCATTATTCGAGATCTGAAGACACTGCATCTTTTTTGCTATTTTGACCAATTGTCATTTTTCTGCAAATAAATGATCTAAATGACAATATTTTTATTTGAAATTTGGTAGGAATGTTGCCAGTAGGTTATAGAATAAAACAAAAACGTACATTTTACTTTAACACATACCAATAAATAGTAAAACCAGAGAAACTGATCATTTTGAAGTGGTCTCTTAATTTTTTCCGCGGCTGTATATATATACAGTATATATACGCACACACACAGACACACAGACACACAGACACACATGCATTTGACTATTGGCTTTTATGTCCTAACATACTGACAGGGAAAAGTATTGCCATGCCTTGTCAATGCTGTCCACACCCCCTTGTATATTGTATGTCTCTTTACACTAATTCCCATAACAGGTATTCACAAAAAGAGAACTATACAAATCTACTTATGACTTATCTTGGAGACTTCAAAGAACTATTGTTACAAAATCTTCAGCATGTCCATAGCTCTGGCCGTGTGCAGAATGAGAGTGCAGGCTGCCTCATATCAAAACCTGCCTCTAAGCTCTGCCAAATCACCGGACCATCTGGTGGTCATCACAGGGTGCTCGTTTTTTCCTTCTCTCTTTCAACTTTCTCAAAACTTCCCAGTTCAGCCTCAGTAGCTTGCCTTTCACAAAAACATCCAGCATTAGATCTTTGGAAAAGCGTGCAGTCCCTTATGATACAGCTGGTCCTCAGGACATGACTTTGAAATCAGAGATGACCACAAAGTTATTTGGGCTTAGTTTTTTTTTTGCCAACTATAGTAAAAATCTGAGGTGATGAACCACTTCTACTTTCAACACCAGTTGTTCACACAATTTAAATTTCATTTCTGAAATTTAGAGGAAAATGTCAACAAAAGGACTAATGATCTACCCCAGCTTTAATCTCCTCCATATCATATCCCTGTATATATTTATTTATCCCAGTGCATCACTGCACACCACTGTGCATCAGTGACTTTGAGAGGAGGCACCTCGTACTTGCACGCAGATCGAACATGTGCTGAATCTTTGGTATTCGACTGTTGTCCTGGCCGGGCAGGTTTATGCTTCCTCGAGTTCCCCTCGGAGGCCGTCACCCTGATTTGTCACTTCGGACGAGTGACAGGGGGCAGGATGGGTGAACAGCTGTGCTGACCGCGGGGCTGTGATGTCACAGCTCTACACTAAGGTCAAACGTATTCTCACTTCAGAGAAGGGCCTTAAAATACACGGTGTGGGATAATGACCTGGGCACAGTCAGAGAGTCTGTACACTCGGAGCCTCTGTCTTATTTAGAATGCGCTCCTGAGAGACGCTAACCTGCAGACCCAATAGGAAGTCGTTTCACGTTTTGTCCGTCCTTCACGTTTTGAAAGACTTTTTCACCATCAATTGATGCGTGTGTGACTATATATTTATGTACTATGTTTCATGGCGATGTTTAAAACACAGTAAACGTTTTTTTTTGCATGTGTTATCTAAGCACTAAATAGATAACTGAAACTGCCTAGCAGAATTTGCCATAATGTTAGTGGGGCAGAGATACCCCCTCCGTTACTATCCTGGACAGATGTTCTTACTGGCTCTCCCTTTATGGTGGTCTGGGACTTAATTGATACTTTAACTTGTGCGGGAGAGCTTTGCTTCCTCGTCACACAGGCATGAGTTACAGGCGTGTTTTAAACTGCCAATGGTGACACCTAATACAGAGCTCCATTCACAGTCTGGACTTCAAACCTAAGATGTGGACACAGGTCAGTTAGAGCTGCCATCCAGCCCCTTTGTTAAACTTAATCTATCATCTTCACAGATAAGAAGATTCAGAAAAAAATATTCACAGACCCTCTCTCATTACCAATGTGAAATACTGGTTTTGGTGTCAATAAATCTAGGGGTTGATATGACCTGCCATTTGAAATGGATCCTGAGGGGGAATTATGATGCAGTGATTGGGGGAAATTGGGAGATTAGGAGATTAGATTGAGGATGTGATTGTGATGTAGAGACCAGAATGTCAACAGAATATTTTGGCATCTGTTTGATAGGCCTGATTACCATTTTAAATTAGATTGTTATTTCTTAACTGTGTAATTCTTCCTGATATATAATTAAACTACCTGTTTTGAAAAAAACAAAATAGATATGGACAGCATGTGAAAAGAGTCTTTACAATATCCAAATCTCGATATAGGAGTACTCAAGTAGTGAAGTCCACATTTTTGAGATATTTTGTAAAATCACATCCATCACTTGAATAGAGGTGGATTACGCCACATGCAAATCTAAATCTAAATGAGGAAACTTTGTGTGCCAGAGGCATGTTTAAGTGTCACATGATCAATATTTTATAGAAACCTACGAAAGTCCAGAGCAGGTGTCTTGTTTACATTCAGTTTATCAGTGGCATAGTCAGTATTTACAAGTATTACTGTAAATATTGTGAAAGGCCTACGTTTCACATTTTATACATGCTAATATAAGTTCTCTTGCTTATAGCTATTGTCACAGTTAGAGATAAGGGCTTGATTATACTGGGTCCAGTTATAGATATGGGCTTGATTATACTGGGTCAGTTAGAGATAAGAGCTTGATTATACTGGGTCAGTTAGAGATAAGGGCTTGATTATACTGGGTCCAGTGGGTTCCAAATGGCTTTGCTAGGTCCCCCACCTTGCCCCAGTTTTGCGGATGTGTTCCCTGTGTCTCTGTGTGGCCAGAAATTAATATCTGAGCCTGCGTAGTTATGCGACCTTTCCTTTGCTACATCTTTCACACATAGAGAGTGGCAGGGGGGTAGCGGGGTTGCATTCAAACCACTGGCCAAAGCGTCAAGTGACGTAGCTTGGAAAAACACTCAATCATGGCTGAAACTTTGACGCAGTTGGACAGAGGACTATGTCATGATTCACAGCGCTTCCCTTAGCGGATGGTACGGAGTGACAGAAATGTACACAATGCAAGCGGCACTCAACTGAACTCTGATGAACTCGGATCAGTCTTTTCTGAGCCTCTATAGTACAGAACATGAGCACAAAACACTTAACGTATGGGACTTAATGAGCTGGAAGGGGAATGGTTTGTACTCTGTACTTTGTACACAACTGTGTCTGTGTGGTGATAACCAGACCAAGAAAAAACAGACTGACCACCAGATGGCACTAGTATTAAATTCTTCTGCTGACAAATGTTTGTCACCATGACTAACCAAAGGTTACCAATAAATATGAAGTTTTTAACCAGTGGTGGAAGTAGCTAAGTCTATTTACTAGAAAATGCAAATTTGAGATTTGAGATACCTGTACTTGAGTATTTCAATTTTTTACTTCCACTCATTTCAGAGGAAAATTCTGTACTTTCTACAACACTGCAATGTTTTGACACTTTTTAGTTACTAGTTAATTTTAAGATGAAAATTTTGAACAATGGATAATAAGATAAGTTTTTCAAATACAACATATTGTTAAAAATTAAACCAGTGGTTTAAGATCCATTGATCCAAAAATTCAATGTTTTTTAGATCCTGTTTATAAAATAGCTCAAACTAGCTCCACCTCCAGCAGCTACAACATTAACATGCTGCTTTCAAACTGATGTTTCAGTAATAATAATCTAATTATGTTACGAAAACTAATACTTCGGCAGTATTTTTACATTACTGTTTCCTTTCTTGTGCATTTTAAATGAAATGGTCCTTTTAGTATTTTGATACCACAGTATCGTTTACAGTACACAGTGTGACGCTGAAACACACACAGTAGGCGCTCCCTCCTAAACCTGACATGTGGCCATGGAAGCAGGTTTTTTTAGGGTGGCGTGACAGGCACAGAGGACGGCTGCCTGTGTCAACACGCTGAGCCCAGAAACCCCATGCACCTGCAGGAGTGGGCAGCAGGGGCCGTGTCGGCTAACTAGCGTGTAATCTGGCGTGCCCAGGAGCACACAGTGGGCGCAGTATTGGCGAGAAGTCAGCGCACATCTATCAGGGGCCGTGTCCGCGTGCAAGCCACAGCTCTGACACGCTCCTCACACTTGGCGGTGATCCATCACTGCTATGCCCTGAGCACGCCAACCTCCACCACCACCACCTCCTCCTCCTCCTCCTCAGTAGTGCCCGTCACGGGCACCTTCAGCCAACCGCTGGGTCCTCCAGTAGTGCTGTGGTGGAGGTTCATTCCCCCCACAGAGAGGGGAGCCTGTCCTGTCCAGTGGACATCTTGTTTTCTCATTTGCCTTGGGGACATTTGTTTTGCGGCCTGACATGTGCAGGACAATTTCTTAGTGTTTCAGAGGAGGACAGCTGCGGCCCGAATTATGCTGAATCCGTAGCAGAGGGGGGATTTGTGTGACACAGTGAGGAGAGTGTACATCCATGTGTGTGTGTGTGTGTGTGTGTGTGTATGGGTGTGTGTTTGTGTGTGTGTGCATGTGTGTATGGGTGAGAGAGTGTGCATGTGTGTGTGTGTGTGTGTGTGTGCGTGTGTGTGTTTGTGTGTGTGTGTGTGTGTGTGTTTGTGTGTGTGTGTGTGTGCATGTGTGTATGGGTGAGAGAGCATGCATGTGTGAGTGTGTGTGTGTGTGTGTGTGTGTGTGTGTAAGTGAGTGTGAGACAGATAGCGAGAGTGCATGTTAGAGTATGTATTTGTGTGTGTGTGTGTGTGTTTGTGTGTGTGTGTGTGTGTGTGTGTGTGTGTGTGTGTGTGAGAGAGTGAGTGAGTGAGTGAGAGAGAGAGAGTGCATGTATGAGTATGTATGTTTTTTAACATCATCATATTAATCCTAACTCTAAATAGAGCATTCCTGTGTGTGTGTGTGTGTGTGTGAGAGAGAAAGTGCATGTTTGAATGTGTGTGTGTGTGTGTGTGTGTGTGAAAGAGAGAGAGAGAGAGAGAGCCCATGTGTGAGTGTGTGTGTGCATGCATGTGTGTGTGTGCTTATTCATGCATGTGTGTGTGCTTATTCATGCATGTGTGTGTGTGCTTATTCATGCATGTGTCGTGTGGGCTGTGGATGAAGGGCCTCAGTGGGGTTGTGGCTACCGGGGGGTTGTTAAAGTGACGGTGCCTAAACCCGTCCTGGGGATCGAAGAGAATTGACAGGTGGCATGTGAGCGCACAGCACGCCCAGAACACTTCCTCCATTCAGCCCATACTGCCGAAGACAGTCACTGAGTCAAACAGGGCCTGTTGAGCCACTAGCTTTACTGTGTTACCCGTATGGAGAAAAAAAATGAACGAGTCGGATCAGAGCCATTTACTAATTATACGGTGAATAACATTTCTGGGAAACCATTTGGACCACTTGGAGCATGACCCAGTAATAATCTCTTGGATGAAAAATAATTGTGAATTGTTCTACTGGTACGCCACAGATTTGATCCGCCAGGGGCCATCTACTGTTACATGTGACGTGTTGAAATGTGATTTTCAAGTGTTGATCTCTAGGGAGCTTTCCTCACTCTCTCTCCACCTTGACATCTGTCCTATTAGTGGAGGGCCACAGAGTCATTTTCAAAGGTGGATGCTGCAAACTGTCTGGGGATCAGAAATATTTCATAACAAAGAAGCGAGGGCCGGGGTAGGCATGGAGACAGCTGCAGCCCGAGGGGTAAATATGAGCACGGCCAAGCCTTTGTAGAGCTGAAGTGTGTACATGTAGGGTTTACAGTGGAGGGGCCTTAAAAAATCAACAAAGAATACAAAGAATATGTGCCCTAAAATATCGAAACAGAGCAATGATAGCTGCGAATATGAAGATGTTAAAGGCACAATATGCAACAATTATGCTTCAGGATTAGGGTTAGGATAAGCAGTTTAACCTTAAAATAACAGCTTAAAAAAAATTGGGGCGCTACAATGACTTTTAATATGGAGAATTGCGTCCATGCCAATGGCATAACAGGGTCGATAGGCATATAACTGCCTTCTGTAGTTTTGCCTGCCGATGCCCGCCGACCTGACTTTGATTACCTTCTGCTGATCTAGTAAGTAGCTTATTTGCCGTCTTGCTTAGTCTTGTGCTGCACATGATTGATGTTTGACTGTGTAAGGACAGTCGTTGAGTAATTAGTTTGTCATAATGTCAAAGTCAGCACATTTCAAGAGGCTTCGTTAGTTTTAGCTGCTAGCATACCTTTAGCGAATAGCTATTAATCCTTAATGCACCTTTAAGGGTTGTGTGTAAGATCATTGATTTAATAATAAATTAATATATGTAATTTCATTATGTATCTTATACTAATTTAAAAATGCAGGTATTGCTATATTTATAAGGTATTTGAGAATAAACTTACAATAGCATAACAAGGCATTAGTATTTTCTAAGGAAATATTTATTGAAAAGCAAATATACATTTAATATGATACACATATTTTGCTATGGGTGTCGCTTTCAAATTATCAAAATGTGTGACCATTATAAAATTCAATGCACATACAGACACACACAAACATACACACAAACACACTAAAAATCTTGACAAAGCGCTTGTATTGTGGACAAGATGTGAAAGAAATACTGTAATTGTTCATGTTATGGAAACAGCAAGATAATGATTCAGTGTGCAAGTGCACGTAATGTGATATTTGTTGTTGTCATTTTTGAATCTCTGACATTCATTCATGAAAAGCTGTGGCATTGTAATGTGTGAGCCCAAAATATATGTGTGCATGGTCAGTTTTGTAATTTGAAAAATATTGCTCTATTTTGCCAGGAAATAAATAAATAAAGTGCTCAAAATATAGCTTGATTTGAATTTAACAAAATCTTTCTAATTGGGTTATAAAGCCTCTTAAATCATCAATTTACAGAGCATTGCAGTACCATTATAGCTAAGGTTAAACGCTTATGTAGTTCTTAATATGAAGAATTTATTTGAATGGGAACCAAATGTAGTACATTAGTTTATGTACATCTTAAAACAATTTAACTGTTGTTGGATGAAACTAATGTGCTATGATCCTATAAAGTTTCCTTATCAACCCAGCTGAATGACACAGTGCTGTTCTGTCCTTTATCACTTTTCTTAAAACGGATAATGCCACACAGTACGCTCTCACGATTTGGGATCTTAACATCTGTAACCTCTTTCAGCATGTCAAGGGTGAAGATATTTATTTCCCGATGTCTGATGTGGCCTGTAGTTCTATTGTGTCCTGTGTTTAGTACTCAGTATTTAACACATAACGGCACAAGTGTCCTGGTAGAAACGACTAGGTTCTTTATTCAACAATGCTGTTTATTTGGTGAGACTTTCCAGATAAGTGCTCTGAGGCTAGTATATGCTGGTCTGGGGTGGGACATGGTTTTTAACAGAGTATGTTGTGACAGTATTGGTGTTAATGATAATATTACAGTTTTTCTTCAGACATACAGATACTCGAAAAGCGACCCCATTCCTGAAATGCCTTAAGAGATATTTTTATGGAAGCACCTTTTTTTTGGCCTCTGTAACAAATCAATCCATGAACAAGGTCTTCAACATTTACAAAAAAGGGGGCATTTTGTATGTATATCCTATAAATGTTTCACCCCCCAGACAGTAGAGGTAACAATTATAATAGGGTTTGCTTTGAATCTAATTAGCTGAAACTATGTCTATCTCATAGGCCTTTGCATCCTGTATTTGTTGCCCCAATGTGACATCTTTAAATCTGAATGTACGTACCTGTAACCTGACAATCTTTCTATCTGTACATTACAATTACAGTTTTGAATTTCTGTCAAATAAATACTCAAACGAAAATATTCTGCCGTCGTTTCAAAAACAAACCTCAGTGTTAATGTGTCACCAAAACCAGTCACTGATGTTCAGGCAGGTGTCCCTACCCTGTAGCAGGGTCTCGGATGGACCTGGCACTACCTCTGTCCCTGACCCCTGTGGTGCCAGTTCTGGGTTGGGCATGGGAGACAGGTGCCCCCTGGCACTGGAGGAGCTGCTGGGTGCGGTGCTGTACCTATGACCACTGGCATGAGCAGTCAGTGGGCTCCTGGATGGCATAGTTGACCCAGGTGGAGTTGCCGCTACAGTACAGCTGGACGGTTCGCCGCTGCAGGCCCATCTCACGACAGCACTTACAGAAACGTGCGTAGGTGTTTATGTTGTAGTTGTATATGCTGGCTGAGGGGCACTTCCCATCACATGACACTATGTTCACCTGAGGGGTAAGCCACAGAGTTATTGAATGAATGTTGATGTGGAACTTTGAAAATTTGAACTTTGAACTTTCCCGGGTGCAAGGGCTTGAGAGTTGTCTGAATGGGCAACATACCGGTCTGTTACTTCGACAGTCATTTTTTCGGATTGTCATCCTTACGGTCACCTTTTGGCATGACTTCCCATCTTCTTTACCTGCAATGTTATTAAATTGGCACGAATGTCATTTAAAGCAATCAAAATCCCTCCATCGCAATGATGAGGCACCAGTTAAATAAACTGTGTTGAGGAACTCCTCTTAAAATCATGCACTCTGGTTAATTCACTCTGCTGATGAGCTGAAGTACACACATTACTTTTGTTTGTACACAAAATGTCTGTTACGGCTAAATATTATATCCCACTGCACACATTTCCTTTAGTCCATAGATCAACGATATTAAACAAATCTTTCCCCACTTGGCTACAAAGCAAATAATATAATCATGACAATACTCTAGTCAAAAGTCTTTTTAAAACGCTTTAGAATGGAGGGCAACGTTAAGTGTTGAAGTGGAAGGGTTTCCCCTATTGTTGAATTTAGTAACAATTAGAAGAAAAACATAAAATAATGTGCCCTCCATTCAAAAGTCTGGTTTATATATAAATGGGAAAATAAATGCTTGATATCTAGAAAATATATCCTACTAGCTTTAATATGATAGCTTGTGCCATTGTATTATAATAGTAAAGAAAGGTGTAATTGTTTGGGTAATAAGGCACAGTAAATTCCAGAAAGGTTTTTAAAGACTAAAAAAATAAGGTTGACTGAATTGAATTGAGGTATATGAGTCTGTGTCAGATAATTTTCCATTGATCCAAAATATCTAGTGTTTGTGCCATATCACCCAATGCATTACAATAGGACCCCAGTACTAGTTTCTACAGAACTAGATGATTGGCTACTATAGTTTAAATCGCACCCTCCAGTGAAAACATGCAAGATCTACACAAATACTCACTACTTGGCCACTACCAACAGTACATTGTTGGCAATCAACAATGCACTGCCCGTACAGAGCAAAATGGGGAAAGACTGAGCTGTCACAAGAATTGCTTGCAGAAAGAAACCAGTTAATATTTATCTTGTCCAAAACATAATGTGTGTCCTATTTTGTTTTCCATTCTTTTTGAGTGACTTGGGGGGAGTACATTGTTGGGAATCAACAATGGTGCTGGTAAGCCTGGTTGTCTCATATCTGTCTGGTACCTCTTTCACAGTTTGTGCTAATTGTAGGTTTCAAAGGGCTAACAGGGAATGGGAAGAGGGAAAATCCAGTACCTGGTGGGATTGGTACAGTGCAGTATAGGTTGTCAGTGCCACAAATGAGACTAACAGGGCTCGACATTGTTATATGTAACACTATACATTCAAAGAAACCATATTATATAAAAACATTACCTATGTTATATGCTGATTATTTTAAAACGTAGCAAATATGCATAATTATGTGGGATCTAACTAAGAATTTGATCTGCATTTCAAAATTCTGGGAGTCATGAAGTTGAATACATATTTAGTAAGGTGTAACACTTTATGGCTTTATCTAAACTACCAAAACAGTACAAAGATTCACATAAACACCACTGTACTTACATGTTCTACAGCATCCATCCATGTAACTTACAATGGTACCACCAATCTAGAAGAAGAAATCAAATTGCAAGTTCTATTTGAAGGGTAAGGTAAATGAGTGGTAATTTGTGTCCACAGAAAAAAGCATTAATAGTTACTTGGATGATATATGGATCTTTTGAAAATTCATAAATATTCATATAAAATCATAAAAAAACAAACCAAATGTTGTCACAATCATTAATATTTAAGTGGTTAATTGTGATTTAGTGCAGGATAAGCCCTGTCGGCCTGCTGGAGTGTCTGATGTGGTGAATCCACTCACCTTCATGCACTCGGTCTCATTGAAAGGAGGGCAGCTGTAGGAGTAGGAGATGAGGGTGGGGCCTGACTGAGTTTCTGCACATTCATACCTCATGCAGTCGGACACCCACGTCTTCCCTGGCTGAGGGGGGAATCGTGAGAAAAACATGTTTCAAGAACTTGGAATAACCCCATTAAATAAATACTGTACATACTGATGTGTCACCTCAGCACAAACTACCTTATAGAGAGCGATGGAGCCGTTTTCACTCTTGTAAAGGCAGGAAATGTTCACGCAGACCCCACAGCACGCAGACAGGTCTTTGGGTGGGATGTAGATCTGATTCTGAGAGAGCCAAAAAATATTACATCATGAAACAAAATCTGGTCGTTGAGATTCTACTTCACACATTATAAGACATAACCTCTGCAAGGTGGCATATAGGCCTTTATTATACATTCTGGCTGCTTCTCTCTATGGATACCTTATCTATGGTAGCACAGTTTGCTTTCAGGACTATTTGTGTGTGTGTGTGTGTGACTCACAGCGTGGCACTTGGCGGAGCAGTTGGTTCTGGCGGTTCGGATGAGGTGGTAGCCGGTGAGTGGGTCCATTGTTTCTGTGCAGCGCGCTGTGTAACACACCCCCTGGTCACTGTGCTCCACCAGGGTCTGACCTGGCCGCATCACACCCCTCTCCCCGTCCACACAGACAGCGTCTCGCACTGGGTCAACAAAGGGTCAACGAAGGGCCACCATCATCAACAATGATCATCAACAAACATCACACACATAAACACATAACACTATCACTAATGGAAACACACAGGTCACCGGCCGCTCAAATGAGTGAGATAATGCAGCACGGCTGCAAACCAAAGAAGAGCATGAAGGCAATATTTTAATCAATTAAAATGGCTACAATTCAGAGAACTGCATTCCTCTCCACAGAGACATATTCGAATCGTTCACTCACCACACTTTTGTCTTTTACAACCACAGTGGTTTTTGGGGTCCGACTGAAAGGACCGGTCAGGTTGTGTGATCTCTCCCTGAAGTCAACAAAAAGATATCAATCACACAGTGATAACATAGAAATCAGCAGAACTACAGGTGACAGCTGGTAAATAAGTCACACTTACCAGCGCACATCTTGGACTTGGAATTTTGTCACATGCACACTCTGGAAAATACACATATCAGATACACACACTGGTTAAACAAGATGCAGAGAGCAGAGACACTGTCAGAATGACGGCTTGCAGACAGTGAATGCATTACCACATGTGCGCTGAGGACAGCAGCGGCCGGGGAGACTTGCTGTGGCTATAGCCATACCCAAAGGACAGGAAAACTCAGCACAGCGGAACAGCTCACAAACTGAAAATACATAGTGGAAGGAGATTAAACAGCAGATTAATTACAAGGGAATGAAATATATTTCACACTGCATTGGGTTCAGTTTTCTTAAACAGTTCAGTAATTCCTTAGTGGGTAGTCTGTATGTGTGATCCTAGTCGCAAGTGCATAGTAATGACCCGTCAACAAAAACGGAAGCTAAGTTACTGAAAGTATACAGGGAGTTAGGGCTTCCTGTAGGGGCATGCAGGAGACCTAGAGTAGAGAGTAAACAGAGGTGCTTTGATAAGTCTGCCTGCCCTCACCACAGTGATAGACTGGGCAGCAGCGTTCAGTGCTGTTGGCGTCCACCGTCAGCAGCTCCCCCTCCTCACATTTCGGAATCATCTCTGGGCACGTGTCGCACACTGATGTGTTAATACACACACACAGGCACATAAACAGACACATACAAACACAGGCAGACAGGCAGACACACACACACACACACACACACACACACACACACACACACACACACACACACACACACACACACACACACACACACACACACACACACACACACACACACACATATATATATATAAGTAAGTAAGTACCAAGACACTTTATCACACCAGCTCCAAACATGTGAGAAGTATGTTGTGCACACATGGTATTCCTTGTAAAACATCCAAGCATGTAAACCCATGTCCACTCTCCCACCCCAGTGTGTCATAAACAGCTCAGCTCCCTCTCCATGCAGGGCCTTGAGCCCATCCTGCCCAGTGTCTGTGACTCACTGCAGATATAGGCCAGGCAGCAGCTCCCATCGGCCTTTGTGGCGATCGGGCTCTGGTCGTCCCGGCAGGAGGGCACCTCTGCCTCACAAAGCCCTGGGTCACACTCTGTACAGCACCCAGAGAAACACAGTGAGAGAGAGATATGACGGGCTAGGCCACAGGATCCATCCTCTACATGAGATACAACCATAGGGTTATAGGGTTATAGACCTTTATTCAATTCAATTCAATTACATTGTATTCATATAGCACCAAAACAATCAATTTGTCTCAAGGAGCTTAATCTTATGGTCTATGTGAGGTTCCACAGTAGTTTGATTCGAATCAATTCCAAAGTAACTGATTGGATTTTGCAACAACCTGCTGTCCCCTAAAATGCTGTCAGAATATGTTTGCATGTCAGAGACGGTGTGTTTGAGAGGCGAGCACACTTACCACAGGCATACACTGGGCAGCAGGAGCCTTCTCTGAAGTATGACACCAGCTTCTCTCCAAACTTACACTCAGGAGGGGCAGCGTCACAAAGACTCTGATTACACACTACGCACAACACATACTCAAATATCAGCCACAGATTGTACTTCAAATGTATGTAAACTCACAAGGTTAGAGTACAAGTTATGGTTATAATACATATATAACATATATTATTTGGAACTATATAGCATTCGCATGACACTACAGCATGAGAGCAGTTGTGCTACCCACCACAGGCTTTCTTTGGGCAGCAGCTCTTGTCGTCTGCCAGGCTGAGGATCACCTCTCCATCTTTCTTACACTCAGGCTGGGGCATCTCAGTGCAGTTATACTCCACTGGCACTATGGTGTCATTATCACACCTATACATGCAGCAGCCATCTTTGGAGGCCTTCCACACCTCCCCCACGGCACGCGGGCTCCCAAAACTGTCGGTGCACGCTGGGGATAGATGGGTCACAACACTGAGACTGCTTAAAGGGAAAACCCTCAAGGGGGAGTTAAAGACACAGGTCAAAGATGGCTTTGACACAGGAGACATAACAAATATCGTTCGCTGGTCAAAACAAGTGCTAGCACCTATTCAGTCTAGAGCGGTTTAGAAGCAACATGGAGGCTTGTTTCATATCTATGCATATGGACAAAAAAAAAAAGATTTCGAAAATGTTCCACAGTGTGTATCCTTACACATGAGCATCCTTTACATGCATCCACACACACACACACACACACACACACACACACACACACACACACACACACAAACTATAAATACTTGTTGGTATTACATGAACATTCAGGGTGAAAACCATTTCTCTCTATCTATCTAACAATTACAGAGAAATTAGACAGCACAAGTGTTCCGTACCACATTTGGTGGGAGGGATGCAGAGAGATGAGTAGGGCCGGTGCAGGAGAGTCCCCTCGGGGCACACACAACCCTCAGTCAGGCCGGAGCACTGCTCAGGGTCGTACTCAAACTCATGGTTGGGACAGGACTGAGCAGTGCACGTAGTCAAGCATGCCTGGTAGCGCAGAGTCTCAGGGCACAGAAACGCTGAGGGATAAAAGTATGGATGTTTTAAGAAATACAACCCCCACAACTCAATACCTTTCACCTGAATTACGCTAAATCTAAATGAGCAAATATCCAATTTGTAGGCAACAACTTTCTTTCGTATCTCAAATTTGTTTGATGTTCGGTGTTTGAGCACTACTTAGAAGCTGAGAAACAAAAGCCTTGAGACTTTTTGATCACACCTCATGCAACAGTAAAAGTGGTTGTAAACGTATCAGTAGTCCGAACTCACGGCAGTAGTCTGGGCTTCTCCATTCGATGCAGACATTGAACTTGTGACAAGAAGCGACATATGCAGCCAGGGCCACGCATGGATTGTTGACATACTCTGCATCTCGTACCCACAGTTCACAGAAAGTTGCAGGGGGAACCTAAAACCACACAAGGTGACTTTTACTGACACTTTTTCCTATCAGAAATAACCTAACAAGCCTTTGGTGTAACACAGGGTGAAATGTCTGTATTTGAAATCTCCCCTTGTCTGAACATGGAATCCCATCAACTGCAGACGTAACATCCCACTGTAGTATAGTCTTTATAACTCTTTATCGCTCCCTGTCATCAACCCTCTCTATTTAGAATGCGGAGCTAAGTCTGAGGAGACCTAGAATACATACATAATCATGACAGGGAATGAAGCTGTTGTTGTGAAGCATGGCCAGGCACTCAGAGCAGTCACTGGTGGAGCAGTTGACCTCCCGTCTGCGGCTGTGACTGACATAGCTGGTGGTGTTGGGGACCTGCCAGCTGTCAATGAACACAGCAGGGTCCTCACTCTCCCCCACCGTCGTGCCGTTGGACAGGGTCAGGTCATTAGCTGGATTACCATCACAGCAACCTTCCGTGGAAGGGGCGAAAGAAAGGAAGGAAGCAAAGGAGGAAGGGAAAAAATAAAGAGAGCAAGAAAAAGGAAGAAACCAACGAACAAAACACTTTTGTTACCCTAGGTGAAAACTAAATATAGTTATAAACTATGAAGTCACTTATAAATAGAAACGAATAAAGCTCAGCCATGGGATATGTACACTTACCACATAAACCCATGGTGGGCAGTTTTTTGCTGTTTGTGTCTGTTTCAAGGACCATCATTCCAGTGCTGTGGAACCACTGAATTTTCAGTCCAGTTGGAGTCCGGATTAGATACATGTTGCCTGTGTCCAGCACCTCAAATCCATATTTCTTAAATCTTGGCTTGGCATACCTGGAGTTCACATATAACTGCAAAACATATTCCCAAAAAGGCGATTAGGCCTTTTATTTCTGAAGTAAAATAAATGCAAAAGGAAAGGTAAATGTTGATCATAATATCATCATTATTATTTATTTTTTATTCTTTGATTGGGAAAGGACAAATCTCACCCTTCTCTGAAGCCTGTTGATGATGACATTGTGTGATTTGTGTGTTATATTCAGCGCTACCAGACAGAGGTTCGTGAAGTTCCAAAGCAGCTGCAAAACAAAAATAAGAAATAAGACAATGATTACAAGTTTCATTCATGCTAAGCACGGACAGTTCAGCTTCTTCTACAGCAGTCTACTTACCGAGTCTGAAACTGGGCACTCTTGGACCAGGATGCTGACCGTCTCATTTGGAAGCTGGGTCACCACATAGGATGCAGCCTTGTAGATGGCCACACTGTTGCCATCGAAGGTGATGACATTAAGGTCAGGAAACACAGAGCAGCGACCTGTTGGTATGAAATCACAAGGCACTCAGAGAAGGATCAAGAGACATGGAGTATGGGATATCAGCATCCACGTTTATTCTTATAATGTCTGTGTGTGTGTGTGTTAATGTGTGAGCGTGCAGTTGTGTGTGTGTGTGTGTGTGTGTGTGTGTGTGTGTGTGTGTGTGTGTGTGTGTGTGTGTATGAGGTACTTACACGGGCAATCCCATTTAGGGCAGCACTTGTCTCCATTCACGAGAACAGCAAAGCCCAGCAAGCCACAGTTAGGAGGAATGGAGTTATAGGGGCAACTCTGAGACTTGTTGAATAAAACCAGTTGTCCACCTACACAAATGTATTTGGTGCAGTCATCGATAATTTCTGAGTATGGTGGCTGAAAAAAAGATATATCAAATAATGTTTGAATGTTGCTAACATACACTGTTGAATGTTGAATAAATCACAAGAGATAAAGAAATGGGTATCCATTTAAAAAAACTAAAAGGTACATGTGAAACTACACTACACTATATGCAGTATTCTCACATTAAAATAACAAAGATGCGCACTGACATATACTCTGGTATATCAAATGTCCCATTGCCCAACTTCCCACTATTTTTTCAATGTGTTAAAAGTAAATCAGCGAACACAAAACGTAAACTAATACATAAGGATATATTTTAAGAATGGTACGGAAGAATACAGTAATGAAGTACACTGAAGAGACTGGACTAACTATGCACATCCTGGTAGATGGAGCCGTCATGGTGGAGGGAATCTCTGGGGCCTCAGATGACTCCTCTGAAGTAATCAAAGTGACGGGTGACGGCGATGCCTCTGTGGTGCTCCTCACAGGCTCCGCACCTGTGGTAGAGAGCGATGTGAGAATAGGAGAGGTCACTGGTGCTGAAGTGGCCGATGTCTTCACTCCATCTGGCCCAAGAGTGGACTTCTCAGTCAGTGCTGAAGTGGCTTCTGGAGTGGGTCGGAGATCCACCGTAGGCGTGGAGGCAGAAGTAGTGGTGGGTATTGTCTCTGTGGTGGTGGTGGATTCGGGTTGGGCTACTGTTGATGTCAAAGTGACCACTGGCCTGGTGGAGGTAATTGTGGTCTTTGTGGTGGGTGCCTCTTCAGTTTTAGTTGTGAGTTCCGTGGTTACAGCCCTAACGGTGGTACGAGGAGTGCGGGTGGAAGACAGAGACTCTGACCCTGTGTGCGGAACGACAGTCTGAGAACCGGGTGGTGTCCTCACTGTAGATGAAGTTGAAGTTGGTGTTGTTGCGGGTTCTGTGATTCTGGTAGTCGTGGTGCTCGAAGTTGATGTTTCAGTGGGGGACACAGGAGGCCCTGGGGTAGAAGGAGTGACTCTGGAAGTTGTTCGGAGTGTTGTTGTGCTCCATGTGGTTTGGGTAGTGGGGCTTACTCTGGTGGTTACCCTCTCAGAGGGAGTGCTTGGTCTTGAGGTTGATAGAGCTGATGAAGTGTAGACTACGGGTGACCAGGGCGAGGGCCGGGATGTGGTAGCGTCTGTCGTTGACACCTCAACCCTCCCTGTTACAGGATGGACTCTTGTTGTGTCCGTATGTGGATGTATGGTCACTGGCCCCACAGTAGTTGTTTGGATACTGGGTCGAGACGTCCTCCCAGTTGTTGAGAGAGTGCTGAGTCTGTCTTTTGTCGTCACCTCTGGAATTGTTGTCGTTATTGTTGAAATTCGACTGGTCGCCCTCTCCGTGGTTGTTGTGGATTTTGT
>NC_137927.1:16339661-16430843 GCF_963457725.1 Sprattus sprattus
GACTTGGTTGTTGATGTCACTCTCTGTGTGACAGGAATGGGGGTGGAAGAAGTTTCTGGATAACCAGGTGTGTGCCAGTCTGTCGTTCTCCGTGTGCTGGGCTGGGACGTGGTGCTGGTGACCTCCACAGCTGGTCTGTATGTTGTGGTCTTTGTGGATGGCACCTGGGACACAGCAGAAGTTGGTAATGCTGATGTGGCCTCTGTTTGCGCTGATGTTGGAGGAGTAGTTGTGGAGACTGCATGAATAGGCTCTGCTGTTGTTGATCTCTCTGGAAGTCTTGTGGTTGAAGAAATTCCAGTAGAAACAGGCTGGACAGGAGTGGTGTGGGAAGTGGTCAGTCGGCTGGTTGTAGTCTGCGCCCAGTCCACAGTGACATACACAGGGGTCTCCGTAGTCTTTTCAGTGGTTGAAACCCCTGGCGACCAGGATGTTTTTGGGGTGTATGCAGTGGGTGACGGTGTTTCTCTTGCAGTTGTTAGCTTTTTGGTAGCTGTTACCTCAGGTGGTCGCTTTGAAGTGGTAATACGAGTGCTCAGAGGAGAAAGTGCTGTTGGAGTGACCACAGTCGTAGTTTTCTTAGTTGTAGCTATTTGCTCTGAAGAAGGTGATGCAGGCTTTGCTGATGTTGTTGTTGTTGGATATGTGTCAGGTGTCCAGGGGGACGGCTCAGGAATGGCTGTTGTTGATGTCCGAGGTTCTGTGGGGGATGTTCCTACTGTCTGCTCTGTTGGTTCTGTGGAGCTGACAGGCTGAGTGGTCTGCGGCCCAGGGGCCCTAGATGGTGTTGTCCTCACAGTAGTGAAAGCTTGACTGGTTGTGGTTGATTCTGTAGTGGATTCTGGAATAGTCTTTACAGTAGTACTAGCTACAGTGTGAGTGGGGGAAGTTGCTGGTGAGTATGTAGTTGATGTAAAAGATATAGTAGTCCTAGTCTGAGCTGCAGGGGTTGGTTTGAGTGATGGTGTAGTGTGCTCAGATGTGCTTGGTGTCTCTGGAGCTCTGGTGGCAGCTGTAGTAGAGGAGGCTGTAGAGGCTGTTGACCTGTGGGTCACCGCTGAAGGCTCGGATGCTGTGGTATGCCTGGTGCTGGAGGTGGTAATGTGGGGAGAGACCCTAGCAGTGCTGGACGTGGCCCCGGTGGTGACCCTGGTAGTGGAGATTGGGAGTACAGGCAGAGTACTTGCCCTGGTGGGCCCCTCAGTAGGGCTGGTTGTCTCACCCACAACAGGGGATGGGGGTGAAGGGGCGCTGGTGGCACGGGTGGCACGGGTGGCGCTGGTGGCGCTGGTGGTGCTGGTGGCATGGGTGACACTAGTGGGGGGTTGTGAGGTGATGCCTGTCCTGGCTGTAGAGGAGGTCAGCCAGAAGAGTGATGTGGGGAAAACTGGAGTCGTCCTCTGAGTGCTGGCAGAAACAGGAGTGGGTGAGGGGCTGGGTGTCCTGGTGGTTCTCTCTGTGGTGCCCACAGGGCTGGAGGGCGAGGCTGCAGATGTCCTCACAGTTGTCACAGATTCCGCCACGTCCGGTCTGACTGTCGGAGAGGAGGATTCAGACACACCAGTTGGCAAAGCAGGCTTGCTGGTTGTTGTTGGTTCGGTTGTCACTGTTGACACTCCACTGGCAGTGGTTGGAGGGACCACTTTGTCGGTGCTGGTGGTTGGGGCTCGTGCGGTGGTGCTGGAGGTCTCTGCAGCTGGGCTGGAGGTGGAGGGGGCCTGAGTGGGGGTGGTGGTGGTGGTGGAGTGGGCCTGAGTGGGGGTGGTGTAGGTGGTGGTGGTGGAGGGGGTGGAGGGGGCCTGAGTGGGGGTGGTGTAGGTGGTGGTGGTGGAGGGGGTGGAGGGGGCCTGAGTGGGGGTTGGGGTGGTGGTGGTGGTGGTGGATGGGGCCTGAGTGGGGCTGGTGGTGGTGGAGGGGGCCTGAGTAGGGGTGGTGGTGGTGGTGGAGGGGGCATGAGTGGGGGTGGTGGTGGTGGTGGAGGGGGTCTGAGTAGGGGTGGTGGTGGTGGTGGATGGCGCCTGAGTGGGGGTGGTGGTGGTGGTGGTGGAGGGGGCCTGAGTGGGGGTGGTGGTGGTGGAGGAGGTGGAGGGGGTGGAGGGGGGAGTGGCACGTGTGGTGGAGGGGGCCAAAGTGGTTGTAGTGGTGGCAGAAGTGACAGCTGCAGGTGTTGCCGCCGTGCTGGACGGAGTAATGGGCTGCACGGCAACTGGGGGCTTAGTGCCTGCGGACAAACAATAAGGCAACTGTTAGATAAGAGCGTCCATTTAAGAGTGGAAAAGACGGGGGGAGGGAGAGGGGCTAATGCTTCGCTGTGGCAAGAGTGAACCCCCATCACCAGGATTTCGGGGTGCGAGATTAGGGCATCAAGCCTATTTAAACAGATGTTGGACTGAATATTTCAGCATTTAGGTAACATGATATGGCACTGCGATGATATTATGGGGTGTTATGAGCAGAGCTCATGAACTTTGCTTAAGACCATGTGCAAAGCAGTTGTAGTGCTATAACAGTGCTCTTTCACTATGCACACTGTGAATATGAGTATGAATAAACTTGGTTCATCCTCAACGTTTTATATACTAAGACTACTAATCAAAGTACATCCATCTTGCATATTTTCCCAAAGTTTGAATTCTCTGAACGTTTGCACCGGATGCTATTGTCTGTACGTTGCTTACAGTCTTCCAGATGGACGCATCTCTGGGTGACCTCATCCAGGACCATGTGAGCAGGACAGAGAGGGAGACATCCCTCCACTCTACAGGAAAAAACACACACCTCTTAGTGTCCACAACCAAACAGTGTTAATACCACTAATACAAGCAAAACAAAACGGACTTTCAAATGTCTCAGACTAACCGACATTTGTTTTGCATTTGTGAGGTTAAATAGAATCAACAGCCTTCTGATAGCAGATTTGTCCAGAATAAAGTAGTGACCTTATCGGCGCATTGGTCAGAAACAGCATATGAGGAGCACAAAGAACTTTCACTGGACTCAAATTACACAGCTCCACATTTGCCACACGTTACTCATTCGATGCAGGCATGTCCCAAAACATTCAGTGGATGTTTGAGATTTACGCCGTTGATTCAGAGGCTGCTCGGGGCTGCAGAGTCCCCCAGCGTGCGGATGAGTTGGGCGCTGCAGGGTGGGTCTCGGACTCTTACTTTAGAATAGTGACGCAGCTCTGGCCCGACGGGTCGCTACAGGTCCTGAAGCAGGGGCTGACGCATGACTCGTACCGCCACTGGCACCGCGGACCAATCTGGTACTCTGGGGTTGGAGCTGATAAGAACATGACAAAATCATGGACAATATAGTGGTTAGTGGACAATATAGTTATCCAACTAACATCAGCACAAGCATTGTACATGCTTTAAATGCTGGATATGAAATCAGGAGGACTGATTACAAATATAACTGAACCTTCTATTTATAACAGTGATACAACCGTGTCCTAAAGATACCATAGCAGACAACATTTGCTGTCTGAAGTCATTGTGATAGTCCTTGTGGCCTTTGAAATAGCAGTTTATATGGCTATAATGAGTCATTGTCATGGTTAGCTCTACATTGATATTATGACACCTTAGTAGAGTGTAATAGAAGCGGTTATTAATCTAAGTTTGTGAGAGCTGTCATGACAATTTCTGACAGCAGTAACTTGACCATCAAAACATTGGGTACCAACTGTCATGATGACTAGTGCCAGGAATGGGTATCTGCTTGTGTACATGTTTATGACATGGTTATATCAGGCTGATGACAGACGGTTCAGCTACAGTGTTTCCAAGTATATCAGGCAGGAGTGGGGCCTGTTTGGGACACAGAGACTGATATGAATATACTGTTGTAGATTGTTCTCTGAGATCCAAACTAAATCTGTTAGCATCTGCATCTGGACATTACATAAAGACTATGAATATATTCATAAATACGTTTATTCCTGACCTCTGACCCATGTGTGACCTCTACCTCTGACCTCTACTTGCAGAGGCACCATCTCAGCATGACCCCATGTCTCCACTGGGTCAATCAGTTGAACTTCCCTGTCACCGTTCACCCCGTTTAGGCCTCTCTTTTCTTTAACAACTATCTCTGGCATCCGCTTACGTCAGCAACAAACCCAATGCTGCTTTTGCTGGCAAACCCAGGGAGCACTCACACAACTTTTCCATTAACTAAAACAAATGCTCTGGTATATTTAGCTGGTGTGATTGCCCAGGCTCAGCAGGCCCTGCTCGCCGCGGTGGAGCTGGAGAGGGAGCCTGAGGACTCTGGCCTCTCATGTCCCTGAAACACGAGCCTCGCCCTAATAATACAGCTTTTGGCCGTCAGACGCACAGTTCATTTGATCTAGATGTGGGGTAAGGGTATCAAATCTTCCACTACGCTTAAGAGATCCTGTATGGGGGACACTGAGTGAGCTTCTTCTTCTCGTGCCCCACACAAACATAGTGTTGTCTGAGGCCAAAGCCATGGAGACCAAGACCAGGGAACCTGGATACCTCCCATCCCCCTTCACTACACGTAAATACACATGCGCCTGCATAAACACCTAGCAACAAACACATAAGCTGTCTCATATACACACACACACACACACACACACACACACACACACACACGTCATCATGTGTGCACAACATACATGGATGCAGACGAACATGCGCACACACACACAGACACACACGCGCGCACGCGCACGCACACACACGCCACAGCCCCAGATCCCCCTGATTAAAGTGGTGCCTCACCATCAGCCACTTGCCATTGACAAAAGCTGTCATTTTTTACCAAGGTGGGCGTGTGCCAGTCAACAGCTGCATGGCTCACCATTACACGCTCATACCAAACATGGCAGTGCCCACAAAGCGGCCATTAGCACAGTAAATGAGTGTTTGTGCGAAATGAGACAGATGAGAGTTGGGCCACAGGGGGTGGCTTACTGCAAACGCACGCTTTGTTCTTAGCCTCAGCTGTCTCAGGCACCCCCCCTGCCCCCAAACCCCCAATCCAAACCTCCACCCTCAGAGGATTTGAGGCAGACCGACTGGCCCGCATAGTTTAGAGATTTCCAGATTTCACTGGACGGTCATGGTTTTAGAGTGTTAGTGCTGTGCACCATGTCTTGTCTCCAAGTAAATAGTTTAGACTTAGAGAGAGTGCCAGAAGTAGCTCTTATTGCATACAATACAAGTTAACACATTTGATATATGACTAATAAAAATGAGGGAGGAAAAAACTCACTCCCTGTATCTCTCTCTCACACACACACACACACACACACACACACACACACACACACACACACACACACACACAAACACACATACACACACACACACACACACACACACACACACACACACTCACTTACTCACTCCCTGTATCTCTCTCTCACACACACAGGCCAGTGAGTGCTGCTGACCTGTTAGCCTAAAGAGCGTGGCTCTGCGGAAGCCATCGGAGTGGTTGTACTTCATGAGGTGAACCCAGGAGAGCATGTAGTGCATGAAGAAGCCTGGCTTGGAGAAGGACTCCAGAGAGTCATAGCCAGAGATCCAGGTGTCCCGGTGCAGGGCAAACGTGCACTCGTCCAGGAAGGCCTCTTTGTCCTGCCACTTGGCCAGTCTAAGATGTCCACCCCTGTCCACTCGTAGGAAGTAGTTTGGTCTGTCCACAGCCTCGAAAGACACAAGTGATGTATCTACAAACGGAAAATATGCAAAGATCATCAAAGGTTTTCTTTTAAGGAAAATGATGCTTGAGGAAATGTGAATGATTATTTGGAGATAAATAAATACGACACATCACAGACATATTTACAGTGGCAGGTTTAGAGGAATTCTTAAATGACTAAGTTTGACTAATTATTTTCTCAAATAAGAGAAACAGAAAAAGGAATCAAGAAGGGAAAGGTGAAACCAGAAATTCTAATATGAAAAGCTGATGACTGATGATTGTCCAATAGCAATCAAGATTAACCACTAGCCACCATATCTGGCCTTAATCAGGGCACAACATAGGAGAGTGCACACCCCAAACCCAGAATAAGCCTGATGGAATTCTCCGGAGCCATATTCCCTGCCTCAGATTTTCCATGAGGCAGGGAGAGTGACGACCAAATGAGTGTTAATGTACTTTTGCTGCTCTCCAGTGTGACACTCCTGGATGCCTGGCAGAGAAGTGGTGCCCTGTGATTTAGTGGAGTCACGCTGCAGCCTGGCCAGGCCAAGGAGCCTCGCAGGTTGGCAGATGAGGTGGGATCGGGTTGCGGCATTTGCATTGCTCAACGTGATAGTGGCTCTCCTGCCACCGTATCAGTGCCATCTGTGTACTCTGTGCTGTCACACTGACAACAAACCCTCGGGCCAATGGGCAGAGTGGGGAAACAGGGACTTCTGCAGAATGAGTTGTGAGCTGAGGCATGAGAGAGAGGATGGTGGGAGAAACGTGCTTGGAGATCACCTGCGCTTCCCCCTGAGGACAGCGACCTGCCATGTTGCAGAGAGAGAGCGCGAGAGAGAGAGAGAGAGAGAGAGAGAGAGAGTGAGAGAGAGTGTAGATGGGCAAAGGGACACATGGCTCACCATGTGGCCGCTCTTTGCTGAGGCCTGGGGTCATCATGAACATGGACAGGAGCCCGCGGACGGCAGTGGATCTCTTTCTGGGCAGAACAACCCCACTGGTCCTGTTGGCTGCAATCACCGTGTCCCTCTCCCTGAACGTGGTCAACTGGAAAGGCCCTTTGCCCAGAACTATGGTGCAAAATAATACAATAGGTTAAAGCCCCCAACAACCAGGTTAGAGCTAAGCCTTAAAAAAAACATCTATGCACAAATCCTGCCCTCTAGTGGTTACATGCTAGCAGATTTTCATTAGAGCAAATTTTCAGGCACATTTTCAGAGGGAAAAAAAGTGCTAAAAGTACCTTTGTTGTAATATTCACAGTCGTATGCTATGAAGAGAAAGACATAGATGTTAGAACAACAACAAAACTATGAGGGGCACAACTGACACATTCTAGAATGTTCTGGTGTCTGTCACTCACGGCAAATTGAGGGGGTGCGCCAGTCCACGGTGATGCCCTGCTGGCAACACTGGTGGGCATATGCTGCCACACTGGTGCAGAAACACTCACAATCTCCACCTCTGTTACAGCCACAGGTATCTGCCAGACAGTTCATATAGAACCATGTCACATCCACCTGAGGAGGATGGGAAACACATGATCATAGAAACGCTCTACAGTCTGCACCATCAACTATTTGAGATATACACACACACACACACACACACACACACTATGCAAGATACATATACACACACATCTGTGCTAAGACTGAAATATAACTGAGAGAGACATTTTCACTGGTAATCCTATTTTGTAGTATGGGAATGCTATAAGTTGTGGTTAAGTAGCTAAAGATGTTACTCTGATAGAGAAAAAGTTCATTTTGATTTTGTAAGAAGCCCTATGTTGAAATATCAGAGGTATTTTTGGCTTGTGAATAACAGCTCCTATGTCCCTGAGTCACACCGTAAAGACCCAGCAGTGACCTCCTAGTCACATGACTGTGAGCACACTGACTCCTCTGCATTCCCACACACTCCTACCTGTGCCGGATCTCTGTTTCGCCTATTCAATTTCATGTTGTTGCATACAGTAATACATTATCTCTAGGGTTATTTCCCAGATACGCGGTCATACCACTAGAACCATGATAGCGCGCACAGAAGAAAGACGTAATTATCCTACTCACCACTGGGTGGCAGACTTGGAAAACTTCACTGAGTAGAATCCCACATTGCCTCTTAGCAAACGGCTCTCGCAGGGGGCTCAGGCTGCACGGGTGTCTGATGTCAGGACTATTAACACACTAGACCCACAGAGGAAAACACACAAGCAGGTAGGCACGCACACACACACACACACACACACACACACAGGTACGCACACACGCACGCACACACATACATCACACACTTTTAGACTGAAGTACATAACATGAATCTGAGAACATAGTATGTCTTAACACTGACATGAGATAATTGTTTTCTTTCACCAAAAAACACAGAGCACTCACACGTACACACACACCTCCTCACACAAACACACACAGCCACATCAAACACCTTTAGTCTAAACAAAGTATATAACGTGAATCTGAGAAAATAGTATTTCTTAACACTGACTTAAGTTTATTTTTTTCCTTCACCCAAAAAACAGTCCACACACACACCTACACACACACAGACACACACACACACACACACACCCCTACACACACACACACACACACACACACACACACACACACACACATATCTGTTCACTGAAACTACTCAATACGATCTATTGTTCTTGAGACACCTGCTAGCTAAAGACATTGTTTCAGCTAAGGCCACAGATACTTGTCTCTGTTATACCTATTCCCAAAGCATATGGAAAGGGTGCTTGGTGACCGACAGATCTGCACTCTTTTCTCCTATACTATTCAATTCTATTGGATTGGATGGAGATGAAAGGACAGATATCGGACCTCGGCAGCGGTCCAGCTGTTTCCAAACTCTTGCGCGGTTGAAGAATCGATATTCTCTGGAGTTCTCATTTCATTCACTGTCTTCAGGTCAAAGTTCCCACAGAGACCTGACAGCTTACCCTGAGCACAGTAAGCCAATTGATATAATCAATAATCATAATCATGTCTCTACAAACACAGACAGTACAGAACATAACACACATATCCGCATGAGCTTCATCCTGATATGACACAGAGAAGTACATTTCATGTTTGCATTGAAGCTTTTCAGATCTCACTGATCCCAGGCCAGCTGTCTCACCTGCCAGCGAGGTCCAGCCTGGATGTGGATGGTGGTCTTCCGGTCCCACAGCACAGTGACGTCCACCTCGGGGATGTGCACAATGGTGAAGTAGCCTGCCTGCCATATGTACATGCTCTGCCTCCTGTCCATCACACTTGACGGGCTCTGCAGAATGGGAGAGGTCAAAGGGCAACAGCAGCCAGTTATTCGCGACACTAGACACCACTTTCACAGCTTAGTTGGCTACGCTAGTGAAACAGAGGGACACCTGGGCTCCAAAGACTGAGGTGGGAGGCAGAAGTTAAGAGACCATACAAACTGTTAGTCTGTTCCCAAAGACCGTTTGTAATGCCGATCATGGTCACTTATTCAAGGCCATAGTGATCTATTTTCTGTAAAAATGCTTTACATGAGTTTTTATGACTTTTTCGAATATATAAATTCTAATTAAATAAATGATTGTGAAAGACAGTTCATATGCAGTTAATATTGCTGTGTAATTACATGCCTCTTTTCTATAACAAAATGATACACAAATAAGATAGAGGTGTCTTACAATCCTCCTGAAAAAGCCAGAGTACTTACAGGTTTGCCACTATCATCATCAAAGGCAATGACAGATCTGCCAATGGTGATGAGCAATGACTTTCGACAGATCACTCCACTTTCATAACAGTCCACATTCTCAGCTGATACACTCAGCATTGACTCCACACTACTCTGTATGACAAAACAAGAAATAGACCAGACATAGACAAACACATCAACAAATATGATTTGAAACGCAGGATGTTATTTTAAGGCATGCAATGAGGCATTTTGTCGCTGTTTTTTTTCTACTTTTTTTTTTTTTACTTTGCTCTCTAAATTTGGAAATGAATAATTGATGAATGCATTTTTAACTCGGCTTTTGTGTGTCATTAGAGTAGGTTAAAAACAGGTGCTGAAACCCTATCATTAGAGCTGGAATTCTTTCCTGGAACAGAAAACGTGATTCAAATTAGATACTTGTGTTTATTATAATACAATTACCCACCAGTTGGGAGACTGCCCTCACCTTCATTAAATACACCTTACACACCCCGACGTAATCAAACAGCAGTCCGTCAAAAGTGCGGTAATGACGGTCTCCATAAGAAGTGCACATTGAAGGGCAAGGCTGGAAGACACACTGGAACGTTCCATGCTGGCAAACGCTGAAAGACAGATTCACCATCACTGAACACTGAAGTGCCCCCCCCCATAAATCACGGTTAAAGTGCTGGTCCACTTTTAACCAATTAATGCAAGTGAGGCTGCCATTTTTAATGGATTCTTTTGTTGGCAAGTTGCAATTATCTCCATAAGGAGAGTGCAGAGTCAACTGCCAAAGGCTGAATCACTGCTCTATGGATCTTTCATCTGTCTTGTTTATCTCTGATCATCATCGTCAGAGGAGGCCTTGGGAAGAAGGAGAGTTTAAAAGCCCATCCTCAGACTATTGGGAGGGTTATGAAAGCCTTCATCTAAGCAGCCAAATCAGGTCCAGAAGAAATGAAAGAGCATCATACAAGGACTGGCTCTGTCAACCAGGTTGAGCAAAATGTTTTTTTTTCCTCCCTCATGACAGACAATGCTGAACAGGGCTATCAGATGACCAGTTTCACCGTGGAGGCAATCTGAGGACTCATCGCTTCAAGGAAAAGATGATTTTCAAAATTAGCTGTGTTGTAAGAGATTTGTCTAAAATCAGACTCTTATTTGTTTGCCTGGTGTTGAGTGTGCCAATTTGTCTCACGGTTGCCTCAGATGCATGTAAATCCCTCAAAGACCAGAGACATGATTATTTCTGTGACAAATGAATATTTGAGATGGCAAAGTAAGAATTCATGAAAAAGAGTTTTCCCAAATACCACACTTTGCTCGACCATTAAGCAGTGTCAGCCTTACCACTGGTGACATGGAGATGTGACTTGGTCTCCAGGGAAGTACTCTTTCCCTTTCCAGAGGCAGGGGCAGGCTGCTGGCGGGAAACACTCATCTCCATGTTTCAACAGGCTAGGGAAAAAACAAAACAAAAAAACAAACAAAAAAACAGATTTTGTCAGCTTGGTTTGTCTTCAGTATTGAATTGCATGGTTGTATCACGACATATAAAGAGTCCCATTAAGATTGTGAATGATTATGTTAGTTGAGTTCCCCCACCTGTAATTCACAACAAGTGAGCAAGTCCTGATGTTAAGCCAATGGTGCACTAAGTTCATGAAGAGAGATGGGCCAACAGTCTCCCACCGATATCAGGGTGGGCTTTAGCAGACAGATCCAGAGCAGTGATCAATTGCACATGAATCACACCAGTTACATGAGAAAACCAGACAATTCTCATTCTCAGAGATACACAATGAGCCTGCCTTTGTGTCTGCTGCCCAGTGCTGTTTCCACCCTGTCACACGCAGCTGATAAGCATCTTGTAATATTGAGAGAGTGAGTTATTTCCTCTGGCCTGACTGCAGACAATGAAGCGACACATTGAATGGTCTGTGCCCAAACCTTGGGTCCATCTGTGTAAAGTTACACCCAGATAAAGTGGTGTTAACAGCTTTCTTTATCCCACAGCCAAGACACTGTATCAATTACTCTGATCAAAGAATCTCTAATAATCCATCCGCTATCTGCTTGGGCACCATTTATAAATACAGCCAAATGAATGTCAATTGCATTGTCTCTGTCTTCTCAGAGCATTCGAGCAGATGAGTATACATGCTATACCTCAAGAAGACATACGTATGATAATGAGAGATTTATTTGTAGCTTGTACTAGCTATTTTTCAAATCCCTGTAAAGGTCAAACAAACTTTTAAAATATAATACATCTAGATCATAGTAATTGGCAATATAATTTAAATATGTGAAAAATATGAATTAAAAAGTTGAACAAATGTAACTGCATTCCTAAGAGAGCAAATAACCATTATTTTTTTTCTTCCTGGGGAACTGTGCCATGGTTATGAAGGACTTCCCACAAGCTTTAGACACTTAATTTCATGCCTGAGGAGTTTTAAAATGATGGACGAAGGTTTACTTCACCACTTTATTGCTTGAATACTTTGTTTTTGTTGCTTCATATTTCCATCAGGAATGTGACAATGCACCAGTGAGGAGAACAAGCCTGATATTTTCAATGCAGTGGCTTGCAAGTGTTCATCCCCAATACAAATCACTATTTTCTGAATTACAAAAAGTACTTTTACACATTTTCCCAATCAGTATTTTTATTGCCAACATGTATGCTCTAATCCATTTTTCCAAAGGCAGAATAAGTTATTTGTATTTAACACTAAATAAATGTTTTGTTCCAGATTTAAACAGGTGGCAAATTATTCACAAATTATACAATAGTGTCACTTATTTGACCATAACTTGCCATCATTTGGAACTCGCCTTCTGGATGTAACACTCAATCCGTCTAAAGGACAGGTTGGGAAATAACAGTGAAGACTAAACAGACCAGGTGATTAAAATGCTTAAGAGAGGAACAGACTCCAAGAAAATATCCAAGTTTACATGTCCAATTGAGCACCATTGGATGTTGAATCACACCACCCAAATGCTTTGTAAAAAAGGCTGCCCTCCAAAATTAAACATCTGAGGAAGACATTTAAGTGACCTAAATTGGAGGGCAGGTGTAGGAGTCACACTCTCCTTAAAACAGGCCTCTATAGGAGAGTGGCAATACGAAGCCATTGTTTAATAAGATCCACATTAAAGCATGTATGGAGATTGCTTAGGATGCGGGGAAACTTTTTGAGGTCATGAGACCAAAACATCCCCACAGTGCTACTACAGCATAAACCCCACAGTGCTGAATGCCCCATATATCTCACACTGCCACTGTTCCATCGATACAGTGCTGCATACTCCATATATCTCACACTGCCACTGTTCCATCCATACAGTGCTACATGCTGCATATATCTCACACTGCCACTGTTCCATCCATACAGTGCTGCATACTCCATATATCTAACACTGCCACTGTTCCATCCATACAGTGCTACATGCTCCATATATCTCACACTGCCCACTGTTCCATCCATACAGTGCTGAATGTCCCATATATCACACACTGCCACTGTTCCATCCATACAGTGCTGAACGTCCCATATATCTCACACTGCCACTGTTCCATCTATACAGTGCTTCATGCCCCTTATAGCTTACAGAGCAGAATTATTTTGTTTATATATTCATTTTTAATTTCAGTAAACAAATAACTTATTTGAACTTTAGAAATATAACAGAGCATAAGCGTTCACAATGAAAATACGGACTGGGAAACTATGTATCCTTTGTAAACCAGAAAATTGTGATGACTTTCTGACTTTCAAGCCACTGTACTCAGGAATATTCTGGATTACTAGAGCCCACTTCTTACAGTTTATATATTATATTAATTTATATTAAAACTATTATCACACTTCAAGCAGCATGAAAAGCACAAAGAATCCTTCCTTCAAATCTAATAGCCAAAAAGGGGAAGCAAAATAGCATCACAACATAGACTTGATGAATTTCAAACACAGGTTCTGAAATCTCTAAGCAGTTTAGCAATCACTCGATCCAACTTTCCACTACTTTATTGCATAAATTTGAAACAAAATATGGAGGAAAAGGCAAAGGCAATTACCCCACCATGAATAACATTCATTAACACAGGAATGCCCTCTCCTTACAAGCACAGTCAGAGAATCTCCCAGGGGAGCAGGGCTGGGCAGGTAACGGGAGAGGAGAGGGAACCGAGTGACAGATAATGACACAGACAGCCTTCAGTATACATGGCCACCCAAGTGTCCATTATTCAAAAACAACCTCGACAGGCACAACCTTCAATTACATCTGACTCAAACTGCTTGCCAAAGCCACAACACAACCACTGCAACACTTAACAACATAAAATATCTAAAGTAAGAGAGAGGAAATGCTTTGCCAGTTGGTACACTAACGTTCACCCTGGCTGCTGCCAGCTGCAAATGACCCTCCAAATGCACTACCTTGTGTTCAAGACTCCCCTTACCTAATCTGTGAGTCCAAACTGACATTTCCAGGGGACTTACCTTATCCCCTGAGCTTTGCCTTGCCAAGGCTGGACATGACAAAAGGATTCTTTAAAAGGGACACAATACTACCGTATGAGGACATGAATGTAACGTTAGCATTACTGCTTGTCGTCAGAGCCTTGAGCACTGCAGTGCTGCACAGTCCTTTTTCAATCAAAACAATATGGTCCTTTTAAACTTCAAATCATCCGGGAGTTTTGAATGCTGTCACAAAATAGTAATAAAATATCGACACCAATAGTATTGATGTCAAAAGATGAAAATTATGGATATGATTTGTTATCAGTTATCAGTTGCAAATTGTCCATGACATATTCCACACTGAAAGTTCATGCTATAAAGGAAGTGAAATACTGCTTGATAGTTAGAAAGCCTGGTCTGACCGGCTTCTGCCATAATTAAATATAGCATATACAGAGTTTAAAGACGACCCACTCCATATTAACTATATCAAAGTGAATTAACAAACAATTAGCTGTAAAATTGACAAAACAAGTATTTACCAAAGACACAGGCCAACATGGCAATGAAACATTTTAAGATGCCCGTCACACTAGACGTATCAGTCCACCTTTCTGTTCCTCTGCATAACATAACGGCCCTTTGTCTCCACATTCACCGCACAAAAACACAGCAAACTATTGAGTGGCAGGTGTTTGTTAAACATTTGTGATAGGATCGTCATGCTATGAGGTTCCTTTCACACGCTGCAGGTGTGTAACAGGCTTCCCTTTAGCACATCAGTGAGTCAGGCCCTCAGGAGTCAGAGAGCAGTGGCCTCCACCTCCACCTCTGCTCTCTCTACGCTTGCTATCGTATCAGTTACCATGGCAGTCTAGACATTTATGACTCAAAAGGTGCAGTCATCTTTCACCACAAGCCACGCTTTCATGTCGTACACAAGGTCTATGAATATTTAGGAGGGTCTCTGAATAACCAAAGAAACGCTTTAGCGTCAAGGTCAAGTAGTACGAGTAGAAATTAAGCGCTTCTTCAATCATAACCAACAGAAAATGATTTAGAGAATGTATACAAAACCTAGTCAACTCATCAACATGCTACATAGGTTACTGCCATTATTGAGGGTTAGGGCTAGCGCATCATAGGGTTAGTGCTTCATAGGGTACTGCTGTTATTTAAGGTTATGGTTGGTGCGACATAAGGTTAGTGCTTCATAGGGTACTGGCGTTATTGAGGGTTAGGGTAAGTGCATCATAGGGTTGGTGCTTCATAGTGTACTGCTGCTATTTAGGGTACTGTTGAGATAGGAAGTCGGTACAGACCAAAACACAATGACTTACTTTTGGCCTCAGAGACTTGGTCTTAACTGGCTACTAATAATATACTCACTTAACCTTGACGTTGTCTCTCTTGTAAACGTTTGACATTAAACAGATCAGGTGGCATTAATCTGCTGAGATGTGGCGGCGTTCTGTTTCAGCGATTCATAAGAATGCCTCATCACTGTGGGGGCTGACTAGTCTCAAGACAAGTGATTATCCAACCTTACAGAAACACTCCCTCACAAATACAAATCTCAATTTCAGTAATGCCATTTGGAACAGTGACCCTAACCATAAAACTCCATACACATACTTGGGCACTAGATTCAACTCCAGGCCTAGATGCAGTGACAACACGTCCTACAATATAAGAAGCTCCAACTATAGTTGAGGTCAGCTCATGATTCTAGAAACTGAAGAATAAATAACTCACTTGTTCTGCTAAACAGACTGCAGACGGAATCTCTGACTCATGTGACATTAAAGAGGCCTCACCATTCGAGAAAACCAAGCATGGGGACCGACCTTCACCTCAGTGATGTAGACATGGATCAATGGCCCCTGAACTACAAACCAATTCATTCTGACGTGCGAGACCCAGTCTCAAACAATGCCACGGTAGTTATGAGACACATGCCAGGAATTTTGACCTCCTCGCAATGCTGTTATCAAAAAAGCTACGGCAAAAGAAAAAGAATGATGGAACAAAACGGTCATGTGAATCAAGAAAGCGCAATTTTGAAACACAAAACCAGTGAATCATACCATAAACTACTCAAACAATATAAGGACAGAAACCCTTCTGTTTGGCTTCTACTGTACATGCCACTTGTCCTTTAAAAATAGAAAACTAAAGTGACAGAGCATTGACAGAGGTATTGTAAACGTGTGATCACAAATACGTGATTACACAAAACAGTGGTACAGACCAGAGCTAGAGGGATTATAGCATGCTGCCCCTACTGCACAATTATTACACTAATTCATTATGTAAATATTATGTTTGTAAATGTTATCCTGGGAAAACATGATATGTGTTCATGCTGTAAAATACAACATGGCTTTGTATTTATACAGTATCATCCCTGTAATTGTGAGGAATAATGCTTGGGTACAAAAACATGATTAACTTAAAAATGATTTAAAAACTGATATAGTTTAGAAGCTTGCATGGATTGTGAATCAACCTCAATCAAGTGCTCAACAAGAGCCTAAAAGACCACTATTATTAAACTATTATCCACAATTAGCAAATCACTGAATTTTAGGATTGACCCATCAGACTTGTGTCTACTGCAGAAATATGTCATTGATGTTAATAGATATTTTCTAGTTGTTTTGAATGTTGATGTATGGTTGTTGGCCTCAGTGATCCGGACTTCCGTGGGAGACTCACCCATCTGGGCAGACACAGCCGGGGATGCAGGGCTCGTGTGTAGAGCAGGTGAGGTTCAGCAGGTAAGACTCGCACGTGTCCTCACAGGCCACTCCTTTGCTCGGGACTGAGTTGCTCATCACCTCGCCGCACTCGTGATACCGCTGGCCAGGGGGGCACGTCTTATCTGAGGCACAGTTCATGACACAACGCTGTTTATCACAGAGATAACAGTGCACACGAGGCCCTGCAAAACCCATAACGTGCTGAAGTGCAGATGATCCATTCAGACCAACAATGGAGTACCAATAAATTGAGACTTACTGACAAAGGCGATCTGAGACACTATCCTTCCATCTTGGCAAGCCCTAAATGAGTGAACAGATAAGTGACAATAGCAACAACAGGGAAATGTTGATTTAATTATAGATGTAAAGCCAACAATACATTTGGGTTAATTTGGAGCGTAGGTGAGTGTCAGAAAAATTATGTATAGATCTTACTGTACACCTGATGATGTCATGATCACATCCCCTGGTGCATAGTCTACCCCTAAAAAGGCGCAATGGCACTCATTCCTGTAGAAATCACAAATATAAGCTTACAAAACTCCGACCGACAATAATGCACATGAATTTACTTGGACTTGATAGAATGTCAGTCCATGTAAGCACAGATACAGTTTAAAAAATCAGATCAAACGAGAGGGGTGAAAAAAAAACAGCTCCAATACTCCTAAAACGCTTCTAAAACTTGTTTAGCAAAAGTAAAAAGCCGTTGTAACATATAGGTCTTAGCAACACATCAGCCTCTGTATTACAAATTCTTTCTCACTGGTTATCAGATATCTGTGTCGTCCACAGCCTCACTGGCAATGAATGGCTGGTTTCAGCACAAATTCTTGGCGGTAACTCTAGCACAAGGTAAGTATAGCACAAAGCTGTTGTGGGCTGCTAAGACCAGAGGACATTTAAGGAAAATTAACCAGCTTCTTTTCTGGGGTTGAGTAAGCTCAAGAGTGCAGGCAAAGTGCACATCTATAGAGCAATAATAGGGTATAAGGTGTTTGTGAATTACATTATCACAGAACTTAACCTGGACTTGAACGTAAATACCGATTTCACTACAAATGCATTCCACTGCCCCTTGGAGAGCTCAGAAATCTAAACATGAAAAGCATGATCGGTGACGTTTAATAAAGAATAATTGTAGAGTTACCCCTTTTAATTGTTGAATTACACACATTTAGTTCAACTCACAAAATAACCGATTAAAAGGGGGATTTGTAAACGGCATCTATGCTTGCGAGGTAACCTTAACTGAACCTAGGTACTGCTGTATTCAGTGTGTCTTCTCTTTGCATAACAAAAGCACCTTTTCACACAGCTGTGTGTGCGCGTGTTGTAAAACGTTCCAAGGGGGCAAACACAGCCCTCCTCACACTCCTGATCGCAGAGCTGGGGCATGGAGAGAAACTGGCATTGCCGCTGGCAGGCAGACACACACGTGCCATACTCCATTGTCTCTGGGCATGTAATAGCTGCATAAATAGGTAGAAAATATAATTTGGAACAAAAATCCAAATTATCAGTACATATAAGACAATTTTCACAGCAATATGGAACTGTGCTAAAAATAAAAAAGCAATGGCAACTCCATATTCTTTTATGAAATCATTATTAGTGATAAATTATGACTATGAAAATATGAAAACTGATTCTGCAACACAAGATGTCTCATGCAAAATGAATAACTGTATCTTATAAAGGCATACATCCACATGCACATCCTTAACACACGAATATACAATCTACGGCAACTATAAGAGACTCACCACAGTCGGACACCTGAGCTCTGAAGTCGATGATTATGGAGAAGCGTCGGCAGTGGCGGGCGTAATGTGCCAGTGCAGAGCAGAGGCAGGGCTGCCCACACTTACAGGTGTCTGCCCGGCACTGCTGGTGAAAGGGTACGGGGCTCAGGTACGCATGGCAGGGCGCAAACAGGCCCTGGTTTAAGATGTCGCACATTTGAGCCGCGTAGGACGCTGATGGGGAGCGGAGCAGTGAGGTGATTAAACGCAGACCAGGGTTATCACATGACACAGCCATCTGGGATACAACAGACCCGTCTTAAGAGCATGGAGACGGAGCCAACCCGAGCTACCGGCTAAAGAGCTGTGATAGCTATTGCTAATGCATTGGTTTGGCCAATCAAGTTTCACTGAGTGACATCGGGAACTACTGTGTCTGTTCACACTGACTTTCCATAATTTCAATAATCGGACTTCCTACAAATTACATTCAGATAATACATTTTATTGTCATAGAATCCTTTGGTTATTTAGATAACACATTTGACAAATTGCTATGAAAGAAAAGATACTCTAAACTTTCAATCAAGTCACTTCTGATATGTTATTAAATATTTCCGTGAACATTCCTCTGGTCAAAGACAGAGCCCCCTGCTGAGGGTGGGTTGGTTAGTCAGCCCCTGCGTTCCAGCTGTATTTAGTGAAATCTCTGGGTTCTGTGAAACCAGTGAGGTCCTGACAGAAAAGGCTCACCTGTCTGCTGGTGGGTATCACAGGGGTCCAGCTGTGGCAGGCTGACACTGGGCATACAAGCAGAGGGCACACGCCAGGCATTGCCAAACAGCTGTGGAGTACTCTCTATCATTCCAGATGGAGACCTGAAGACACACACATTACACAAAACTGGTATCCATTAACTGTTGCATAGAGAACACTGTACACAACATCAGAATCATTCTAGACCTTTATCTGTGTCTGTTGAGAGATAAAAAATACAAATTTGGAAAAATAACCTAAATATTTCAGAACAAGAAAATGCAACCAAAAAATGTAGGTTTTAAACAGCTATATTATAAATGTTGTGGTGCAACTACTCTACTGCTGACAGACTTTAAACATATACACTTTATTTACACTGTCTAACGCCATCAAATCAATCTGATACACACTAAATAAACAGCGACTCCAATAGTGTGGGCTGGCAAATGAGGGCTTTGTAGTAGACGGCTGCTGTCAGTGTTCATTACAGAGTTGAGTGTGTCTCTCTCTCTCCATCTATCTCTTTATCTCTCTCTACTCTCTCTCTCTACTTTCTCTCTCTCTACTCTCTCTCTCTCTACGCTCTCTCTCTCTCTCTCTCTCCATCTTTCTCTCTTTCTCTGTACCCCCCTCCTCTCTTTCTCCCACTGGAGTGAAACGTAGTATCCTTTCAGCCTAAAGTGGTGGTGCTAGTTGCCAGGAAGAGACTGCGGTTACAGGGGTGCCACGGTGCTGGGGGGTCAGCGAGGCAGCCTTACAGGAAGTCATCTTGAATGTTCCCATTGAAGGTCCCGCACAGCCCCACTGTGTCCTCCTTCCACAGCTCAGAGACCTGCAGGTACAGGCGGAACTCCCGCCAGTTGTACTGCAGCCTCAAGCCCTGTGAGGTCTGCACCTGCAGGAACATGCTGGACAGTTCCTGGATATGGAAGACATCTTGGGACACACAGAGCACAGGGGATAAACCCATTTTAATGCCAAAGTTATGCCTTGCATCTTTTCTATCAATTGATGCTTGAAATTAACCCCACTGCGCTGAAATACAGTGCAACACAGTGTAGTATTTAAATAACATAATAATACAACGTAAATAGTTTATGTGCAGTACACAACTGATTGTGGTCCTCAGACAGAATCTACAGTACATACTGTACATGGGCCTCTATGTCCAATAAAAATGACAGTTTCCAGATGGAAACAGGGACATTTGCACACAGTGAGGGAGAACTTGAAAAGAACGGGGGTTTTGTGCAGGGAGCATAATACAGCATTTGAGCATTCAGTCTGGAGCATTGTCCTTTTGCTCAAGTGCTGAGCAGCTGTCATTCAATCCACATCGGGCCTCCCCGGGCTCCCCTTCAACATGGGCCAGAGCATACAATGTTTAGGCTTCCCACTGAACGTGTAGTTACCGTCTGAATAGGGCAAGGAGATTCGGTACTGGCTAGACACGAAGACCTCGCCAATGTGGCTCATTGTAATCTCTGTCCTTGGATCCTCGTCAACAACCAGGTTAACTGATTGGATGCAAGCCCCATCCAGATTCTGCAATTGAGAAAAGATAGTTTTGATAAAGAAACCAGAAAGAAAAGCGTTTGTATGATCACAGGCTTTTCATAAAGGCAGACAATGCAGATAAGCTGGGTGAATGAATCCACTGTGGCTGGTCTCAGCATCCTAGATTTCATGCAGCCTTAAACAAACAAATCTTTTGGTGTGTCCTTTTGATTTAGAAATAATAAAGTTGTTGTGTCTTTCCCTTACCGTGTGTGTGTGCATGCTCGTGTTTCTGTGTGTGTGTTTGTTTCTGTATCTTTGTATGTGCGAGTATGCAATTTTCTATGTGTTTCTGTGTATATTCTGCATGTGTGTGCTACACGTCTGTGAATGTCTGCATATGTGTATGTGTGAACATACATAAGTGCATGTCTGTGTGTACATGTGTGTCTGAGTGTGCGTGTGTCTGTGTGTACACGCGTGTCTAAGTTTGTATGCGTGTCTGAGTGCATTTCGGCACACCTCTGTCTGCTCTTAAGCACAAGCGAAAATCTTTGCCTGACAGAAAGCGATCCACTCGTATGAATCGTCTCATTCATGGGAGTCAGAGGCCAGGGTGAGCAGGTGCCCCCGTCTCTCTGCAGCGGTCCCTGGGCCCTTTCAGCGGACGCTTTGCAGAGCCCCCGCCTTTGTCCCCCAGCACCCTCTTCATCTCTCCCAACTACAAAGACGCCCCCCCCCCCCCCCCCCCCCCCCCCCCGTCACTCAGGATTCAGATAAGGTAATCCAGGGGAATTGCCCGTGGCAATACAGCCTGCCTGACATCTTATACCGGGCCCACTTGCCGGACGATGAGTTGCGGTATCAGCGGCTCGCAGGCGCTGGGAAACAGCGGGCTTTGAGGATGAAGAGGGTCTCAGGGCTTTTGTCACGTCTCATGTGTGTTTTTTTTTTATCTGTCATGGTGCTGGAGAGTTTGATCATGACACAGATGTAACCTCAGCGGCCCTTTCATCTAGCGACCCCGCCCCGTAGCTTTGAGTGAGAAATCCAGTGAGACCCAAGGTTCTATCAGCACGCACCTTCCAGAATTGTTGTGGAACATCATTTCAAGTTACATGTACACATGTTTCTGTTGTTCCCGGACGTTTTGCATTATTTCTGCGATACACATTTCAAGTACACAACACATCGCTGATAGTGGTGCTTCCGATACACATTTTAACACACTTACTGGTCCGCAAGGTGAGTTCTGTATGGTGATAGTAAACTTTCCAGAATTGCGACTCTTTGCCAGGACGTATTGGCATGTGGCTGGGAAGGTGTAAACACGCCCATCGAAGGACTGGAAGTACATATCGCCAGTGACTGAGCATTCTCCTGTGCAGTAGTAGAAGCAAAAGCATCATTATATAACCATCAGATATCATATAATCAATAACAACCATTTCTAGGTCTATTCACAATGTTTTAAGAAGTTTTTCTAGACTTTTCTAGCCAGCCATCAGCCACATCCAGACCTGGACAGGTGTACTCAGTGCAGTCCCACACTCCTCCCAGGCAGGTGCTGAAAGGCAATGAAACATGAGAGGTCACAGGTGGGCATACACACATAACTGCCTGTGTTAGACTTCACAGATAGGCAACCATTGGGTCCCGCTTCACCGTTGTCGGACTGTCCACAAAAGTCAATTATGATCTCACAGTCAGTCGCATTACGGCACGAAAGGAATGTTGGCCGTGATATTAACCCTGTGTAGATGTATTGGGCAGTGTTAAAGTATGTTGACTGACAAAACATTTCAGCGCTCAAGTGACCTGAGGGTGTTTTGGAAGCTTCTGAGGAGCCTGCTTTGGGTACTGACCAGTTGTTGCACTCCTCCTGCACCACTTGTCCAGAGGAGTAGAGCATGCCATGGAACTCGCAGGGGCAGTCCGAGGCCTTGACACAGCTCCCATCCTCGAAGATTAGATCTGCAGTGGAAGAGACACATGGGAGAGTCAGTGACCAAAGCGGGACAAAGGACCCCGTTCAAAGAAAGAGGTGACTCAGTTTAGCAGCAGCCAGACGGAGTTTTCTTGATATGGGTTAAGACCATGCACAGGTCAAATGAGATAAGAGCCTTCATTATTTAAAAAATTGGGCCTTGTCTGTATGACAGAAGAGTCTATTTTTGATTCAGCAACCAATCGATGCCAAATTCTTGGTACATTCATGCGTCCCAAAGTGCTCCCAATGGGAGCTCATTAAACCATTCAGTTTGCCTTTGTGGTGCTGCTCTTACCTCTTTCTCTGCTCTGCGGGGTAACACAATTTTAGCCAGAGGACCTACTAAAAGAACATGACATTACGCTGTCATACCATCAGGGCAGTAACATCCGTCCAGACACTGGAGCTTGCTGTCAATGCACATCCTCTCCACGTTACAGGATATGGGACAGCAGGTGATGCATTCGTTGTAGACGAGTTCCATTGGGCAGGAGATAGCTTGGATAACAAAGAGACAAAGCCATACACTCACTCATGCTTTTATCACACATAAATGAACACAAACAACCCAAAACTATTGTTGCCATTATAGAGCACAATCGCTACTCAAAAACTTAAGAAAAACTAGTAAATTAATAGAAAAGAAGTGATGAGTAGGGACACATACCACACACTTGTATGTGAGACCTCCAGTCGTGCAGCGTGTGGCCAGCATGGGCACAGGCCCTGGCATACTCAGTAAATACTTGGCATACTGCACCATTACTGGGACCAGATCTTCAAGAGACAGCAGAATCAAGAGAAATAACACACCTCATTCAAAACACCTGCAGGTCATTATTAAGCATGGGACCAGACCTTCAACAGCAGAATAAAGACAACACGTGTCATTCAAAACAGCAGCAGGGCCCTGGTGAGGGTCATTATCAAGCAAAGTCTTTGTCGTCTAAATGTCCCCCTCCCTCACATCAATAAGAATTCAAAGAAAACCTAAAAAGAGAGTGCTGAGTTCCTCTGAACTCTCCCATGCATAGACTATTCAGCAGGTTCAGAGTATTACGAATAAGCGTACTTACAGGCATAGATCATTTGAGCAACTGGCCATAAAAGAATAAGGGCTGACAAACTCATGACACGATTCGAAAGGGTTCTTCATCAGTGTTGCACAAACTTCTTCAACTTTCTGAAAGGGTAAAACAGAGGGGAAAGATTTTTTTCCCCCTTTTTCTACAGAAAAAAAAAAGATTTTCACAGTTGTCCAAACTAATGTCCAACAATGGCAACTAATTTGATCACTGGTGCTGGTTTACTTCCATTATTAGGCATTCAAATTCACTCCAAATACACCAAAAATAACAGATAACGGGACACAGTACCAGAAGGGTGTGGGCATCCTGGGCTGCACAGGGGGAGGGGTACAGTGATGGCACCATGGCACAGCTGGCCTGATTAGGCTCCTCTTCAGTCCAACTGTTCCCAAACATTGCCACATCCTCAGTGACAACGCCTGTTGAAAACATGGGAAACACAACACTGAGGAGAAACTGCAGCTTGACATTAGAGGAAAAAACAACTAATTTAATTTCTCTATTCAGCTGTTGCGACAGAACATCAAGAACTTAATTATCCACCTCTGTTAAGTCCATAGACAATTTAGAAAAATTACCGAAACCAACAAACAATAAAACCTACATACCATAGCTGGTCTTCAGATCATCTTGAACATCCGCATTAAAATTTCCACACAACCCACAGGTCCTGCCGACGTACTCTGGACTCATCTTGATGTAGACAGATCCACTGTAGCCCTCCCACGCCAGTGTGAAGCCGTGCCGCTGGGTCACCAGGATGTAATGAGCTATCCTCTCCAATTCGATGTCGTGAATGTGAAACGGGAGCTGAACACTGTGCAAGAGTATCAGAGGTTCACAGAATTACTCACTTGTCTCACAGGTACTTTGTTAACCTAACATCATTGCTCCTATTTCAAGGCAAGCACAGAAATGTAACTGCGTCTAAGAGCAGAAGCTTGAGGAAACTCAAACATACACACAGTCACGGTTCAATTCCAGTTTACCATAACAATAGACTTGAGTGGCACGAGCAGTAAAGAGGGAATGTTCAGTACCTTTGGCCTTTAAAGGTAACCGTGAAGTTTTGCAACCTGATCTCCCCTTCCCATGGCAGAAAGAGGCTGACGGACCGGGCACAAGTGTACGGAGATGACCCACAGCCTGGGTCATTGTGGACCTATGCAGCAAACATAACATGAGGCAGGTACATCTGATGTCTGATTTACATCTGATTTACTCACAAAAAAAGGGCATCTACAGGACACTGAAGAAAAATTAAGCTTGGGTTTTTTGCCTCTTGCTTTAGACCAGTTATTACAGGTTTACAGTATGTTTTCATGAAGAATTCATTGATGAGATATTTGAAGCATCTCTGCTTATCAATCATTTTTAGCTATGAAGAATTCATATTAGCTCCCGATACATTTTTTCCTCACAAAAGATTGGCTTGTGAGAGAAATTATTCTATGGTGAACTTTGGATTTATTAAAGAATGTTCTAGTACAGAAATGTTCTCATCGCCAGTGCAGTGCCCAGTCTCAGAGCTGTTGCTGCCAGGTTAATACCTGCCCCAGGCCATTCATTTGATTCATTGACAAATAACATTAGCACTTAGGCTAATAACTGCAATAAACTGCTCACTTAAGCAGTTCCTCCTCTTGTTTCCCAAGGAGCAAGTTTCTGGGAACTAAAATAAAATCTGTCTTGGATGACAGAAGATGTGAACCCTACAGGTAATTGCTGTATTAAGCTGTAATTGACATAAATGACTGTAATGGTGAGATCACTTTCCATAATCTGCCCTGAAAGAAAATGTCTGAGGATAGAGATCGCACATCAAAAAACACAATTTGCTGAAACAATAGTTTGAACTGAAAAATATTCTAAAAACGTAAAAGTGATTAAATAAATAAATTAAAAAAATCCACATGTTTTGTAGTCACGTATGAGCTAACTTAAAGGTCTTAACCTATCATGGTTGTTACACACTTGTACCTGAATGAGCACACTGGACTGTGTGGTGTCCTCACAGTCCCTCAGCAGAGTGTAAGTGCATTTGCCAGGGTAGTAAAAATAGAGACCATCAAAGGTCTCAAAGTTGTACTGCCCCCACGAGCGGCATGTCATCTCTCTCTCAAAACCTGTGTTTGGAACTGTAAAGAGATCGGACATTAGCAAGGAGCCACATACCCCAACGTTGAGACACTGTAAGGTGCTCAGACCACGGCAACATGCAATCTAGACAACATAGGTCTGATCTGTAAGATAAACTGGATTTTATCATAAAAATAACCAAACATTTAAGTAGTGTGACTCAACAATCATTTGTACCTTTCTGACATCGTCGTCCAGTGCCTTGATATAAACTGCAGTTGCAGGTGTCCGGATGAATACAATGGCCTCCATTTAGACATGGGAAAGTGCAGAGACCTGCAAGAAATCATATGGTTGAATGAATGACATAAGATTACTCCATGCAATTAAAACATTACATTTTCTATTCTAACTACATTCGTACAGCATTGCACCTGTAATCTACACTGCAGACACTACAGCGCCCCCAATAAATGTTAGAAGATATTCTTGATCTGGCACCTGGAACGGCTGCTTGTGGAAAAAGGGAAGTGGTTGGTGGCAAACTTACTATGCTGACATTTGAACACCGGTGTTGGTGTACAATAACCGATGGCATTTACTATGAGGGGAAACCCCACTTCCCTTAATAACCATCTCCCTTTAAAAAATGTGTCGCAGGGCAGGATAATTAAAGGGAAGACTTAAGCCCACTCTTAACATGTGTCCAGCAATGACTACACTTTCTCCCCCTCACCCCAGCTCTCACTCTCCCACTCCCTCTCCGTGTGTGCCTTGTTCCGCACAGCTGGCGTCTGAGGCAGCGATACGCATGAGCGGCAGGCAGGGCAGTGGGCCCCAGCTGTATGGGTCCAGGGCTAATCGTCCCTTATCTAGGGGGGTTTACAACATATGGTGAGTTGAGGGGAGGGCCAGCCGGAGCAGCAGTGTCTCAGATCGCCACGCTGCCCAGGCAGGTATAGACGACATCATACAGAGAGTCCTTCCACCGCACACGGCTTAAGGGATCAAGGGCCTCAGCTCACCCCTCTCACATCTCACCGGGCCACGGTGAACATACACAGTGAGGTCAATTGTTCTGCCATTGGAAAACATACAGTCAAGGTCCCATGAACACAAAGGGTGGTTTAACCCGGTTGTAAATAGTTGTAGATATAGACTCATAGATGGGGTATTGAAACGGCAATATCTGGTGAAATAGGGCAGTATCATTAGATCTGCTTTTACATGTAGAGTTGCTGTTTTTGTGTTGCACCCTTCACAAAAGAAAAAGTTGTATTTTAACATATATTTATATACATTTACATTATATATATTTATAACATACCTGTGACTCTGCGTATTGATGGCTTCAGTGCTTCCTGTACAGATGTAGATATATTAGATGTAAGTGCTTTCTGAAAGAAGGAAAAGAGACAACATATTACATTGTTCAAGGCCACAGTGTGAAGTTCAGAATTAATATAATCATTTTATATAATAAATTAGTATGTTTAAATAATAAATGCTTTTGGAATCAAAATATGTGGTCAGTGTCTGACTAGGCAGAAGTTATCATTGCTAGGGAACCAAATCAAAGGTCTTGTAACTCAGCCTCAGTTTAAAAGACTTAAAGCTTTTTCCTGTTTGATAAAGAAGGAAAAGGCAGTCTCACTCTGACTTGGAGTTTTAAATCTGAGCTCTCAGGTGACAGATTAATACAGAATTGATTAAAGCGAGAAACTGAGTTGTATTTCGATAATGGTCCAAAGATAAGTATCAAATAAAAATGTTGCACAGAATATTGTGTTCAAAACTGAGATGACAGTCTATCAAGAGCAGTGATGATATCAGCCAAGCAGATTGGGCTAATTCTGTGGCACATTTAAAAAGGCCATTCACCGCACACCATAATCCCCTGCTTTTACCACAACCAGGTGCCTTGCCAGATTAACCGGACTGCATATTTCGTTGCCTTCGAAAAATGATAACAGGTGAGATGTATTAATCTAACACACTCTGCTGAAATAAAGATCGCCTCAGTACACTCGTGCAAGTGAGAACAGTTTGTACTCAGTGCTTTTAACTCTCCATTTCACCTGCAGTGGAAATCCTGCAAAAAAAAACATATACTGTATGTGGCCACTGGACACCTGAGACCAGACTGGGACTGAAGCGAAATGATCGCTTTCATCCCAAAGAACTGGAACAGCGCTAAAAGATGGGAGGTGGCATTTCAACTATTAACCGTGCCTCACTATTGGGAGTTAATGGCATGAGAACCAGAGGCTGACCTACTGCTTAATTGTTCAAGGATGACTGATGAAAATGCTTTCTTAGTTTTCCTTTGTGTGTTTTGAGGCTGTTTTAATACGAATGTTATCAAAACACAATGGAATACCACTACAGTTGACCTGATGGCATACTTGATAGTAAGGTTGTTGTGTTACTTTTCCTGTCCTTTGAGGGAAATGTGGTCCAGTGCTCTGCCAGATAGTATAATGCCAAAGCTTTCATGAATGACAAGGGCTTGAAAAAAATGTCCACTGAGACAAACGTGCACGTCAATGGTGCTTGTGAAATCAAACAAGGAAATTACATTATTTGGTTATATCCTCTGGATAAAATAATCGAAGTGCCTTGCAATCTAATCTGTTGTGTCCTCACAAGTTTGTGCGAAATAAACTCCAGTATCTTTATACTCCAGTCTGGACCAAATATGTTATTGTATGCATTTAACCTACGACATTTTAGTTTACCCTTGTTTTCTGAGTTTCGTGTATTTATAGGGGTTCTCAAAGCAGCACTTCAAATCAGCTAGAGGGCTCTCCTACCTGCTCTCCTTGGGAACCCGTATCCCATTTCTGCAGTATTATACTGCTGCTTTCGCTGTTGTAAGAAAGAGAGAACAAGGCGCGGTTTGTTTCTCACAGGTAATCGGCACTTGAGGTAGTCTACAGAGCAGCACTGCGTAGCAGATAAAGACTTTTTTCCAAACATAAACAATTTTACGCTAGAAAGACTGTCACAATCTTAAAAGTGAATACACATGATGCAACTTCTGTTACAGCCATTAACTTAAATGCGATTGGTTTCTTATTTGGTAATAATTCAAATCCAGTAGTGCAAAAAACGGAAATTAAATATCGCAATGATGCCGATAATAACTTACTTTTCATAATCATGTTGTCTAGTAAAATTCACTCTGTCAGTGCCCCAGGAAATATGTACTAAAACAAGAGGTTCAAAACCGATTAGTAAAGTCACAAAGTTGTGCAGGCACACACAAGACACACACATCAATGAAGCCAAAAGTTAAATTAAACATTTTAGCAAACAAAATCGACTGTGTCAAATACGTTTCAGTATCTTCATATTCATGCAACAAGCGTTCTGCATAATGTATAATTAAACTCTTAATACACTTACCTTGATATATAGAAAATAAACATAATAATGAAAAACGCAGAATTATTTTCTTGCCGAACCTTAACATAGGATCCATTCGTGACTCATAGGAACCACGATAAGTGGAATCAATTTCTCCCCTGATTTGTAGGTTATTATTTATGTAGCTGTACTACCGACACATGTTTCACACCAGCTATCTCTTCTCTCCATGCAGGGTCCTTCTCCGTCACTCCAGTGCTTCTCTCAGCATCCATCCCCTTTGGTTAAGGTCTGAACTGGTCCTCCTGATTAACATAATATATGCAGACAGGTATCCCAATGGACGCAAGTAAGACGCCATGCGCTCTGATATTTATGAGTGGTGCAGTGAGCTGACCCGGCTTTAGATCGGGGTTACATTTGATTTAAACAAATGTTATTAAATTGTTTATCAACACAGATTTTTATGGTTGTTTGTGACTTTTTTCCCCTTTCGACAAAGTGTAAAATTGTAACACCTGCAGTATTAACCGAATAATTCTGGCGCCCTCCACTGGAACACTACGGCCTTAGCTAATGCAGCTCTTACAGGAACAGAAATGGGTGGCTTCTGGTCAAGATATCTAGAGACCATTATTTGCCACACATACTTTTAATGGACACACAATGAGATATTTTGAAAGATGATGCCAGAAGATACAAAAAGAAATGTATTTTGCAAATCGTGTCTGCAGATATTCCATAATGATGTAAGTAGTATAAATAGTAGTAAATAAACCTATTTATTCTGCAGTAATGCTACGGGACACATTTATGTGTTTTTCCTCACTATGACAAAGTGCCCCCCTTAAGTTTGTCTCTACAGAGCACACCCACAAGGTTCTACCCAGACTCCAAGATATTTCTAATTACAAGTTATGTTCTACCGAGGCTCTAGAACAAACGTTTTGTTGAGGTGAAGTGTAGAACACTATCCTGATAAAACAGGGTTCCTCAAGCATTCTAGACTACAAAACATGATAACTGATAGAGTTCTACCAACAACTCTTCATCATCAGAGTTGTGCCAATTGGAACTTTGAAAGGTTACTCCATGGAATCAAGCAGCCCAGCACACATTTGTGTATGAGTGCACAAAAAGCATAAAGGTACCGACGTAACCTGAATATGTAACGAGAACAGTAAAACAAGAATGAACATCTTGCTACATGGCTACCACAGGGTCAAGCACTGAGGTTGCAGAGCCATACGGTTCTCCCTCCTGCAATACAGGGTGACATTTGAGGCACCTCTGGCGCAATTAGAATCTGAATGAAGATGTTTAACATGGCTCATATTTCACAGAGGAAGTGACCTGATGTCCGTGTGACACATAAAGCAGGCCTCTCACAGAGAGGGCTTTGATTAAAAAAAAAACACTGAGACGCAGGGGTGCTCCTGTGTCCCACATCGCCCTTTGTGCAGCGCCGCATTGTGCATCCGCTTTTTTTTTTCATAATGGCGTAACGTGACCTGTGCTCGGGGCGGACGGCGGCGGGACCCTGCCGAGCGCGAGGGATGCCTCAGCGCCGCATAGAGAGGCTTTGTGAGGCCTGGTGAGAGTGCAGGGATGAGAGTGGAGGGAAGACCTCCCCCCTCCCCCGACCCCTTCAACCCCACCTCGCCCCCCCCCCCCCCCCCCATCACCACCCCTCTCCATTAAACACCCAGCCCCCTGCCTCATAAAAGCTGCTCAATGTCTGAGGGGTGCGAGAGTGAGCCGCACTCAAAACCGGCGTTTCACAGTCTCCCTCGCCAGCGCTGGCGCCTGTGTCTGGGTCGCCTTTGTATGCCCGGCGCTGCAGTGATGGCTGATTTTGGGCGCTTAAACTGTGAGAGGGAGCCATTAAAAGATGGTACAAGAGATAGGTGAACTGTTTAGATACACATTGGTGGTCACTCATTCTCTCACAGAAACGCCTTGTGTAAGGTATCCTTTACATCTGCTACAATGGACCATGTAAACAGAGTGACCATGGATATCAACTGGAACACTTGATGTCACTATACTGTTAATAGAGAGATGAGACAGATGTCATAGTTTATTTATGTATCTATTATTTGTATGGGAATGGCTCAACTGAAAATATATATTGTATAGTCACATAGTGTGATCTCATTTAATCAAACCTGAGAGCTGTTCATCATTTTCCTGAAGGCCCATCATGAGTGGATTGTGGATAGATATGGCCATATCTGCACATTATTCTTTACATGTAAGGACATGTTTTGAACAAAAAGGCTGATCAGGGTCATTAAGGTCATATTTACTCTGACCTTAAGTTGACTGTCAAATTTTCACCAAGAGGGGGCAGTATAGTATGTTTTCCAATGTGCGGCGTTTTATTGAGCTTTGATCTGAATTGCTTCTCACTGTGTTTTCGAATTTCCTTTTGGAAAGAGAAAGTAGGTAAACAACATAATAAATTGATGGCATGCATTGTACTCCAACACTTTTTTCGTAGCGAAGGCCTTTATATGTGAAATATATGCGTTCAGAAGTAATCATCTGACATTTAGAAAATGACTACACGGTCGTTTGTCGTATATCACGTGGAAATATGCGTGAAAATAGGATTTTGTACATTATACTCAAACTCCATGCATTCTACTCGAACACTTGTTTCGTAGCGTAGGCCTATGCGTGAAATATATACGTTCAGAAGTAGTCTTTTGACATTTGGAAAATGATAACACGATCGTTTGCCGTAGATCACGTGGAAATATGCGTGAAAATATAAATGTGTCTTATCAGTCTTTAAGTGAGCAGCTGAAAAAGTAAACGTCAGATTTGATTTATTTCTCTTTTGCTCGAGTGTTTGAAAACACTCTGGGGGATTTGCCACTCTTGGCAAGAATATCACGTGTTCAATCATAGGTCGGTTTAATAATGTGCTCGTCAAAGGAAACCCTCAGAGCAGATCAGGATTTGAAATCCATGCACAGACCTTGCGTTCCTTTTCCGCTCGTACAGCTTGTCGCTCCACGGAGTGCATCATACCCCTGCTCGACTTTCTCCAGATCTGCGCACACGTTTCCACTCTGGGCTGTATCACCGAAGAATCGACAACTTGGTAGCATCCCTTTACTCAACCACTCATATGGCACCTATTCGTTGCCAATGGGATAGCCAGACTTGCCAATTACGAGAGGACGAATGCGTCTCTACCGTTGTGAAATTTATTATCTGAAATTCATTTCGAGAGGTAACTCCATTCACTACTCGAGAGAGTTCATGGTGGATGCCACTAACATAGGTCAAGAAGATGTACCGATATCCACCGGTGAGTAGTAAATATTTACTTAACACTCTGGAATGTATTTCTGTAAATAACGTATCCTAATAGTGGGACCATCACTTCTGCTCGAGTTCATAGTTCAGCACTCAGATGTTCTCACAAGAATACCGTTTGCAGAAGCTCTTTGAGCGCATATACCTTCATAATAAAGGGAATATGTATTGTCGCCTTTCTGAACATTATGTAATCTTCCAGTCATGCCACTACCCTCAATGTGTACATCCTCTGGCTGCAAGAGTATATCATACAGCTTCATGTTTGAGTTTGCACTAAGTTTTAGGAGCACCGCAGAATTTATATTAGAAAAATTACTTTAATATCTCGAAATACAAATGGACATTAATTACGTTGTGGTGTAGGCTAGAGCACAATGTGTGTATTGTTTGCACTCATATTGACCTTTTTATCGAAATCAAACGAAAATGACAAAGCCTTTCAATATTGATTAATTTGTTTACATGGTAACACTTTATTTGGATAGTCCATCTATAGAGACTTTACTGATGGTTCGTTGAAATTAAAGTTCAGTCTTTGTAATTGTTTATTGAACATCACCTTAACCAAACCCAATGCCATAACCCTAACCTTTACCATAACCATAACCATACATTGTAGATAACAGAGTTTCAACTGATAGTTTGTTTATAATCTGAGCATCTGTAGCTAGTCTATAGGGCACCATCCAAATAAAGTGTCCATTCTCACTTCCATTAGGGCAAAAGCTCATATTGACTCTGCACATGTCTGTGAATATAGACTTGGGTGTTTGTGCATGTGTATTGTGTGTGTGTGTGTGTTCACATGTGTGTTTTATAACTATCAACATCCTCACAGTGAAGACGACAGTTAATAGTAGATGATGCGTTGAGAGGCAGCTCACGGGCAGTAAAGCGTGTGTCCTGTTGCCTACTGTCATCATCTCCACAGAGCCTCCCAACTGCAGCAAGGAGGTTGTTTACAGGCATGGCAGTCCCATGGCACCGGCCAGGGATCCTATACCAGACTCTCAGCTCCAGTGCTTGCGTGCAACCATTCTTATCTCTGCGTTTATAAAACAGTCTAGACGCGCAGCTGTGCACATCTCCATTCACCTCAGACACTTAGGGTTGAACCCAGAGGATTACCAACAAATGTGTCAGCCATAGTCATGAAGCTTGGCCTTAGAAATAATCATGCTATTTATGCTGAATAAGCATATTAGAATGATGGGGCATGTAATCCATGGGTGGACTCTTCCTTTTACACCTTTTTGAAAACTTTGAAAGTGTGACTTTGTCATCACTACTTGCTGCATACATTTTGTGGTATTCTCAGCATAGTTTACATCAGGATTGTCTGTCTTTTAGAAATCATATCAGGAGTTTTACAGAAAAAATGCACTCAGTCATCATTCATGGTTTTTGAAACCCCTTGGATTCAGTGAATTTAGCTGGTTTGAAAAACTAAGTATATATTTCGTTTTTTTTAGTTACATTTATTGTGATGAAAGCACAATATATTTATCTCAGCTTACAACTTTTCAATGTATACACACAGTCAACAGTAAATTGTATCTGTTTTACATATGACTAAACTCTAAAGATTAAGATATTTTGATGACGAGAGGTCTGAAGCGACCTCTCAATAATGCAGTAATCCTGAGATTAAGCAGTGAGTATCCCACATTAGTAAGTCGCGCCAGAACTCCACACCCAGAGGACAGAAAACCCTCTTTATTGAAGTCATTTTTTTATTCTTGTTGTTTTGTTTTCATAAGACCAATCACATTTTACATAATGGTTTATACACACTGTAAAAGTCCCCAAATCCTTAAAAAGTCCCAAATAATGGTTGTTGTTGATTGTTTGTGGTATACAAGTTGTTGCTTGTAGTTCAGCCGGTGTAGGGTTGGGCTGGCACAAACCATAACACTAATTCTACTAGTCATGATACTTCCGTGTCCTTGTTGAATTATTCAAACTGTATGCTAAATAAGCCTCCCATGACATATTGACTCCTTCGTTTGCCACATAAACAGAGAGCTGTAGTATATAGCACAGTGAAGGTTGCAGGGAAGTAGTATTTCCTGTTGTGTCCTGGTATTATAGAACTAGATCTGTGCCCTGACCTGAGGTCAGTTAGAGTTCACATGTTGCATGTTCAGTAGAAATCCCCTGCCATCTGTAAAAGCACATCCAACATTATTGCACCGGTCATTCTTGATTGTCATTCTCATTCTGAAATGCTAGTATACATCTGATTCATAGCTGTAACACTGTACTGTGTGTGTGTGTGTGTGTGTGTGTGTGTGTGTGTGTGTGTGTGTGTGTGTGTATGAGAGAGAGACACAAATTATGCTATCAACTCTGACCAATGTGTTTGTCCCCACCTGGAGCCTTTTCCTAATCAGAAGGTGTGTCCAAGCTGAACCAGAGAACAGCTCTGCCTGTAGGGGATAATCAGGAGGATAAATTGACCCATTAAACAAAGATGGGGAGAACCGAGGAAACAGAAACACTGCCTTGTTTTCAACAGCTTTAAACCTGTCTGATTGTTCAGCGGAGGAAGAACAGAAAATAATTTGGATCCAGTGCACACCGTTGTGTTGAACTAATTTGTCATATGATTGTCATCTCCTCTGATCTTTTTCACTCCTTCTTTCTCCATTATGCCCTTTCTTGTCCCCCTCCATGCCACCTCCTGAAGACTCGGGTGTCCAAGACGACTTTGTCCTTCTGTGGCAATGACAACAACTCAGTGGCCTACAATGTGGACCGCGGGGTGCTGAACAATGGATGCTTCCTGGACGCCCTCGGATTGGTGCCGCATGTCTTCCTGTTCTTCAGCACCTTCCCTATCCTCTTCATCGGTGGGTTTCCCTCCATCTTTCAAAGAGGCTTTAAGCTAGGGGAACAGATAAAAGACAAAGAACACATCACTGGTATTGACTCACTGCTGCAATAGAAAACCCTTGAGTCACATACGATTTCATAAATCAGTCCATCTCTAATTAAGCTCAATGTTGATAAAGTGCTATGGCAGATTTAGCATTTTAATTTAATAATACACCATCTGTCTCTAATTTTACTGTGGTAGAGTTGGTGAAGGTGTTTTAAGTCAATGTTAGTATTTCTTGCCAACTCCCATCAGACAGTCATTGTAAGAGTCTGCCTCATAGCTTGAATGTGTGGGCCAAGAACATAATAATTGTCGGGCAGTTATATCAGTCTCTCAAGAAGTTTCCTGATTTGTTGATATTGTCCAACCAAGTTGAAACTGCAGTAAGATTCCGGAGGTCTTGAGGAGTACTAGAACATCAGTTTTCAGTACAGCTACCAGGATATAAAGTCAGCTAGTTTAGGTATTAAGCTACTGTCAGTATTGCTAACAGCAGATTTAGGATTGATAAACTTTCCCGATGGTTTGATTAAAATATGTGTATTAGTCCTAGACAAAAATGTTCTAAGAACTGTTCTGAGAACTGCAAAATCAACAGTTTGTCAAATTATATTATAACAAAAACTGTAGATGTAGTCTGTTAGTCGTAATGGCAACATGAAAGGCCAATTTCTAAACAAATATTGCATTCCTTTCTAAAGCACAATGCAATGGTTCAGTCTGTTAAAAAATAAATAATATTGATTGATATGCTACTGCCTTATAACGCTCTAGGAATATACATGTGTTGAAAAAATAAATAATGTGAGGGCATGGGTAGGAGCCTGGAAGCAGCGGTATACCTTTGTAGTAGACTACTCTCTTTTCCTGCCTTCAGTTGTTTGTGCAAACTGTGTCCTTCTAATTCACCTGATTAACAGTGATGGTGTGGTGTGGTGTGGTGTGGTGTGGTGTCCACAGGCTGGGGCAGCCAGAGCTCAAAGGTCCATATCCACCACAGCACCTGGCTGCACTTCCCCGGACACAACCTGCGCTGGCTGCTCACATTCATGCTGCTCTTCGTGCTGGTGTGTGAGATTGCGGAGGGCATCGTGTCAGATGGGTCAGTACCGCCAGTGGTCAGAGACGTGCGCGCACACACGTATGTTTATTCAGCCTTATTTTATGACAGAGGCTTAGCGGAAGGATACGATGGTTTGATGTGACCAGTGAAAGGTCAAGCCCCCCCAGGGTCTTCCTGTTGTTATAAAAAAATATGTCCACATCTGATGTCAACAGAACAAAGGGCTTTATAAACTCTATTTGAACTTTGAGTGCTCTGATGTGAGCGCCGTTCTGTTGTATGCAATGTAAACATTATGTTTGTAAAGATGGTATATGCGCAAGAGTTTTTATTGGTGGTGATAATGATGATTTGTGTTCATTCGGCAGGTTCAGTCAATCTCGTCACCTGCATCTGTACATGCAGCCAGGCCTGGCCTTCCTAGCCGCCATCACATCAATCATCTACTACCACAACATTGAAACTTCCAACTTTCCCAAACTACTCTTTGGTACAGTATGCTTGAAATGGACCCTAATGAAATTAATACAGTTAATGAAAACTAAAATTAACAGAAGCCTGCGTGATCTATAGCCTTGCTTTCTTCTTCAATCTAATAATGCAAAGCTTCTTCTGCATGCAGTCTTACGTACTACATTGTTGATTGTGCTTGATGTACTAATGCACTGATGACACTGGGATGTAGTTTGGCCCAAAACATGGTGTGCTAAAATGGCTCAGGGAGGAAGAGGTATCAAGGGGCAGGGTTGCATTATTCGGACTCAGATGTCCCCGTACAGCTGCTTATCGCTTTAACAAACATTTACGAGGTCAGACCACGGTTATGGGGATAGACAAATTGTTTAGGCTCCTCAATAAAGGAAAATCTCCTATCCTTCTAAAACCGATTTTTTTTAGTTTTTTTGTGAGAGCTCTGCCAGATGTTGTCTCCCCTGCTCGGTGGCATTCTGTGACCGCTGTTTGCTTATGTTTGCTTGCCTCCCTAAGCCTTGCTCATCTACTGGATCTTAGCTTTTGTCACTAAAACCATCAAGTTCGCTAAGTACGACGCGCATGGCATTGGCCTGGGGCAGCTGCGCTTCTGCCTCACTGGGTTGCTGGCCCTCATCTACGGGCTGCTGCTGGCTGTGGAGGTCAACGTTGTCCTGGGCAGGGTGAGTGTGTGTGTGTGTGTGTATGTGTGTGTGTGTGTGTGGGGGGGGGGGGGGGGGGGTACTCTTGGCATGGTGTTGGATGATGTGAACATGTGTACATATGTGTGTGTGTATACCTGCGAGTCTCTGTGTGTATGTGTGTGTGTGTGTGTGTGTGTGTGTGTGTGTGTGTGTGTGTGTCAGTGTTTAAGTCTATGTAAACATATGCGTGTTTCTGCTTTGTACTTAGTCGTCACATATATGTTTACCCTTTTCAGGAATTTAATCCATACCTCTAAGAATAAAATCATCATACTCTTAGTGTATATTGTTTGTATGCTGCCTTTGGTGCTGGTTGGGGCTACTTATGCAAAGTGCCCAGTTGAGATAACACACCCCTGAGTAAATGAAAGGCAACAGAGACAGTGTGAGCCTCTGATCATGCGTTACACAACAGCGCACGAGGGATTAAATGGATGAAGCGGCATTGCCATGCCTCAGAGCTAAGTCAGGAGCCGGGTGAACTCGGTGTTGGTTTGCCAAGCTGCCGACTAGCGTTTGCAACATTACAGCTGTTGTCCCCGACGAATGCAAATCCCCGCTGCAAAGCAAAGCCGTTTAGCTCAGGGAACGTAGTGATGATGGGGCCGGCCCTGTGGAGTTTTTGCATTTGTAACTCGCTGTACTGGCACTCTGAGGCCAGGTCGAGAGCCCATCTGCTGAGGACACCAGCCAGTCATCCACTCTCATCCACCCCATGGTGGCCCTGCCAGGGGAGAAAAGCTTTAGGAAGATAGTACGTCCAGGAAAGCAATTTCATTCATAGACTATTCATTTATTTACATACTGAATACTGTGTGTGTGTTCTAACTCTTAAAAACACATGTCAAATATATTCCACTGTAGAGGAAGTAGGCGGCTGTAAATCAGTGATGCGTTTGTAATTGGTAGAGCAGAGCTTGGCTGTATATCTCCTGTTCTGAAAGCCACCAGTTCTTAAGCTCCCGCTCCTCTACACAATGATCTACAAGCTCTAATATGCAACTGCTTGCATCCCTCACACGGTATGGTGCATTTATCTTCTAATGCATGTCTTGTTTCTGATTTTGTGTCTGTTTCTGTTTCTGTTTCCCAGCGGTACATGTGTTTCACCCAGCCCCGAGAGGTAAAGCCCCCAGATGACCTGCAGGATCTGGGCGTGCGATACCTGCAGCCCTTCGTAAACCTGCTGTCCAAGGGCACCTACTGGTGGATGAACAAGTTCATCACCTCTGCACACAAACGGCCCATCGACCTAAAGATCATCGGAAAGCTTCCCATTGCCATGCGCGCTATTACCAATTACCAGCGACTCCGCAAGGCATTCGATGCTCAAAACAAGGTATTAGACCTCACTGTTACTTCCTGAAACCAGAATAATTTAAACAACCTTGAGGCTGTGATGATTAACATTCAAATTTTTGGAACAGATGTGGTAAATGGGGGAGTTTGAAAGTGGGCGGTGTTATATAGTATGTAAATATGTTTACTAAGTAGCAGCAATAGTGAAGAGATTTTGAAATGAAATTTCTTTCTGCTATTCCCATTTCATTACTCACATTGTCATCTTTTTGCTGGATGCATAGTTTAGCATAGATGCATACATTAGCTAAAAAAAGCCTGAAAGTGCTACATCATTTAATCACCCTGTTTGATCCCATGGGGTATCCCATCCCTCAGAGAAGTCACCAGATGTCAGTAGGGATTATACATTCTCACAACAGTATTCAATCAAGGCCTGAAGGCAAACCCACTCTCTGATCAACAATGACAGAGTTCTGCTGCTAAGCACATTGCTACAAGACGAGTACATCAACTTGCGAGGACTTTATTTAGCCATGCTGTCATTTCAGTGGATCTGAGAATCTAAAGACATACGTTTCTTTAACTCCTACTCTTAATCCTCTATGAGAAAATGTACTCATTCAATTCATTATATCTTTTACACACTTTAGCATACAGTATTTAACACGCTTTAAGACAATTGTCCAACTATTGCCTTCGAGGCATTGTAAGGCCATGTCTTCATCAACAGCTGTGTTTATTCATGTGCAGTCACATGAATGCACAATTAATTTAAAAAATAAGAAGCGGATAATTATATCACAAAGAAACATGCATACATGTGTTGAGTATAATAAATGTAGTAGTGGTATAATAATTTGCCTATTGCATCTCAAAAGTAACCTTCCCAGCCCTGCAACACATACACACACACACTCACACAGAATATTAAACCGATCCACCAGAAAGCTTCACCCTCACCCTCACAGTGCGATTAATCTTGTGATGATTACCAGATGTATTAGAACCAAAGCTCACCGCAGTCTTACCCTCCCTTTGTCCCTTGTAATGCTCTCTCCTTCTTAGGTGTTCTCTTTCTCTGTTCACCTCCATCTTTTCCGCTATTCTGCTCATGTCTTTGTCTTACTGGCTTTTTCTCCTCGTGCAGAAAGAGGGCGCTACTGTCCCCCGTGGCCCCCGTTGGATCTGGAGGGCCATGCAGCATGCTTTTGGGAAGTCCCTGCTCCTGAGCATCACCTTCCGCTTCATAGCTGACCTGCTGGGCTTCGCCGGGCCTCTGTGCATCTCTGGCATCGTCCACCACATAAGCAGGGAGAATCACACCATCCAGGATCCCGTAAGCACCAACTTCACCGTGTTCTGCATGCGTGGGAGCTGTGAACAAATGTGAACTTGTGATTCATAAGAGAAAGAGCTGTCACTGATGAAAAAAAAAAAAAAGAATGTGCCAGTGCAGATTCCAGCAGCTGCCTGGTCATCCAGAAACAACTAGAAGTGACGCGTGTTCAGGGAGCGAGCGCACAGCCAACATACAGCTACACATATACATTATATGTAGATCAGGCTATAAACATAAGCACATTCATAGCAAACACAAAGCATCCTGAGGTGGATATAACCTTTAAAAGGGCAAATGTCCCTAGGTAGATGTTGGCTACTTTTAGGGGATTCACATGGACAGTATTCTGGGTGTAGTTGTGTAGGGAGGATGTAAATGTATGATAAGCCATGAAAATACACATGACAAGTGCACGTGTTGACAGCAGAATGTGTGAGGGTATTTCAAAAGATTAGGGTCAGATTTATACTTCGCCTTAAGCTTTTCTCTTGTGTTGTGCCTGTGTCACAGGTCAAACTGCTGGGGGTCCACTTCATCTCCTCCCAGGCGTTCTTGGCCAATGCCTACGTCTTGGCTGTCCTGCTGTTTCTAGCCCTGCTACTGCAGAGAACCTTCTTACAGGCATCCTACTATGTCGCCATAGAAACAGGAATCAAACTTAGAGGGGCTATGCAGGTATTTCCCTAAACATTCTCTGAACCCCAATTTAACCTTACTTTCAAAACATAATCAGAATTATACCAGTTAGTATCCTTGTGTTGACTCTTCATTTTCCAATCTGTTATTGACCATCACTCCCATTAGGCAAAAATCTACAACAAGATTATGCGCCTCTGCACGTCTAACTTGTCCATGGGAGACATGACAGTGGGACAGATTACCAACCTGGTCGCCATAGACTCTAACCAGCTGATGTGGTTCTTTTTCCTCTGCCCCAATCTGTGCGCGATGCCAGTTCAAGTAAGACATAAGCCACTCTGATCACACATCATGTAACTATGGTTGTCTTCGACGGATCTAATCTCACATGTAAAATATGGAGGGATATTAATTCCAAGTTTATGAATCCTTTTTAATGCTCCATCAGTTTTGTTCATCACACAACAAACCAACAAAATGTCATCCCACCCCTGTGGATTTTGGATAAATGCTTAAGCTAAGTTTGGCTTTTCCTCCCCATTGCAGGTGGTCATCGGCGTATTCCTACTCTATTACCTCCTGGGGGTCAGTGCGCTGATAGGAGCCACGGTCATCATGCTGCTAGCCCCTGTGCAGTACCTGCTGGCCACCCAGCTCTCCCGGGCGCAGAAAAGCACCTTTGTGAGTGGAGACTAGCGCACACATGCAAATGCACTGTGGACATGCTGTTTACACTTACATTATAGCACTCTGCTAGCATGCTGTAAACGTGCTGTATACACTGTAGCACTCTGCTAACATAACATAAGCATACAGATGTGAGACACTGAACCAATGTTGTTATACAGTATATATGCTGGGGAAATGTAGTAGGTTTCTTATTATGCTTTAACCGAGCCTAGATATTTCTGAAGTTTGTTTGAGGCGGGGGCCACAGCTCTTTATGACAGAGTAGTTGAGAGGAAAGGAAGGTCTCTTTAGAAAAGTGAAAAAAGCATCCTCCCCCCATCAGGAACACACCAGTGAGCGATTGAAGAAGACCAACGAGCTGCTGCGAGGAATCAAAATGCTGAAGCTGTATGCCTGGGAGCACATCTTCAGGGACAGCATTGAGGAGACGCGGACCAAGGAGCTTACCAGCCTCAGAGCCTTTGCCATCCACACCTCGGTGTCCAGTAAGCCTGATTAATTACTCCACTGGCCATGCATCCCCCTCTAAGCTTTACCATCCGGTCTCCGCTCCTTAAGTCCCCAGGAGGGCCACATGGCCATCTCCCTCTGGATCTAACAAACATGGGCTTCCTTCTACACTTTAGTACAATGGTGGTCCTCATGTAGATGATCTATTTTAGAAAGTACATTTTCAAAATTCACATTGTTTTTTTTCCAGTTTTCCTGAATGCAGCCATTCCAATTGTGGCAGTTCTTACAGTAAGTGCAAACACACATTTTACCTAAACACATATTATGTATTGCGTACAATTAATTTGTTTCTATTTTTATGTAGTGTCCTTCTTAACCTATACAAATCCATGCTCATCATTACTGTATATTTATGGCTCTTTTATTTTCTTGAAGACATTTTTGGTCCACGTCTACATTTCCACCAACAACGAGCTGTCGCCTGACGTGGCGTTCGCCTCCCTGTCCCTCTTCCATATCCTGGTCACACCCCTCTTCCTCCTCTCCAGTGTGCTGCGGTCCACAGTCAAAGCCCTGGTCAGGTGAAGTCACGTTTTTTACTGGAGGTTTTTGTCCCAGGAAAAGGGGGGGGATTTATCAAAGTTGTAAATGGCTATGACCAACATTCTAATTTGCACTTATTTATTTTCAATAGATATTTTCATCTGGGATATAAATACTGCTTTAAGAGATACATTTCAGAGTGTGTGTGTGTGTGTGTGGGGGGGGTTCTAAGTGAGGAGAAGTGGGCTCTGCCAATGTTATTTATTATTGATAGCAGCTGCCCTCTTCTGGGAAGAACACCACCACTGAGCTTTTCGAATTTCAGTACAACATACAATGTAAAAGTAATGTTCTGAAATAATTCATGTCACATTTGTCACATCAGAGGAATAACAGTTTAGGGGTTATTTCTGGTGTCTAGTTGCCCCATAAATTCTCAGTCTGGCATATATCATGCAGTGATATTCCCTTCTAAATGTACCAAGGCTGTTTCAGACTCTTCTCATATAGATATAAACATAGTGAGTAATACAGTAAGCAAGTCACACTTTAAAATCTGCATACACTATGGTTCAATACCAGCCAGTAGCATACAGGAACAAGCAGGTTTTCACTAAGGGTTATTATCACACCGCTTGAAGGACAATACAGATAAAGTCACCTTTTGCTTGTTTCTCAAGTCAGTGCAATTATGAAAGGAAAACATTCTCCCTTATGCCTACTCTTTATCCATCGAGTGTGTGAGGATAGAGTTTGAGTCTCAGCTTCTCTGACCCTCTCAGTGTTCAGAAACTCAGTGAATTCTTCTGCGGTGAAGAGATTGAAACAGAGCCAGAGCCCAAGGCCCCCACTCCGACTACATCCAGTAACCCAAGCAACATCAAGTCAGTAGTGAGTACACAGAACCTTTTTTTCCCCTCTCTTTGCACCTCTCTCTGTTAGAATACTGAACTATCGTCTGGTTCCCTAGTCATTCAGTGTGGTTGTCTCTCCCTCAGTACCTGTGTCAGCTTCAGGCCAAAAACCTGTTGAACCGCAAGCACAATGCAAAGAAAGATCACAACAATGGCCCGGCCAAGAAAAGCCCTGAGGAGGAGCCACCCACCGTCCAGGAGGACAACATCTGTATTAAGGTAGGAGGAGCTGACTCCCATTGGTGCTCATTTTGCGTCCTACACAGTGCTTGAGACCCATTGCATTAAAGGGTTAAGAATTCCCACTCAGTAAAAAAAAAAAAATTGTTAAACACTCCCAGGAGTATCATTTCAGTCAGGCAGTCCTTAAACACCTCTTATACAGTGCAAAGGTCATTGGTCAATATCGTGGTGTCTCATGTCAATCAGTCATTACTGAGGACCCCTGTGGGTATCGTTCGTTTCAGCTGGTAGCTATTTTTACAGCAGGAAGAGGGGGATCAAGTGGGCTAGCGTCTGCAAGGCAGCAGTCTAAGAGACATACTGTAACGTCATGTAATGAATGCTTTTTGGGGAGGCTGTGTGGGGTTGCGCTTAGCAGTCAAGTGCTCACAGAGAACAGTCTTCAATTCAGCACCATTGTTTGAAAATCCCACCCACAAGGTTTTGTTTCTCAAAGGCAATGCTACCTAGTGCATTTTTAAATGCAGTCCCTTGAATATAATTATCAGATTTCTTTCCTTCTATCCATCTAGTTTCTTTCTTTTTTCTTTCTTTCTTTCTAGTAGAAAGACATATGTTAACTTAACCTAACCTACTTAATCACAATTATTCTGTTTCATCCTTGTAGATTATAAATGGATATTTCTCCTGGACACAGGGAACCCCTACCTTGTCTAACATTGACATCAAGGTTCCTATGGGTGAGGAGAGGTCCGGTTCTCTTTCAAAATACTTACAATGAAATGCATTTACTTTTTATGTTAAGTGCTCTGACGCACTCTGTTTTGTGTGTGTGTGTGTGTGTGTGTGTGTGTGTGTGTGTGTGTGTGTGTGTGTGTGTGTGTGTATTAGGTCAGTTGACCATGGTTGTGGGTCAGGTTGGCTGTGGGAAGTCCTCTCTGCTTCTGGCAGCTCTGGGAGAGATGCAGATGATTTCAGGCGGTGTCACCTGGAACTGGTGAGGGGGTGAAAGGAGAGAACATCATCTCCCTGTGACTCCATTAGTGTACTCGTCTCTTACAACTCCTTTACTGTACTCATCTCTCACAACTCCGTTAGTGTACTCATCTCTCACAACTCTGTTAGTGTACTCATCTCTCACAACTCCGTTAGTGTACTCATCTCTCACAACTCTGTTAGTGTACTCATCTCTCACAACTCCGTTAGTGTACTCATCTCTCACAACTCTGTTAGTGTACTCATCTCTCACAACTCTGTTAGTGTACTCATCTCTCACAACTCCGTTAGTGTACTCATCTCTCACAATTCCGTTAGTGTACTCATCTCTCACAACTCTGTTAGTGTTCTCATCTCTCACAACTCCGTTAGTGTACTCATCTCTCACAACTCTGTTAGTGTACTCATCTCTCACAACTCTGTTAGTGTACTCATCTCTCACAACTCCGTTAGTGTACTCATCTCTCACAACTCTGTTAGTGTACTCATCTCTCACAACTCTGTTAGTGTACTCATCTCTCACAACTCTGTTAGTGTACTCATCTCTCACAACTCTGTTAGTGTACTCATCTCTCCATAACTCCTTTAGTGTTGTACTCATCTCTCCATAACTCCTTTAGTGTACTCAATCTCTCCATTTTCCATTCCCTTAGCTGAGGGGGAATTCAGTTTTATTATTTGCCATTTCAGTTTTACTAGTAGCAAATACAATGATTGCATTTAAACTAAATGTTTTGATCACAGTAGTGTTGGGACTGGGATTTGGATACATTGGGATTGGATGTGAGAGTTGTTTATTATGAAGAGCTTCCCAGCTGTGAAACACTGCTATGTAATCTTTCTTTGAAAACAGCAGTGATTTTAATCCAGTGTTCCTGTTTTCTCCACTCTAGTCAGCGCAAACAGGAGGATGGAGAAGAGAGGTCTGTGTTGTGATGTAAAATCTAAGCATTAAACAAAATTAGACTGTGCAGTAGCTTGCTGAAATGCTTTCAGCAGTATTAGAGTATTATGTCAGTTACGTTTTCTGATGATTTTGGTATCTTTACTGACATAATACTCTAATACATTATAAAACTCCTTGGAGAAAAAGAAGCATTTCAGCATGTTGAAGTACATTTATGACTATAGCTTTATGTATTATGTCAGTTAAGGTATCAAAATCATCAGAAAACAAACGTCAGTGAATGTTAAAAATAACATTTGCTTTCTCTGTTTAGCAATGAAAACCCCACAGCAGGAAAACCATCTAGGTACTGTCTTGTTACTACATAACATTTATCTTAGCCTCTAAGGCAGTTTATCTGCCTCATTGCATCCAAATACAATAAAGTCAGTGTAACGTATAATAAGGGTACTTCTTATCATACAAGTCCCTGAGATTCAGAAGTGTCTTATGGAGTGTTCTAGATATAGAGCATTATATGATGTGATGTACAGCTGATGTACGTATTACCCTAGGAAGAGAGGCTCAGTGGCCTATGCTTCCCAGAGGCCCTGGCTGCTCAACACCACTGTGGAGGAGAATGTTATGTTTGATACAGCCCCTAACCAGACAAGGTAAAGATCACAGCAAAGACATGTCTTAGTCCCACACACCTAGGAAGAAAAGCCTGGAACTACTCAACACCATCAACATCATGCTTTACTCTTTACAATATTTGTTAAAATCCTTGCCTATTTCCCTCTCTCTCTCTCTCTCTCTCTCTCTCTCTCTCTCTCTCTGCTGTGACTGTATATGTTGCTAGAGGCTAAAAAGGTGCTTACATCTGAAAAAAGCACTACTGTTAAAATCCTGAGTCCATTTGTCCTCCTGTGTGCCCGGTGGTGAGAATGCATTAAAGGGCCAAATGAGTGCGGGCCAGTGTTTTGTGTCTGCGGGGTAGTTACGTAACAGCACAGATTTCACCCACTCCTCACCAAGCAATTAATGTGGTCCGAGCAAATCTGAGCTAAGAGGAAGGCCCTGCCAGATCAGCCTAGGCTTTGGACTTGATTGTGTCTCCTTTAAGGAGTCGTCAAGCGTTACAAATCCTGGCATCGAGGTCAGGAGCATTTAGAAACCCTTCCCTCTCCATAGAGAGGCCAGTTTCCACCAAGAAGCACTTCCATATTTGAACTGTTTGAATGTGTCTGAATGCAGTGTATTTCATATCATTTCCCAGGTATAGAGATGTAGTGGATGCGTGTTCTTTGCAGCCAGATTTTGATTCTCTGCCACAAGGGGACCAAACAGTGATTGGAGAGCAGGTATGTTTGTTCAGGTACCTTTCCATCAAAATTAAGAATGAAGAGTGATTTTGTTATAAATGAGGTTGAAGTAATGATTGAAGTTGCGACTTGCTTGCTATGCGGATCCTTACGAGCATGTGTCCTGTTTGTGAACGGACGACACATTATTCCATTCCGCTGGTCCTTCACAATCTCAGATACACAAGAGGTCTTGAGAGAGGAGGTCTGCCCCTTAAGGCACTTCCTGCTCAGGCACTAGTCCTCTCTCGTGCGCACCGAATACACAGTCCCCTCCCCTCCCCTCCACCTCTCCAGGCGCTCTCAGAGCACCACCATCTTAGGGAACCGTAGTGGAACCATAGTCATATCAGCTCGACACAAGGCTGATCTAATATTCTGTGACTCTGTATCTCTTCTCCGTCCTCTGCTGCTCTGTCTCCTCTTGTGTAACTCCACTATTATACACTTCCCTCTCGCTCTGGAGTTGGTAATGTTGGTCCTTCCTCTCGCCAGGGCATCATTCTCTCAGGAGGGCAGCGCCAGCGCATCAGTGTGGCTCGAGCTCTTTACCAGCAGACCGGCGTGGTGTTTCTGGTGGGTGACCATATTTGCCCACATGTTACAAATGTTTTCCATTAAATGATACATTTTAATTAAATTCATTAAAAATAAAATAAGTATAGTAAATATAAAAAAAAGGGCCCCAGTTCACATTCCTATGTGCATGTTTGTATGGGCTCCGGCACAGATGATATAGTATGTGGCACGGGAGACTAGCCTTGCTTACATGTGTCTGCTGTTCTGTTGTTCTCAGGATGACCCTTTCTCATCCCTGGACATCCACCTGAGTGACCACCTGATGAGGCAGGGCATCCTGAGGATGCTGAAGGGAGAGAAGAGGACGGTGGTGCTGGTCACCCACAAGCTCCATTATCTGCCCAATGCAGACTGGGTAAGGCTGCTACTTATACAAAACTATCAGAGAAAAGATGTCTGCATTCTGAAGTCCTAAACAATCCTGTTCTCGGGAAGCTAAACAGAATACACCCATACAACAGTAAACTATAGTATTTGTTAAAATTTGCAACAATATGCAAGATATGCAACAATATGATCATATTTTTCATATTACATTGTACATTTTGGGCACTGATGAAAGTTTACCAAACATGGTAATAGTATTTTACCACATTTTCTCAATGAGAAAACCTCACACCTTTAGGTAGTGTAACTTTAAATATCCTGACTGGTGTCCTGACCACTTCAGTGGGAGGACCATTTTGAAATAAAGTCTTAATACAGCATACAGAACAATGTATTTATAACAAATATAACATTACAGCAGTACATAACACTTTAACCTTTTGCACTCCAAATGCACTCTACTTTTTATTCATGAACTTTTTATTTATTTATTCCATATATTCTATGTACATTTAGCTTGTGTATGAATTCTGCTCAAGAATAAACTTGTCTTGCCTTGCCTTGCCTTGCCTTAATTGTCCCCAAACACAGATAATTGCAATGAAAGATGGAACAGTGCAGACCCAAGGCACCCTGAGAGATATCCAATGTTCAGAGCCGGAACTGTATGAACAGTGGAGAACTCTCATGTACAGAGAGGTACGGTGTTTAATACTCGGTCATGACAGAGTTACCATATATAACCTGTCTAGATATCACTATGAGATGCTTGTTTAGTATCAATTATTGAAGACATTTCAAGACATTAATTCACGCGGGTGGACCCTTGTTTGCTCCTCTGTGTTACAGGAGGCTGGGAAGCAAAGTACCACTGAGATGAGGAAAAAAAGCTTCCGGAGAAACATGTACTCCAGAGACATGCCGACCAGAGACGAGGAAGAGGATGAAGGTGGGGCCACTCCTGATGTTTAAAGCAGAATATCTACTTTTAAAAATCTACCTTTGCTGTTTATTTCAATGGTAATTTGTCACTGTGAGGAGGAGACAAGTAAATCAAAGGATATGTAATGATTCATTACATATAACTTTAGCTTTCATCATAGTGGAAAGCAGCACCACCAGCATATAAATTAAAGTGTATCATCTGTGTATAGAGCATCTGAACCACACCCCTGGTCTGGCAGACAGTACAGCCATGGTCAGATGAGTTACAGATGACTGCGACCGGAGAGTGGTGGCATGATTAAAGCCCAGTGAATTTGCACTGCTAAACTGAGTCACATAGCCTGGAACCCATTCTGGTAGTTGGGCTAGTTTTGATGTAGTGTGGTTTGTTTATGTATTTTTTCTGTGTCGTTGCTGCAGAGCCCTGATGTTTACCTTTTATTGCTGTTGTTGTTGTTGTTGTTGTTGTTTTCTACATGTCTGTGGCACCCATGTTTGGACATATGGGATAGCTTCAGCACCTGATGTTGATAGTAGTGCTCCCAAAGGTCTGGAAGGAATGGCATGGTTTTTAAAAATAGTTTTCCCCCTTACGCATCCAACTGGATGAGGGACATTTTCACAATCTTAATACACAATGTAAGGGTAACATATGCACTCAGGTCTGAAATCGGTGTAGATTGGCATTCAAAAAGGAAAGAGAAAATGTAACTTCACCAGTCGCAGTACTTGATAAAAAAAAAAGCTTGAAAGCATCAGATTGAGAGAATAGGTTAAACACAATTTCTATAAATGATTGTGAAAATGGAGGCCTGTTTATTTATTTTTCATGCTCCATTAACTGAGATTAGTCATCATGTAGTCAGTGTAGGGAAGAGATGTTGCAGTGCTTGTTAAATGTTTAAACGATATCAGTCCTAAAAAGTTTGGGAATTCAAACAACTAGCACCAGATGCAGAATGTGAATTATATTCTAACATTGATATTCAGTTGACAAACCAAGATGCTGCCAAGAATCTAACTGAATAGTATTTTAGTTGAATACCTTTACATCTTACATTTACTCGTTAGCAATAAAACAGTTTGGGTACTTGAAAAGCGCACTATAAAATAAAGGTATTATTATTATTATTAGTTTCTAATGCAGGAGAGAGGTTAAAGATTGTCAGGAGTGCATGGATAATAAGTGGCCATTATACAGTAATACAATGTGCTTCCTGAGGAACATTTAAAACCTTTTATCGTTTAAACAATTACTGATAAACATCCCAGACATAGCTCTTCACCGCTGGTGCCCAAATACAATCATTTAAAAAGCATGTTCCCATTGTCCTATATAGTAGTAATATTAAATACAAGCTGTACAAAATCCTCTGTACTTAAACCAAACTAGATCCTGTCCTGTTGCTCTGCATCTCCCCTTAGCATCTTAGAACCTTTTAATGCATACAGAGAATGAATATGAGGCATGCCGCTTTAGACATCCTGAACCTGGAAAAACCTCCTGCTCTAAGCCCCTCATTCTCGCCTCAAACACAGACACAGCATGCACCTGTAATTTAGCATAATTATGGGTTAGCAACATGCACACTTACCCTTGACACAGTTTCATCTGGAAACAGTAAAGAAGTTGTTCACCTATAATATTTAGAGCCCAGGGTGCCTCTTAAGTGCATGTAGATAAAAGGAAGGTAATGGAAGGTACAGTGTTTCGGACTGATGTACACATGTTAGCCTGGATTTGTACCCAATAAAATCAGAGCGCTCTGTTTTCTGTGTAGTTGTGTGTGCAAGAGGACTATGTTAATTATAGTGATTGGCAATAAAACTGATGAACTGAAGACAAAGTTTGTAAGTGAATAATAGTATTAGCCTAAGAACTCATTCAGTCCTAGTGGCTAGCACAACCACGCAGGAACCAGAGCGTTGTGATGTGTTGGTGGGAGGGTCTGTCTTTCCCCCTCTCACGGGGCCCGGTGTTCTCCGCAGAGTCCGTGACGGACGAGGACAGCCTGGCGGCGGAGCTGCGTCTCCGGGAGACCATCCCCTGGCGCTCCTTCAGCACGTACCTGCGCTCGGGCGGCCTTCTGCTGCTGCTGCTCTTCGTCCTGTCGCAGCTCGCCAAGCACACGCTCATGGTGGCCATCGACTACTGGCTGGCCCACTGGACGTCCAGCTTCATTGTGGTCAAGCTCAGCATCGCCGAGGGCAACTGCACGTCCGAGCAGGTGCGAGATTGGCCGGTGACTCTCGGTCAAGCCGTGATCTGACACTTGACATTTCATTGCAGCTCACACACGTGTATTTCACTGTTCACTGGGGGGTTTCAGGCCGATAGGGCAACGCTCTGGACGTGGGAACAGGTGCAAGGGCGTCTCAGTGAGTAGTAAATAACTTCGGGAGGCACGAGTCGTCCTCACATTTCACCCGATCATCTCTTCAGCCACAGAGATCCATCAGAGCACAGTTGCCACATGATTGACCGACAAACCTCCTTCTCCCCACCTCGTCCCAGCAAGCTCATGTAATTGGCCCCAAAGGAATTAAAAAGTAAAGTGCTGGGGGGAGTAAGCGGGTGGGTGCTACTGCAACTCAATCCCAAAATAGGCCCTGTAAGAACTTAGGTAAGCCGTGCTGTGCTGTCCCTGGACCCCTCCATATGCCTGCCTATGTCCCCCAGGCCTCTGGGTCTGTCACACAGCTGTTCCTCTCTCTCTCTCCCCCTTCTCTACCTCGCAGAAAACACTGTGTCCAGTGTACCCTCACTAAAGGGTCATGTCTCAGCAGAACTAGCTTAGTGCCTTCTGGCAAACATCCTTTTGTTCGCATTATCGTTGAATCTGTTCTATAAATGCAGGTTTTTATGCACAAGAGAAGGAGTTAATCTTGATCCAATCTATACCATTGTTTTAAATCTTGTGTAACACAGCACTATAATGAATGCAGTTTATGGTGTTTGATATGAAAAATAATCCTGTTGCCAGTTTTAATTCCATAGGGAATCAGATATTGGCTATTCCTAGTGGCCCTGTCAGCTGCTTTTAATGCAGTGTTCAAACACTGATTTGCAAAACAGATGTACTGTTTTATGGAGTTTAACTGCACGTGTTAATCACGTTGGCAAACAGTCCTCTGGTCTGGAGAGAAAAGTGTTTGTCAGTATGCCAGCATGCCTTCAAAAACACAGCAGTGATAAATCTGTTAGCATGTGAAGGCTTTGTTAATTTCCTGGAAACCATGCCGATCTCTCCACTCACAGGGTACAGTGACTCGTGCGAGGACACGTGTTATCAAACATACGTCTGCTGTGTAGTAGTGAGTTTAATGTAGGTGTATGGGTCCCTATAGCCAGGCCACTATCTTGTTGTACTGGATGCATGATGTTTGGTTTGTATCTTCCTTTACAAAAGAACAAACAAACAAACCACTGTGATCACTTGACTAACCCTGAGATGTTTCCTCTCTCAGGCATGCACTTTCGCTCACTCATCCTACCTGCTGGTGTTCTGCATCCTCTGCTGTCTGTGTATAGTCCTATGTCTAGTCACCTCAGTGGCCGTCGAGTGGACAGGGCTGCGCGTTGCCACGGAGCTGCATGGCAACCTGCTTAAAGCAATCATACAGGCCCCAATGAGGTAGGACTGTGTGTGAGAAGAGCATTGTGGGAGTGAGTGTCTCTTTCTACTCTAGAGAGCTATCACTCATTAAAGTGAAATACAGGCCAAGCCCAGAGATAAAGATCTATTTTCTGTGTAAGAAAGTGAAAAGAAGTCTTTAATGTGTCTTATATCATGTCTTATTTAATGTGTCTTATATCATGCCCCCCCCCCCCCCCCCCCCAACTCAGTGAATAGAGCAGAGCAAAGCAGAGCTGTGTTGTCTCTGGGCTCCAAGGCACTGCCATCTGCTCTTTAGGGTAATGGAGTGGACAAAGGCCTCATCCTGGGAGGCAGTGGTCAGATAATGAACTCCACTTATTGTGCTCCTCTGGCAAAGTCACGGCCATACTGTGTTTGTGCCGTGCAGTGATGTTTTCCTAATGGCTGTAATGTTGGCAGTAACGGGAAATGGGGTTTGTACCAGAATATTGACGTGCAATCATTTTGTGTCCTGTTTTGTTTAACAGGCTTTTTGAGACGACTCCTTTGGGTAACATATTAAATAGGTTCTCCGCTGATACCAACACTATTGACCAGGTAAACATTTTGGAATAGGCCTGAACACCTACCCTTCACATATCAGGGACTGAATAGGACATCCAATTCAAACACACATGCTCTGATATCCTGCTAGTCGAAAATACAGCATAGCCAGCCCTGAAGTAATGTTCCATCAAGAAACATATATCCATACATGATATCATATGCTTCACTTTCACACATAGTGTGGCCAGCGCTGACTGTCTTCTCTCATGTGCGTCTCCAGCACATCCCCACCACCCTGGAGTGTCTGAGCCGCTCGGCGCTGCTGTGCGTGTCCGCTATCGGGGTCATCGCCTACATCACGCCAGTCCTCCTCATCGCGCTCGTCCCCCTGGGCATCATCTGCTACTTCATACAGAAGTACTTCAGAGTGGCCTCCAGGTAGGGCCCACTCTAGGAAAACAAGCACCACTTTTCGGTTCATTTATCAATCAGCCAGTCTACCTTTGAATCATTCATATATTTCAAGTACTGTGAATGGGAATACACAATGACATTTCTATTAATAGCCCCTGTAGGTTGGCAAGCTGTCTTCTTCAGAGAGATCTTAAGACAAATGAGTAAATGTTAAGTTATCTGAATAAGAGGTCAGAGGTTAAGGCATCGCTCCTCTTTATCTGTCTGTAGGGATCTTCAGCAACTGGAGGACAGCACCCAGATTCCTTTGCTCTCTCACTTCTCTGAGACTGTGGAGGGACTCACCACTATCCGCGCATTCAGGTGATTCTGCCACACACACGCTGCCTGAGTGCTGTGAAGCTGGAACTGGAGCTATGTGGAGGACGATGTTCACAGCATATTTGATTAAAAAAATACAGTACAGAATGAATAAAGATCTGAAATGATCATGTATCAATCCTTTACCATGTGATTATTTCACAGGTATGAACAAAGGTTCAAGAAGAAACTACTAGAACATGTAGATGGGAACAACATTGCCTCCCTCTTCCTGACAGCAGCCAATCGTTGGCTGGAGGTTCGCATGGTAATACATCTCAGTCTTTTTTTTTTTTTTTTTTTTCATTTTTTTTTTGTAATAGTAATTTTTAAGTCTGTTTATAATCATTTAATAGTAACATTTGGCAAATGACAAATTCTTGTTTTTCTTCATATAATTTATCATTCAACAGTCTTATGTTGGCTTATGTTGGTAAGAATAACTGAAGCGATTTCTTTTTGCACTGGATCCCCTTTGTGTCCTGTTTGTGTGTAGGAGTATATTGGGGCTTTTGTTGTTCTGATAGCTGCGGTGGCTTCCATCAGTCAGTCCCTCAATAGCCATCTCACTGCGGGTCAGGTTGGGTTAGTCCTGACATACGCACTTATGGTATGTGACCAAATCATTATTGTTCAGCCATACTACAGTTAAAGGAGCATGTTCCTTAAATTTGGAATGAGAGGTTTTGAAAAAATCTCATTCAAAATCATTAGCAATATGATGATATGATAATAATGATGTACATGATCTCATAATCCATTCAAATATACCAGGAATTTTAATAGAAGTCTTCTGTGGAGGAGTTAGCATGTGATAAGTCACTGTTGATACCTGTAGGTGTCCAATTACCTGAACTGGATGGTGCGTAACTTGGCAGACATGGAAGTGCAGCTGGGCTGTGTGAAGAGGATCAGCAGCCTGCTGCAGATCGAGCCTGAGTGGAACCAGGGAGATATGAGTGAGTCGCACAGCATAGATATGCTCTGAGTGCAATAAGGGAGTTATGAGTGAGTCGCACAGCATAGATATGTTTTCTGCCGAAGAGTCATAGACATGTGCGGTGCGACGTTTAATAGGCCTTCACTTTTGTGCGTGTTTTGTAAACTTTATAAAATGCTTTTAAAATGAATTTGGATAAAATACACAATACAATAGATGACAGGCTAAATACATAACTATAACCATGTAAGGTGCTGTAAATAAAGTGATGTTGTAAGTGCATTGTTGGAAGGGGTTGCTATGATTCTGACAACTGAGCTCATGTCTCCTAACTGTTTCCTTTGTATTTTGTATATGTGTGTATTTGGTGTGTGTGGGATGTGTTTGTGTTTGTATGTGGTGTGTCTGCATGCGTGTGTGTGTGTGCATGTGTGTGTCTGTGTGTGTGTTTGTATGTGGTGTGTGTGTGTTTGTATATGGTGTGTGTGACACAGCACCAGCACAGGTACCTGCTAAGTGGCCACAGTATGGAGAGATTAACATCGAGAACCTGAGCGTGCGCTATGCCAATGGACTAAAGCCAGTCCTGAAGCATGTCAATGCTCACATCAGATCTGGTCAAAAGGTAACCAACAAAATTTTACTCTCAGCATGCAATATCACTGGTAAAATACCAGTATATACACGTATATCACCAGACTTTAGGATTGCCATAGCTCCAAAATGGTATACAACCTGATGACTCATAGACAAATAGGCAGACTCTGTTAAATGAACCCTTTTAGAGTATTTCTGCATTTGAATGTGTGATGCAGTGAGTGTTTAGAGTATTCCTGTGAATGTGTGATGCAGTGAGTGTTTAGAGTATTCCTGTGAATGTGTGATGCAGTGAGTGTTTAGAGTATTCCTGTGAATGTGTGATGCAGTGAGTGTTTAGACTAAACCTGTCTTCACAGGTTGGGATATGTGGCAGAACAGGAAGTGGAAAGTCCTCTTTCTCTCTGGCTCTGTTCCGAATGGTTGATACATTTGAAGGTTTGTATAGCATCACAAGGGCTGTCATGTAGTGGGCTGTCAATAGTATCACGTTTTTGTGGTATGTCAAGTCACATTTGTTTCAGATGTTTCTCCTATCTTTCTCAGGGCAAATTATCGTAGATGGGATCAACATAGCTAAGCTCCCTCTCCAGACCCTGAGATCACGCTTTTCAATCATTCTGCAGGATCCTTTCATGTTCAGTGGAACTATTCGGTGAGCATTTGGAAGCCCTTAATCCCCAGTGTGTCTCTGCTATACTCATCCTAAAAATACAATAAACAGTTGTATTAACTGTCGGAGGCGTTCTGTCGTCACTGTGCAGGATAGAAAATCCCTCAGCGGTCTGAGATTAGAATAGGCCTCCTGACATTACAGGGACAATAAAAACACAGACTGAGAATTTTCCAGTAGGTCATAACATACTGCATGTCACCCAACGGATTCAGTAGCTATTTATGGGAGGCATAAATACTGCCAATATAAAACTAAAAATACAACCTGAAATCTATAGTATTTCATAGTTGCATCATCTCACCTATGGATATAAGTCTCAGATTCCCACGTGTCGGAGTATTCTGTTCTCTTGATTGTCTTTTATCAACGTGATTGCAATATTAACCATCCTTCATCTGCCCTGTAGGTTTAATTTAGACCCTGAGCGGAAGGCCTCAGACCGAACTCTATGGGAGGCTCTGGAAATCGCCCAGCTCATGCCAGTGGTTAAGGCTCTGCCTGGTGGTCTTGGTAAGACAAACGTGCTGACTTATACACTACCCACTTACCGAGCAGTCCTCTATGACAGAGCTGGGTTCAAATGCTCACTCTTGTAAATCCTTAAGTGTATGCTGTAATGTCATAAAAGGTAATATCATATACATGCTGATGTACTCTGTCATTGAAAGGAATTGAAGTATAGCCTTAGGTAAAGGTGCCACAGAGATTTCATGGTCTGTGCAGAGTAGTTTGTTAGAGCTGGGACTTATTATCTCATGAAACATCACTGTTGGCTGATCTGACATAGTGGCTTAACAGCATTATTCTACATGACTAACTTTCAATACTCGCTGGCCTTCTCCCATCCCCTAAAAAGTCGTGCTAAAAATTGGATCACACTTTCTGTCTAGATCAGTGCTTGTCATATTGTAAAGCTTTTGTAAATACCTCTGAAACTACAGGGTCTTCTCTCCTGTTGTAGATGCAACAGTTACAGAAGGAGGAGAAAACTTCAGTCAGGGTCAGCGCCAGCTGTTCTGTCTCGCACGAGCATTTGTGCGAAAGAGCAGCATCTTGATCATGGATGAGGCCACTGCTTCAATAGACATGGCCACGGTAAGATACATCTGAAGGCAAATATCTTACACGAACAGCCACATCTGCTGGTGTCATGCTGGTAGATCAGAATTTCATTACCCAAACCAGTTAGATAGCAAACCATATGGTTACATGTAACCATCTTGCTGTTTCAATTCAAAACATTGTAACTTTCACCTGCCTTTCCAGCAACTTTTATAAGGGTAACGAGTAACCAATAAACGCCCAACTTTACGAGGTCAGCACCCTGGACAGGGCTTCAACACAGCCAAATACGTCATTTTGCTAATTGTGCGCCTGTATCGGTTTCCTCAGGAAAGCATTCTGCAGAAAGTTGTCATGACAGCCTTCGCAGATAGGACTGTCGTCACCATAGCGGTGAGTAACATAATTATAATAATAATGAAAATACATCACATTTATATAGCGCTTTGCAAAGTTCTCAATGACGCTTAAAACTTACAAATAGTTTTTTCTTCTGCGCTATACCAATTACATCCTCAACAATATTTCATGTTTGATGCTTAAAATGAAATGCTTTCTTTCAGCATCGTGTCAACACCATACTGAGTGCTGATGTGGTAATTGTGATGAAGCGCGGAGTCATTTTGGAATACGATGAGCCTGGTGTTCTTTTGCAAGAGACCGACAGTATATTTGCATCTTTTGTGAGGGCCGACAAATAAGGGGAAAGAGGGCATGTTTTTTTTAAGATTGTGTACATTTGTTGATAATTTGTATATTGATGCTAATAAAACATATTTTGTCTTTACAAAATAATGTTGTTGTGAATTCCCAGGGGAAATAGACGTTAAAGTGGAAAATTCACGAGTTGCATATTGACAGATCAGCTTTATATTAGTAGGCTTTCCCGGAATCAAGGTGCTTTGACACGTCTTGAGACATTTTATGAACAGCTATTAAATAAAATACATGCCTACTGCACTTATAATATGTGGTTACTGTCACTTCTCGCGCGTTTCCCTTTAAAAGTGAGGCAGCAGAGATAGGTTGTTGGATATGATTTCAGTCAGCACCTCAGCTGGCTCAAGTAGCCTACAAGCTCGGCTGATATGCAAAAAGACACGCTCTTCAAGGCAGGTGGCACCGACCGCAGAAGATTTCGTAGAAGTTCACTACAAGTGCGAGAGGCGTCTTTTTAGTGGACTACAGTCACCGACAAGAATATTGAAGTGGACATTTGAGAATTCCCAAACCTGCGCGCTCCCCTCTTTCCTTAGGAGAGGCACGCATAGTTTCAGAGGACATGACTACACTTTTATTTGTCAGCGGTCACTTGGATGAACAAGTTCGTTCGAGAGTTATCCACAGTTGGAGACACACACTGCGAGCTTTGTTAAGTCGCACTTCTCTTCCTTGCGCGAACTGAATTCCAAGTTTCTGCTTCTTATAATTTGTAGCCATGTTATCAAGAAAGGATCTCGTTTTAGACGATTTTGTTTTGACTCGATTGGCAGAGGACGTCTTTCATCCAAGGTTCAGCGAAGCGAAGAAAAGAAAAGTAAGATTCGTTGACAAGAATGGGGCTTGTAATGTTGCTCACACGAACATAAGAGAACAAGGACGCTTTTTGCTAGACGTCTTCACTACTTTAGTCGACCTAAAATGGTTACATACTCTTTTGATATTTACAATGTCATTTCTGTGCAGTTGGTTATTGTTCGGCATGATTTGGTGGCTAATTGCTTTTGCACATGGAGACTTGGACCAGAAAGGAGACGATTTTATTCCGTGTGTCACGAGTATTCATTCCTTCGCCTCTGCTTTCCTATTCTCAATCGAAGTGCAAGTAACTATTGGTTTTGGCGGACGCATGATCACAGAGGAGTGCATCTCCGCAATTGTTGTACTTATTATCCAGAATATAGTGGGTCTGGTAGTTAACGCAATTTTGTTGGGCTGCATTTTCATGAAGACAGCGCAAGCCAATCGGCGAGCGGAGACGCTGATTTTCAGCAAGCACGCGGTCATATCTATTCGGAATAATAAACTGTGTTTCATGGTTCGCATTGGGGACCTTCGTAAAAGCATGATCATAAGCGCATCTGTCAAGATGCAAGTAATTAGAAAGAACACCACGATAGAGGGGGAAGTGATTCCTCTCAATCAAATAGACATTGAATTAGACAATTGTTCGAATGGCATCTTTCTTGTTTCACCTCTTATTATCTCTCATGTAATTGATAAAAACAGTCCTTTGTATGAATTATCAGAAATCGACCTGCAAGAAGAGAACTTCGAGGTTGTTGTTCTTTTAGAGGGTGTGGTAGAAACCACTGGTATCACAACACAAGCAAGAACGTCTTATCTGTCAGATGAGATTTACTGGGGGCACAGATTCCTCCCCATCGTGACTGAAGAGGAGGGAGTATATGCTGTGGATTACTCGAAATTCGGCAACTCGGTGAAAGTGCCTACGCCGACTTGCAGTGCCAAAATAATGGACGAAGGGGGAGTTTCCTTTCGACTCAAAAGGGGCGAGACATTTCGGAGTACTGTCAGACGTCGACCTCCAGGTGTTACTGAGGATACCCTTAACTGTTAACCGGAACTTTTGAGGATCAGTGATGAATGGAACGTTTTGTGTGCCAAGGCAGAATTCGAAGCCTCTCCTTGGAGGTAGAACTTGTCACTTGACATGGGTGATTTCCCTGTTGTTAGTACTTTAACTTGTCGGTTTACAAATTGAGTTATATTTATGTTAAGACATCAGATGCATCCTGTATTGTGACTGAACCAGGGCATAAAATGTGGAAGCATGATGGATTTTTTGATTGCTGAAAGATTGCTTGTCTCATTTGTTTATTTTTTTCCCCAAGATTTTTTTTGGGTCAGGACTGCCATTATAAAGCTGGTAAAAAAAAAAAAAAAAAGTTGTAAATGTATGTAAGTCAAAGCACATAGATATATTGGTGTAAGCACACATGTACAAAAAGAAAGATAATCACTTCCAAAACAAGTACCAGGCGTTAGCAACATTTTTAAATATTTTATTAGGGTTATAATTCGCAGAGCTTAAAATATTAAATTGCTTTTAACTTAGGCATTATTAAAATACATAAAAATGAAAGCCAGAACTGAAGAACCCTGCAAATGTCAAACTAAAACAACTTTTAAAATAAATAAAACTGGGGGAAAGGGTGCTTATCTTTAGAACACAAACCGACTTGCCAACCAGAATCCAGTTTGTGACACTTTGTACAGTGATGCAGGGTAAACCTTAAATCCTCCCTCTGGAGGTATTACAGTTTCATACAATTAGTTGTGTAAAGACAAGATTAAGATCTATTTATCTATTCTTTTCAATTAACATGTTTTTTTTTTTCATGATGGAGAGGTAAAACCATGTTCTAACTCCAATCATGAGAGAATGTCCGCATTCTCCTGCAATTACAATGCGCCACCCTCTCCAGTGTCCCCAGTCAGGATATTGCATCAGAGCAGGGCTTCTGGGCTTGACCTTTGCCCTCTGACCTCACTGTGACCTGGGCTCTTCCATCATCTAACATTCTAATCTGCAGACATAAACCAATGTCATTGTCATTGTGCCTTGACGCTCCAGTGGGATTTTATGCTACCCTCATGTGCCGTCTTCAGTCAGACGGCCCTACAAACACTCATCATGTCCCACAGCCTAGGAGCACAACCCAGCGCCCCGAAATCCAGCGCAAGCCGGGCCGTCTCACAGCAGAGGGTTGTCCCAGTAAGAGGCGGTGCAGTGGAGGGTGGGGTGAGGGGTTGAATCAGTCACTGGCATGGCCTCAGTGTGACGGGGGCTGATGGGGCCCCCCAGAGCTTCTCACACACGCCTTTAAGAGTAAAGCAACTCTCTAACACACACACACACACACCCATTAGCCCAAAAACAAAATGAAAAAAAAGGGGGGGTGGGGGGGTGAAAGAATCATTGCTCCGATCAGGAGCTTCAGTAGAGAAGGTGCGGTTGGCATCCACCCCCATCCTGGCACCCACGCAGGAGATATACACCGCCACGGCAGAACCAAAACGCCACACTGTCAGGTCTCGCAATTTAACATTACACAACAGTACAATAAGAGAGGCAGTGCCACCCCCCTAACAGGAGGGTATACAAATACTAGACGCCCTCAGAAGGGGGAAAAGAAAAAACATTTGAGAGAGGGAGGAGAAAAGACAGACAGACATCAATAAATAAAAGAGTGGGAGAAAAAGCCTAGGGTGGTCTCTAGTTTGAAACGGCTGGGTGGGTCGGTAGGATGGCCGCTGTGGCGGGCAGGGTGGGGTGGTGTGGGAGGGTGGGTGGGTAGGTGGGTGGGTGAAAAGCTCACAGCGTTTCTGCTGCCTGGCCAGCCCTCTGCTGGCAGGATCCTAAAGATAGCACATTATTCTGAGCGTGGAAGGTCTCTGAGTCCACCCCCCCGTGCCACGACTGTCTCGAGGCTAGGTTCCGCTCTCTCCTTCCTTGGGTCCTCCTCCTGCGGCTCGGCAGGCTTGCCGGGGCCCGGTTCATCTCTCTGTGACGTGGTTCTCTGTGGGAGGGAGCGGAGTACAAAGGACCTCGGACAGGTCATCCATGATGGAGGTCTCCTTGGGGTCCACCAGGTTGAATTCCCTTATAAATACAATGAAATGTGTGTAAAGTGTGTTCAAGTGTCCGTGCAGGTCCATCGCCACCGTCTCCCTGTAGTGGGCCCAGTAGATGTGACCCAGCACATGGAAAAGGTACCGGCAGATCTTCCTCTGCAGAGCTTCAAAGGCAGTGGGGAATTCTTTACCTGTGAAAGGCATAGAAAATAGCACTGATAAATGCACTAAGTTCCACAAAGTGAAGTTGCAAGAATTAGCCACTAGAGGGACTCCAAGATAAGAAATGTAGGCTCTCCAATAGCCTTGGCAATTTTAGTCCTGCAAGTGAGGTTAGCAGTTCACGCCAACTCCAATGTGCTGCACAAACACAAAACAGCAGGCAGGCAGAAATCTCAAATTCCTTGTGTTTCCAGCTTCCTTACATAACCAATAACACCCTTCACCCTCTATTTTTAGTGATGGCTATCCTTACATTACAAAGAGTATTTTTAAACATTTTTAATAATTGCTTTGATTCAATTATTTTCTAATTAGGAAATAATTAATATTCCTTGTATTTCAGGCTTGAATAATTATCGACATCACTGTATATCTACTGACACTTACTGGATTGGCACACTAGGTGGCAGAGTGCACCAACACTCACCATATTTTGTTGGGAAGATGTCTTCGTCTGTTACCAGTTTTTGTACCAGGCTCATGACAAAGTCTACATACTGTGGAGCTGTGCATTTAGTCTTCTTCCCCTTCTCATCATACCAGTAGTATACCCTGAAAAACATAAACATTTACATTAAATGTAGACATTTACAGGACACTTTTATCCACACCAATTTACTGGAGAGATATGCATGTTTGTGTACACAGGGTATAAATAAACACAAGGGCATACTGTGTTCTGTAGAGACTTATTTCAATAAGCATACTGTGCATGGAAATGTACAGGATAAAATGTGGTTAAGTCAAAATAGAATTTATCCTTAAAATTACCACACAGAGACAGACACAAAACATGTCTGCCACACTTGGAAGCCAGTTTGTACATTCATCTAAGCAGCATGGGTTATTTACAGTCCAACCCAGGTATAAGCCTTGAGTTACGCTGTTTGCATTTCTTCAGACAGGCAACCCACACTCTCTCAGTGCGCTCAAATGGTAATGCTAGGAGATCTTTTCCAGCTCCATTCTGTTTGGACAGACTGCTCTTTGAAAGCTACAAGACGCTCAAAAGTGCCAGAACTTTGTGCTCCAGATTCTTGCTTCTGTTCCAAACAGAAGAAAAAAGCCACGAGAAGGACCACCTGCCAATGGGCACAGTCCACAGCTGAGCTGGTAGCCTCCGTTTCTCCTGATTATGGAAATTCCACGTAAAAAGAGATCCCGTTGATTACGCTTAAGGGAGACTAAGCAGACTAAAAATAAATACATGTTCACAACAAATAACTCATTGAGTTGATGAAGAGGGGATGGAAACACCCATTTGATTAGAGGCTCCAATCTTGCCCAAGGGTTGTTCCCGTAAGCGGTTGCGGGCAGGCTGATAGCATCGCGCTGATCTGGGCTGTGCCGACTCAGACTATTAACAAATTTGGCACGCCGGGGCCTGAACACACAACCCAGGGACTAAAACACAGTCCACTGAGCCCCGAGGGTTCTAGCCAAGTATCTTCAGTGGTCTACGCTTTTAACAAATCATAAAATTCTGAATGTACATCAGAAACCAAGGCCCTTTACTTCCAGCTCTATTTATATGTGCTAACCATATGGCCTTCATAAAACGCTGCTCGTGATACAATGTCTTCTTTCTCCTCGGGTCTTCCGTCATCCATTGACGTCTCTCCGTCTAAAGAACGCAACTGGAAGCAGCAGGTAGGGAGCCCTGCGGCAAGACCAGCGCTCTGCAGCAGTGCAAGCACATCTGGCCTCCCTAAATATAGCCCCGACTCTCCCAGCAGCTTGGACCAGCGGCAGAGCACTTCCCGAACAGACCGCCTTTCACAGCACTGATCTGCGAAGAGAACATTCCTTAGCTGTTGGGTAAGGGGGTGGTGTGAGCTCGGCGAACAGCGGCAGCAGAAGGAGATAAAGGTCCTGCTGGATAACACAGGACTGAGAGGGCTCCGCTGGGGCTGCTGCTGCTGCTGCTGCTGCGTGGCAGCGCACCCGAGGGGGCCCATCACTGGGGAGACGGCATGGCACACCAGCACCACCCTGCCCTCACCATACTCCAGCTCCCTACTTTTCTTAAATCAGAGTCTCACACTTGATGGTCCCTTTCTTTGTGAAAGGAGGGTTCTTAATGAGCAGCAGAAGGTGGATTTAACATGGATGGAACACACACACATACACCCACACAGACACCGAATACTCTTACTTTTCACCCTCTTTTTTTCATGGCCCGAATAGATGAATGGCAGAAGTGTGTGGGTGATTAAGACGAGACGGAACAGAGATATCAATCAGTAGAGGGCAGGGTCCTAATCCAGCTCCTGAGTGATGGGCCTTCCTGACTGGGGCGGTGCACACTGACCGCTGCATTCTCAGACAGTGGGCTCACATTCTCAGACTAAACCTCCACACAGCACGATGCATCTCCCCCCGACCAATAACGTGTCTGCATTGTAACCTGCTGTGAGCCGATTGGGTGAAAGGAGCAGACGGGTCGGCTGGTGGGTTCACGCAGGGCATTGTGAAGCATGTCAGGATAAACACTTGGGCTCTGGACAAATCTTTTCTGGCAGATTTTAGCATAGCCCAAGGTTTCATGCTGTAATCATGATATTCGTATATTAAAAAGGTGCAAAAAGGCTGAATGCCTATTATGAAGTGTGTGTGTGTGGTGTGTGTGTGTGTGTGTGTGTCTGTGTGTGTGTGTGAACATTTAAGATAAGGGTAATGCTTACAAAATCTCATTATCAAGTGCGTAATCTGACTTTTTTCTTGCACACTGACAGCATGTTTGTCTTTGTCATGGCTGGAATTTCTCACGCCGGTGAGGAGACGGTGACGGTGTGTCTTTGAGGAGGGCGGATTGCTCGCCTGTCTTCCAAGACAGACTGATGCTGGGGAGGAACCCATCAGGAACCAGCCAGGCCAGTTGAGAAAACAGTCCAGGTTTTTGTAGTGATATTATTTCCCCCTAGGCTGCAGTCCAATGCAAGGTCTGCAATATCAATAATAACTAAGTCTCATATGACTCATTTATCTGTCAAAGTCGCTTATCACAGAAACAAAGCCATTACTGTGACTGAGAAGTTGTAGTAGATTCAATAACTTTATGCAAGATATTACGAAATATCTCTGCTCCTTGTTTTTCAGTAAAAAACCTAAAGGGCGTAAGGTGAAAAAAAACAAACACTTTAACCACCCCTACAAATTTGAAGCGTGCTCCAGAGATAGTGAACTCTTCCATGACCCTGAGCACACATCACCATCTACCGCACCCAACATCGAATACCCAAAACACATATCCTGCACCTCTGTGCTTGCAGGAAATATTTCAGGAAACGGCTAATTGCGTTGACCCGCTGACCCTGCTTGTCCCAGGAGACCGACTATCTAAACCACTCATCTCCCCTACTAGAACAAGGGCAAGAACACCGTGTTCCACGCTCCCTCCTCTAGGTCGGACAGGAGCGAGGCCCTGTTCCCTGGGTACCGTCTCAGACTGTCACCCATCAGACGGGCCGGGGTGTTCTGTTGCCTACCCAGCGTGGCTCCGGAGAACGGAGGGATGAATAATAAATTGGTACATGGAAGAGGAGAGGAAAGGAAGAGTGCTACTTACGTATTGCAGGCCGTCATGGCTTGACAGGTGTCCCCAGTGCAAAACTCTGAGATTGTACTGTACTGGAGGTTAATGAGATTGAAGAAAGTTGTGGCTGTGGGAAAGAAAGAAAGAAAGAAAGGAGAAAAGAAAGAGGTTGTGCTTTTAGCCCTCAGGAAATGTGATGGTGACTTTCTTTTATCAGGGCTTTTCAACCGCGCTATCGGTTTCCATTAATGCAAATGAAGAGGTTAGGAGTTCTGGAAAAGGAACTTCACTGCACACCGTCACCATGACCTTGTCAACCAGGTCAGGTGGCCATAAATCATTTCAATGCCATTTCAGCAATATTATACATCAGTGTACCAGCCGAATTATCTTGACATGCCTATAATTATAGCTGTACAATTTGGTATCCTTGATTTTCTGGTGCAAAAATAGAATTTGTGTTTATCTAACTTGTGCAATGACACCTTAAAAGTATGAGATAATTTTATCCCAGTGGTGGCTTACCATGCCACAATTCATTATCCATATACAGTAACAAATTTGGTTCATGTTGGTATAACATGAGAACATCTTAGAAAAACAGCTAAGTAGCAAAAACAACCTGCATAAATTCATTCCTCAATGTGTTTCTTGGAAGTTCTCCCAAAGATAACATCTGAGGGAATGTAAACAATGTTATGCTTTCCGGAGTTCTAATCTTAGCTGGTTTTTAATCGCTCTATTATGCAAGTCGGAACCATTTTCTACATTGCTCTGCAGAAATTCCAAAACTTCAAAAGCCCTTTCCAAAACTTTCCAAAGAACGGCAGACAAAACAATGAAACATCTTGACATTCCCACGCCTCACTAATTCAACCTACCCATAACAAACCTCAGGAAAAAAACAAAAAAACATTTCAAGTGGTGTGTGTGAGCGTGTGTCTGTAATGATTGCTGACTGATGCCTACAGTCCATACGTATTAGGTACATACTGTTGCTGGCTAGCCATTCGTTGAGATCGATCTCCCTCGGCAACACGACCAGCTCCTTGAGGTCGAAGTCCACAACCCGCACTTTGGTGCACTCTGCCTCCAGGTACTGCTTCTTCTCCTCGGTTGGCGGCTTCTTTCCATTGGGCTTTGTTTTGGACTTCCTATTGATAGAGCAACACGGGGACAGAAAGACACGCGGTCAGTGCAAGGCCTAAAACAGAGCCAGAGACCACTAAAGCATGGCACAGCCTGTGGGGGCCTGGGGGAGTCAGGAGGGTAAGGAGGCTTATATAATGCTAGGGCCCAGCTGTGGAAGCCTGGAGGAGTCAGGAGGGTAAGGGGGCTTATATGATGCTAGGGCCCAGATGTTGAGGCCTGGGGGAGTCAGGAGGGTAAGGTGCTTGTGTGATGCGAGGGCCCAGATGTTGAGGCCTGGGGAAGTCAGGAGGGTAAGGGGGCTTATGCGATGCTATGGCCCAGATGTGAAGGCCTGACGCAGGAAAGGCAGCGCAGCGTAGCTCAGTGCAGTACAGCGCTTGGGCCTCAGAGTTAGTAGTCTGGAAAAGTGAGACAATTTTCCACTGCGGGGCCTTTGGAACGTTAACCTTGCCCTGTCATTAGCAGACGAGACCGCAGCCTTTGTGGCTTCTACTTCCAGGTCTATTTTTAGCCCCCCGAGTGTAGTGTTTCAACCGAGCACACCCCCAGCCACCGTCCCCGTTCCCTCACACCACACCCCAGTTCTCAAACATAAAACGCACCACAGCGTAACCGGAAAAACAGAGCCTCTTTGATGGACGTCACAGAGCACGGTTACAGGAAATGTGCTGCAGGGAACTCAGCTTTCTAAATGAGCAAGCGGAACTGCATTGGATTAAACTAATGATAGGAAAAGTACAGAAAGGAAAGTCAGAGGCTTATTTAAAAAATACATTTTTCTTAAAGATACATGGGCTCATTTAAATCAATGTTTAATTCATAGACACAGCAATTTGATACATGAGTTATCATATGTATAGACTTCCATACTTGAGGACACAACATGAGCTGTGTTCTTGTTTCCACACACCCACTCTCTTTCGCTGGTTTAAACTGATCCCCATCACAGTGTAGAACCTTCTAGACATCAGGTTGTATTAATAAAGTCAATGACCTCTTTCACTGAAAAAAAAAACTGCAATTGATTCCCAAACTGGCAATGGATGAGGTTCTTTTTTTGGGGAAGGGGTGCTGGCCAACAAAAATAAGTAGCAGTCCGCTGACGTACCAGTGGACCTGCTGGTATAAAGCCCTGTCTGTGCGCGGTGCGGACGGGCAGACAGGCGGTCGGGGGCCAGGCCTTTAAACAGCTGTCCCAGTGTTATTCCGCTGCTGGATCCACACTCCTTCGCGCCCTCCGCACACAGAGACTAGCCTTGTTGCTCCGGTGCCGGCTGCTGTGTTTGTGTGTGTGTGTGTGTGTGTGTGTGTGTGGACACTGCCAGAGGCGAGGCCCACTAAACACACACACAGCCCTCTGCCTTATCCCCACCCTTACCACTAACCTACATACAAGCCACAGTCAACACGGCCCCCTCCGTCAGTCCCTAGTGAAGCACTCTCCCAGTGAGGGGCAGCAAGTTTTGCCAAGAGCTTTCGTTAAGGCCACTTTGTCAAATTTGGCCTCTCCCCATTACTGGACCCCCAACCCCATCCGCTGGCTGCCTGGCTGGCTCTTCCCCAGTGGGCAGGGTGCCTGTCATCGCTGGAGCCCTCCCTCCTGTCCAGCTGTAGAGCATGTATTTGGGTAGCCATCTCAACAAAATCCTCGAAGTCACCAGCAGCAGATTACATTTAGAGGATTCCAAGGAATGTAGCTTGTGTTAAATCTAATTGGGCTTGATCCACTTGACAAAACCTCTCGACTTTCTCAGTGTCCCTCTGCCGCCCCTGGATTGGCACACAAATTAGGCTTCCTCGGGACAGACATCCCACAGAGACCGAGATGAATTTATTTACAAAGCTTTTTGCCAACCCCGATTTCGGGCCCCTCTGCATAAACACAACGGGAGCCCCCCTGCAGAGTGTTCTTGGCTTGGTCTGCTCTTCTCTTCTCTTTCTGCTCATTCAGACATACAGCTCCCAATTCCTGGAAGTCTTCCGCAACTAAGACCAGGAAAGAGCCATGTCCCTCTACGTCTTAAGCTTGTAAACACTGGCTCTTTTTATGTGGAATTAACAATAAACTAAAGTTTATTGCTTCTGTGTCATCATAGAAGTCCTTTGAGCTGTTCCTACAGTATTTAATTTCAATTACACGATGATATGACCCACTGCGGGCCCTTTAGTCTGTGCAGCAGCTGTGCGTGGACTGCAGGCTACACTGGAATGGTAATTAGCTGATTGGAAAGCAAGCATGTTGAAGTAGACTAGAGACACTGGTTGTTGTAAAATTGCGTTGTTCAGAAGCGCACATTGTGTGGAGGGCGTCTGTGGACGTTGTTGTGTGGATGTTAAATGACCACTGAGTAAATGTTTGCGAGGTTTCAGTGGACCTGTAGGTTGCCCAGTGGTTGAGGGGTCACAGCAGGTCTTTTGTTCTGTTTTTTAGGCCTTCAAAGAGGCATCCTTTCGGGTAGGGAGAGGTTATGATTAGTGAGAAAGGGCCTTCAGTCTGTGCAGCGGCCATGTGTGGACAGCGGGCAGCATTGGAGGGATAATTAGCAGACTGCCCCCATCTGGGAAAGCCGGGAACTAGATAAGATTTGAGGTTCTCCCTCTCTTCAGACTGATCTTACCCTCAGATCGTTCTCATATGCGTGCAAACACACACACACACACACACACACACACCACTATACTAATGGCGTGCAGACATAAACATAACAGGATGTGTGAATATTAGTTAAAGAAACATTTCTTCTTTTAAACTGACGTTGCTGTCTGCCCCTCCTCTTTTCTTGTTGGGGTCACACGAGCCAGGCTGAACCACACACATATGGACCATGGCTCAGGTTTAGGGCTTAGAAAAGGTAATTAGGAATTCAAATATTCATGCTGGCAGGCAAACCAACACAGGATGAGTATGCTTAGCTTGGATATGCAGACAAGGAGATGCTGATGGCCTGCTTTAAACTATAGGGTTCAAATTTGAACAAATCACACCATACAAAGCCTACTCTCCAAGCGTCCCTTTGACACAGACACAGGGGCAATTGAGTGGAAAGTGAAGTGTGGAATGGGCTGGTGGCTGTCTGTGGCCCTCGTGAGGTCATGAACCCCCGGGGACAGCTGCTAGCCCAGCTGGTGCAGCAGAGAAAGTGAGATTGGATGGTGCCAGCTGCAGCCCAATGAGATAAACCCAGACCTAAAGTGCTCTAGACTGACTGAGCAGCACAGCTGGGAGCCCCAGTGTGAAAGGGCCCAGCACCGAGAACATGTCTACTAATCAGAGCCAGAGCAAGCAGGAAAAGGCTGGTTGCATGTTCTATTTACTGGTCCATATGGTTCACATCTCCATGTGATCACTCGCTGTATGATATGGATATGAAGAGGAATGTTGTGCCACCTTTCGACTGATATGTTTAACACCTTATCACCTTTATCTGACCCACACTATACAATCCATCTCTGAAGAGCACGCTCGTACTGGGAGTGCTAGCAGAATGTACGCTATTGGGAGAACATTTACACAGCTATAGTTAAATGCGATTTTTCACATTCATATGAAACGCTGTACTCATAGGCTGCTTGCATTCCACTGAGATTAAGGAGGGTTCCTTTCCATGCATGTCCAATCCTGCCCATTTTTCTTTGACATACACGGAGGAATCCATTTCCTGTAACTCATCAAAGAATGTCAAAACAAAACTGAAAAGTACAGAATCATGGACAGGGCATGTTTCTTTTCTTCTTTTACCTCCAACAGCTTTCAAGAAATTGTTTGACTAGACCTAATCGAGTCCAACTTAAAATATTACACTCCTTCTGGTAAAGTGAAGTAAAGTACAGCACATTATGTCAAACAATTGTTAGTTTCTTCGGAGTGGCTAGGAGTAATCTAAGAGCAGTGTTTTAAATCATTGACAAAGGATGTATTTCTAATAATGTATTTCTGCACAGTATCCTGTATTATTAATGTGCATCACCACTGCCATTATGACCCAGACTTCCTGGGCTCAAGGCTGCTTTTGGCCTGGGTCCACACACACTGGTGTCCTGGTCTGAATGCTTACAGTACCTTTTAAGGGGAATCATTAGCGAGAGAGGGCGGAGTGCACAAGATGACTGTTGGCCGAAGGGGAAGTTTTCTTTTCCTTAAAATAAACTAATGATGATTCAAGAATGTCTGCGCCGCCTTTCAGGAAATAACAATGATTCTAAACAATGGGGGAATTCAGTTAAATCACATTAGGCAAGAGTCATTTTCCTCAAGAATAAGCTGACTGATGAAAATCTACAGCAATTTAAGCTTGATGGCAAGTGGTTGAGTACAATACACTTTGAATGATCATTGTTCAGAAACACAGATAAGACGGCAAACACTGCCAAGAACGGAGATCGGCCTATGGAGGGCCAAGATGACCCCGAGGATAGCACTGTAATATACAGTTCACCATGAGAAACCCGCCTCCCACTGGAAGCTACACTGAAATGAGAGGAGCCTCACCTCCCAGACACCCTCTGTCAACTCCCCACTTACCATAGGCTCAGGGTGTACCCACGTCTAAAGTGGCTGAGGCTAGGCTGGTGAGAGATGGCGAACCGATCAGACATACTGAGAGGCTTGAGGGTAGCACAGAGGTGTGTGTGTGTGTGTGTGTGTGTGTGTGTGTGTGTGTGTCTGTGCAGTTTTTGTGGGGTGAGTATGGGATAAAAGGCCACTCAATACAAGTGTCAGAGTGAGCGTTCTTGGCGACCCAAAGGCTGGCAAGAGAATGGCCACTTGACCTGCATGATTCTAGAGCCATGCCTCTGAGGCACTGAAGGGTAATAAGAGCATCCATAATAAGAGGGCAGGACACCCTTTCATTTCAGACAAGGAAATGACCTGTGCACCTCTGGCATCTGGGGGCCTCCCATTCCTGAGTGCGCCGTTAGAGGCAGAGTGAGAGGTGCAAGTGGGAGAGAGAGGACCACATAATGCTTTGCACAACTTTTGCGTTGGAAATATCTACAACACTGAATCTGAATAACAAATGTCAGATGAGGAGGGTTAAGGCTTGAAACCGCTCTCCAAAACCAGAACAGCATTGCATGATCATGCATATTAGCGGATCCAGGCATACGGGACGCGTTAACGGGATGATTCCCAGCATAACAGCACATGCTCAATGGAAATCTGGGGATCACTTTCGGTGCCAGCAACCAAAATCCAAACAAGCAGAGAAACATTCCGTTGGCTCTGTTGACGCATTTTCTTACTTTAGAAGTAAAGAGGCAAAGATCAAATAAATTCCTCTATTTATTGATGCATTATATAACCTCCCCACTTGCTGAAAAAGTGTAAGAAAGCAACATGTTTGGCTGGATGGAGACCAGCTAGCTCCAGGGGAGAACTAGGCCTACCTCATTGAGTAACACTAGGCTGAATATAATGAAATATGACAGTAAAGCTGGGATGACACAAGGAAACACAACACTAGGAGAAAAAAACATACATTGAGAATTACTATAAACAACTTGGCCGTGCAATATGCGCTTGAGAAAGTGTCCAGTGTTATGGCAGAGCTGTTTTTGAATGTTTTCCAACCTGCTGGGGGTCTCTCCCCTCAGGATGTAAACTATTTAAACAATCCAAACAGAACACAGTCCTACACATAAGCTGACCTTCGTATGCTTCATGTGATGACTAGCGCAGAGCTGGAGAGGGAGATATGGCTTCTTTTGTTCTTCAGGGAACAAGGAAATTAACACAGTTACATCACTGCTAGAATGGGGATTTCCGACTGAAATGAATAATAACTTTCGAACTGTGATGAAATGTGGCCCAGGTAATGATTACCACTTGCACTCATCAAGGGAGAGCAGTCAGCAAGTCTATGTCAAACCCATCATTAACCCCGACACCAGAGATAAGAGGGGGGGGGGGGGGGGGGGGACAAAACCTGCCGTTGAGGCATCAGCAACACACTGACAAAGTTAACAAAACTCCATTTTATGCATCCTGGCTGCGGCTGCCTGGTGCCGTCTTCACTCCAGGGCTCTGAAACTGCTGTTTAGATGCCTATTTTAGATGTCTTTAAAAAAATCAGTCCTTACCCTGGGAAACCACAGACTGAACCAGAATACCAGCAGAAGCATGCCAACACTGTCATTATGCTGCTAAAAATGGGGCAAATGACCAAAGTTGAACTTTTTTGTTGTATCATTGCCTAGCATAAATGTAAAAAAAATAAAGAAAACAAATCTCTCTCAACCCATGGCCTCCACAATTTCAGCATCTCAGCAATTTGCTAATTTGTGGAGAGATTTTAGGTTAACAGTAACCTAATACCAGTGACCAACTGCTTAACCCTAACTGAAAGCCCTCACATTTATCAAAATACGAGTTGGGGGCAGGTGGTAATCAAACAGGTACCAGATCTCCTCAAACAAGACAGACCCTTTAATTTAACTCTACATAGATAATTATACCAAGCAAACTATGCAATGCAAATATAAAACACCAAAAATAAAATAAAAATACAAACTGCTGTGGAGGTGGCACAGACAGATCTCATTATTATCACACATACCACACAGATTAACTGTACGTTAATGTCTTGTCTGTGGAATCAACTCAAACTCAAGCTACAAACTAGAACACTGGGTTGGTTAATTATTAAGTCTCAAGAAAAGGTCTTGACTCTAGTTGCAGCGCGGCAGTCCAAGTTCCAATCTGACTCAAAGAGTCAAGACGAGTCAATTAAAATTCAGGTTGACGTGCAAACTGGACAGGGCGATTTTCCAGGTCAGGATGGACATGTCATTAAACACAAAATATTTAACTTGCGGTAGACGAACGAAGTTGAAGTCTCCATCACAGCACTTTAATAAATTCCCAGAAATGATTGACGCAATATTATTTCACAAAATAAGTTTGCGAAAGAGCACAAACGAAAGGCATGAACATCTGTAGCGTTAGCTTTACATGCGTCTGCACCACCAGCGGTTTCGCCGTGTTTTGCTATTACAGTATAAACAATGGGATACATAACGTAACGTAAATCACGTAATCACGTAAATTGGTTACAATACAGTCTGAGGGTAACTTGCCTCAATACTTTACCAACTGCCTGCAGGACCATTTTACAACTTAATCCACTTTTTGAGGTCCTCTGGGAATGGAGAGACGAACTGTCCCCAGCGATGGTGCAATGATCTCCAACCATTCTTCCTCTTCACCGATTTCTATCGACTGTGCTGCTCTGCGACGATACAAAACTAACATGGGTTCAGTATTCACATCTCCACTATAAGTAAACTTCAGCCGGTGTCTTGTTACTTGACCCTCCTGTTGCACTCCCAGCCTATCGGCAGCATCCGAGGCGGAGCCGAACACCAACAGGCAGCAGGACTTTACTCCAGCGTGCGATTACCCCGGAGCGTCTCAATACAGACACGGTCCAATGTTTATGTCCCCCCCCCCCGCCCCCCCCCCCCCCCCCCCCCCCCCCCGAGCTGACACTGCTCAAATTTGGCACACCACAAATGGCTTAAATGTACTAGATATACAGTCAACATGAGTTTACGAGTACAATTAACAGCAAAAATTAAAGTGAACCTATTTAACCTGCACAGGGCCACATTCTCTGTAAACTCGCTCCAGTGACTTTAAATATTAATTTTATGGACTGAATGCGATAGTATAAAGTTTATCACTTCTAATGAAGCCTGTTTCTATCGTACCCCTTTCCTTCTCGGGCAGAAATGACCACAGAGAAATAAAAACATTTAGCACGTCTTCATTTTCTTCATACACATTAAAATGTTCCTGCAGACACTGAAGACAGGAACTGATCAACATCCATTAGAAACAGATGTGCTATAGCAATATTGGGAGAAAAAAAAAACATTTGCTTTCTTACAGGAACTAAGTTCCAAATCAATAGGCTATCTATGCAGCACCCCATGATAGTGTAGTACACAACACTGTTGTGATCCCGAGTCTCATTTTCTTGGTGAACAATAGACTGGAATTTCCCTTCAGTGCTGACAGACATGTGCAAACTTGACTTTGGAGGCAATGGGAGATTTACTGCACATATGAGAACACAATGCCTGGAGAGGCACATAGCTGAGCAGCCTGTGGCTTTATCTGACTGCCTGTGGAAGTGAGCACCATGGTCCTGGAACCAGGACTGATACGACTGATTAGCAAAACATTTAATCACAATACGGTAATTTTTCAATCTTGACTTTTTATTTCATCACGTCATGGACAACTTGTCAACTTTCTGAAAGTGCAATCAATGCAAAAAAAATATTTTTTAGAAAAACGTACTGGTACCATTTTAAAGCAAGACCGTACATGTAACATAAAAATTATGCAGAGAGCAGAACTGGATGTTATTTCTGCTTGTAGTGCCCAAAAAACTGCCCAATCATAGCAGAAAGAAGATCTGTGTGATCATTCCCCTCAGCTATTTTGGGCCATTCTAAAACTTAATCACAGCCGTTTGGGCTACTTCTATAAATAAACCATAAGTATGAATATGATTCATAGATTTTAGCATGGATCCAGTGTGATATAAATAGTATCCGCATCTATAAACCGACTTTTTGAGTAGGGTGGTGGCAAGATCACTGTGATGACAACACTGATGATCACTGATGGTCAAAATTCTGTCTCTTAGCTTTTCTCCATAATCAGTGGTGGCTACTTCAGGACGTGGTCAGAGCAAAAGATATTGTTTTCATGCCAACTGAAGATTTTCTTCATAATCAGTGTTGCTCTTACCACGTCCTGAAGTAGCCACAAGATATTGTTTTCATGCCAACCATCTTAGTCTCCAGGCTTATGTAAGTATCATTAACTTCCCGACAAACCAGCTGCGCCATGATGAAGCCTATACTTTAGTAAATCTTAATGTCAAATGCCTGATATTTGGGAAAAGAATTACAGAATGGCAGCATAGATTATCCCCCCCTCCCCCCCAATCCAAAAGCCAATCTATGTAGTTATTGTGCAATCATGGTGATGTGAACCAGAAAAAAACTTCAGGCAAAAAGTGTTGGTTGTCTGGAAAAAGTAAGTTTACAGAGAAGGGGTGGAGGTGCTAAGGTGTTAGCTGAAGAAACATGGAAGAACAAGGGGATATAAATAGCTCCGGGTCTGTCACCAGGCTCAGGAACCCGGCAGTGGTGTTTTCACAGGAGCCATGCCCACAGACAGGAGATGTGAGGGAGAACAGAGGCAGCTTTCATGACAGCACAGGAAAAAAAAGGAAAAATAGGGCCTTGCGTCACCACGGCTCTGACGACATAGGCGCGAAAGGTCTAAAAACAGCAATAAGGCCCTCGCTACCCTTCCTCATCTCTGGCTCGTTATGGTTAAAAAAAAGGGACCAGCTTCCACTTAAACAGAGGCTGCCACCACACCCATGTGCCCACAGCAGCACAATGCTCGGCCTGTTCAGCGGGTCGGTGGGCAACTCCCATCAGCTCTGACGTGCGGGGAGGAGAGGCAACAGATCGACAGAGAATCCCTTCACCCAGACATGAAAGGAAGGTGAACATATGGCAGCAGGCATGCTTACCTTTCTCTTACTCCAACACTGGTGCCCATATGTCAAAATATACAACAAATAAAGCATGATGGATAACCTTAGTAAAAATACAGTGTCATGATTAGTCTCTCCTTGTCAACACACAATTTTTCACAAAACTTCCTCAAACAAGCCACGCAATGTTACAACACTGTTATGCATCTAGGTGAAGCTGGAACAATGACTGTGAGCAGAGGTTCTAAACAAGTCGTAGGAGTAAAGCACAGAAGAAGCCATAGGAGCTGTTGGATACCTGTGGAAGAACGTCTTCAGAAGGCTTCGTGAAAAGTCGTGGCCACTTGGCTCAGCCAGCGGTTCCATGCTGCTGTTGTCTGCCATCTTGACACCTGAAGTGCATTCTACGAAGTCTGACAGACCGGTTCACTCCCTCTAACACTCAGACAGCAAAGAATCCCGACAAGAGTGTGCCCGCACACACACACACACCCACACAAAGAGATGCAAATGCACACCAGACACCAAGAACCTACTCAGGGCAAATAGCTCAACATTCTTCACAGCAAAGGGTGGAAACAGCTCCCTGTAGTCCAAGGCTGTGGTCGGTGAGGGAGCAAATCGTCCATCTGCTTGGGCTGATAAGGAGGTCCTGCTGAGGCCTCCACTCCATAGATTAGTGCCTTGCGTCTGCATTTGACACAGGAAATTCAAAGGCGTGCTCCAGTTTGGGCCTATCATCACCTACCACACTCATCAAGCAGCCTGCCAGGGGCCCTGACCAGCGCAGAGTACTAATGGAACCGCAGAGAAGCTGTGCTGAAGGGTAGCACAGTCCAATTACTCAGTAATTATGAAGATGACCTCAACTATTTGGAGGAACTCTGAGACACTAAATGGACCATAGCTGCAGAGTGAAATCACCTGGTCAAAAACAACAAAGTACTGCTGGTAGCTTAATGTTCAGACAAGGACCATGCTGTCCAGAAAATTTGCTGGTATAAACTCAAATGCGTAACCAAATATTAAATCATAGCTATTAATTGCATGATCACAACGATTTTGTGACCGTACTATGCAAACAGTCAAGTCAGTGTTAAGTGGGTAATGCTGTACTGAGAAACCTTCAACAATACCAGCCTGTGGGAACATAAAAAGAGGTTGGCACCAACACTTCTCTTTTTGTCAACATGAGCTGCTAAGGGGCAATTTTCTACCAATTTGTACTGCAGAAATAAAAACACCAGACACCGTTGAAAGGGGACTAGACCACATGTCTGTCTTTGGTCTGAGACAACACTTAGACATGCAAGTATGGCATGAGTCAGTAAGAACTGCTCATGTTCCACTCAAACATCATAATACAAACCATCAAGGAAAACAGCACCACCAATTACTTAAGCATAGTGAAAAACTGGAAGTTATTTGGAAAGACCAGAACTGATGGGTTTCGTGAATAAGCCCTGTTCCTGTACAACTAGTAACAGTCTACAGGCACTTTGGATTTCTCACATATTTTCAGGTTCTCAAAAACAGTGTAAAAGCAGAAGCTGCATGACATAACCACACCACCCCTCTGTTGATCTGAGAATCTAAGGACTTTGTGTGAAAACAGTGTAGGGTTAAGGTTCGGCCCTTGGGAGCACAAGACTTTCACCATTTCCCGCTCCTGAAGGAGCGCTAGATGAAAAAAAAAAGAGGGCCTCTGGAATCTGCGACTTCATTGTGTGGCCCTGTGGGTCTAGCTTCCTCTTTCGGCCCCGGCTTTCATATACACAGGCCCTCTTCCTGTGTTTATGTGCTTTCTCGATAAGGGCCTGTCCGGGGCTCCTGCGCCTGTGAATGACCCCGTATGCCTTCCTCAAATATTATTCTTAATGAGGCAGCTTCTGGCTTTCCGGAGGCAGGCAGGCAGGCCGGCCTGGAACAGAACGTCTCTGCTGAGGATCAGCCCAAGTTGCCCACGCCGAGGCAGGGGACAGGGGCATCGCAGCAGCCACTCCAGAGGGGGAGGAGGTCTGAGGAACTGCTGTTGGAGCTGGCCCACCACCCAGCTCTTGATCCTAATTACTGTCAGAAAAAGAGGAAGGCCTGATCCCACATCTGCAAGACAATCTTCTTTCACAACCTTTACTGGAAACAGAGTTCTGCGAATCTTGCACAACCATTCACAATCCTGAAATGTTTTTCGCGCTGGTGGGGTGGGAGAGGAGAAGAGATTTCAGGCTCTGTATGCTCAGCTCGCTCGCTCCAGGATCAGAATGTTCCCTTTTCAGCAAAACGATGTGCCTAGATAGGGGCTATCAGAACTATCACTTAGCAAGAACGTGCTGCTGGCACGAGAGGGAATGGCATCAAGAAATGTGCTTTGCTCTTCAAAAGCATTCAAAGATTCTGAGGTGGGGGGGGGTATAGTTTTTTTTTTTTTTTTTTTTTAAACATAAGCAATTTCAGAACGTTTTACAGCCAACGCCTGAACACCAAACGAACGTCTAGACCACACTTTAAATGTATGCGTGTGTATGAGAGCGAGGCTGCCGCACAGCTCATGGAAACAGTGTCTTATCTGCTTATCGGCTTACCGAGCCAGACAGGGCACTGAGACAGCCACGGAAATGGACACAGCAAGTCTTTCAGAGACACAGCCCACTCAGTGCTCCGTTTCCAGTTCTTTGATAGGGCAGGCTAGAAGCATTTGAATATCCCTTAGCCATGACCCTAGCACATGAGGTGTGACTGTGAATTGATGAACACATGCCAACTGGGAGGCATAATTGCCACTGCAATGAATGGAGGCAAAGTGAAAGGTTAAGCCGATATGAGGAGTCAGTGCGGTTTAGAGGGACGGTGAAACACCCGCCAACTGCATGCATGGCCAACTGCAGGTGTGATGGCAGGGCGGACACACCAGGCTGGCCAAAGGTCGCCAGCTGTGCTTAAGCCACGAAAAGAAAATGCTGTTTGTTTGTGAATGAATAGTGGGGCTGTCTGGACACTAAATATTCTCACCACTCTGCTAGGAGAGAAACACTGCAGGTCTGTGGCTATTACCTAGTCATAGGTTGGGCCAAATGCTCCCAGCAACAGAGCAAAGAGCAGCGTCTACCTTAGCTGTAAGTTATCACTTAACTTATCAATCATCTACATTAGTTGTGGCATCACAGGATATCTAGTGAAAATCAGGGCTCACAACTTTCACAAGGATGTGGAATGTTGCAAACTAGGACAAGTGAAATGACAATCTGTATGCAACAAAATCACCAGGCGTTAGCCGTTAGCAGCTACCTGGTTGTGACATCGGTGCTCATGTCTCACTAGGGCTGAATGTCCTTTTGACCAAAGGAGCCAGTGATCTGGAGCAGATTCTTTGCAGAAGTGAAAGCATGAGGCACAGCCCCCTGAGGAAAAGATCGTCTCTATTCAACGCAACAGTGCAGAGGCACACAGGCATGCAACAGGCACACACTAATAAGGGACACATGGAAGAAGAGTACACAATGTGCAACATCCCCTGAAAACACTTGGACAAGACAGTCGTTAGTCACATCTCTCTGGCATCTGCAGACAAACTGCCAAGCACACCCACACACAAACATCCCATGGCAAACACATCAAACACACACAAACATGCACACACACAAACACACAAGCTTTACATGTGTGAAAATAACAAATACTGCATTATATTAGGAAAGCTGCCCTGTCTCTGCACAAAGGTCAGACTGGTAGTGGAACATGAAAGGGCTCCCAGCGAAAGGAACGACTGCTAACGAGGAAGCACCTGTACGGAAAAGGGGGAAAACAAGCACCCTTTAAACGGGTTGTTCAGAGTGCCAACTTTTCCTCCAAGCAGAGAACAAAGTGAGCAAAAGACCATGTGAAGGAGCAGAGTCCTCGTGAGGTAGCGGCCTATGACTGTCTCCTCCCTCTTCTCGCTCTCTTCCATCCCTCCCTCCCTCCCCCTCCATCACCCCACTCTCAGGGGGCAGAGCAAGAACAGTGTGAAAGGAGGGAATGCTCTCTGCCAACGCAGCCTTTTGTCTGAGTGAAACGTGCACGGCTTGCGTTGACCCGCCATCCGCGAAACATCCGGGAAGAGAGAGAGAGAAAAAACATACACCCTCTCTCCTGATCGCCTCAACTGCAGGGAAGGGAGGGTGGAGGATGAGACAGGCCGAGATACAGAGAGAGAGAACGAGAGAGAGAGAAAGAGAGAGAGAGACAGATAGACATGGGGGGTGCAGGAGAGTGAAAGATTGGGGAGGGGGGTTGACAGTAGAGAGAGAGAAAGAAAGATAGAAAGACAGGAAAAAAGAAGTAAGAGCAAGAAAGTAAGAGCAAGTTGTGAAAGCCTAAGCCCCTGCTGCTCAGGGCACTGCAGTTTGGATGCTATTGCAGTTTGGATGCTATTGCCAAAAACTGAAGCTGCAGTAATCCATTATATCTGGACAAAGAGAGTGCGAAGAGTGAGCTCCTGCGTGCACACTGAGACACAGGGAGGAAGAGCTTGCATGAAAACACTCCTCACAGCAAGTCTCACAGAGTTTAAACAAAACAAAAACATTTCCATACTGACAAACTGTATCAAAACACTCATCCATGCACACTCACTTTCTCACTGTCTCAGACAGACAGAGACAGAGAGAGACAGAGACAGACACACACACACACACAGACCGACAAACAGACAGAAAAACAAACTGAAACTTCACTTTCAGGATAATGCCACAGGCACAAGTAAGCACGGCCCCTTACACCATGCACCCACATTCAGCAGCTGAAAGAGTAAACACTTTCCACTGTTATTCAACGCCATAAAATCCCCCTGTATAAAAAAAAGACATAATCAGCAGATCACATCATCCTAGAGAAAGAGTGAAGCATCTGTTGTACTGGAGATGGACAAAACAAGACCTTAAAGCTACAGCACAATAGTTAACCCACATGTGAGCAAAACATAGAACAGGTACCTATAGAAGAAGCAGTCACAACAGATCAGAACCCCCATAGAATCAGGAGACGGAGATATCCAGCCGATCCACGTCCTTATTCTTCTCTAGTTGAGTGAAGGCACTGTGATCGCATGGTAAACATCCGGGCATGAAGCACAAACGTGTCTCTCGATCAGAGATGCTGCTGTTAATGTAGCTGACTGGAGCAGTGGAGGGAGCAAAGGAGCCAGTCGACCACTCCAATCCAGTCGTGCCGCGGTGTGTGTGTGTGTGTGTGGTCAGCAGACAGCACACACACAGGGGGATTCAGCAACAATTACTGCCAAGATGATAACTAGCCTCACACAGCGCATATCTTTTCTATCTCAATCCCACCCTCTTATCTCACTCACTCCCTCCCTCTCAGGATAGGCTACACACAAACAAACTCCTTCCCTTCCCCCTCTCTCAAGGTTATTAAGTTGGCTGTTGAATGCATAAATAGACTGCTGACTCTTCAATTGCACCAAGAGGTTGGATGTGTGTTTGGGGGGGGTTTGGGGAAAAATAATAAAACAGCTTTCAAAGCAAAAACCTATTCTCTACAAGAGCTTCTGTTCTTCACGCACCCGCCCGGGTAACCTGGTGCACTGACCCAAAATCATATAACTCTATTACTCTGAATCCATTACTCAAAATTGAGGCCAAATTGCAGTGGATGAGGACTAAGCAGCCATTTGCTGCTAATGATTTTAGGTATTATCAGTCAGACACATCAACCGAAAATGATTATCGTCTTCAGTTTTCTCATCACAGCACACTCACTGTAACAAGCAGAAAAACACTGTCGCTTTAAAACAGCACATCAAGCTAGGTACTGACCTCATGCGTTCATCTAATATTAATGATGGTCATCACCAACATCATCAATACTGAAAAGTGCACACGGTTGAGAGTTGATGGATTTGACATTTAAGTATTTAGCTTAATAACTGAATAAAGTGAAACATCTGAAAAGCCTGTGTGTGTGTCCTTAAGCCATTGAATGGAAGAGAACCCATGACTGATGGTCTTCTGATTCTAGAGGGTTACCTCATTTACCCTTGTAATGACGATAATAATGGGAAGCTTTGCATACAGTCTGCTGGATATGAGCTGCATAGCAATTAGAGACGGAAAAACAGTGCTTGGTGAGAGACAATGGACACAGTTGGTCTCCAAATAATGTTTAAATAACCTGGTGACATTTTCTGAATGGGTAAAAATGTTGGCTCGTAGGCTAGCTTCAGTTGTTAGTGATCTTTGTTATCCACCGTCAAGTTAAGATACCGAGGGAATAACGTTGGCAAAACAAAAAATTGCTATACTTTTTATTGTCAAACAGGGATCAACAATAAGTATGATCTGACGAGCAGTCGGGCATTACAGTAATAACACACATGTGAGATATACATTGAAAGGTAGCCTAATGACATAGCCTACCTATTTAGTGCATAGGAGCCATTCCTCTTCAACCTCATCCCAGCAGTCAGGAATCGAATAAAGTACTCCAGAATTAGCCAAATCAGACTTTCTTTGCGTAACGAAAATGGTCTTTAAAACGTATAAGTGATAAAAACAGGAACAACGGAGAGCTTTCCTATGACGAATCCCTTCCGTTCCAATGAGTCGTTTCCCCGTACTGCGCCTGGAAAATTGTATGCTGCTATGCAGAAATGTTTCTGAGAGATCGGTGTAAAAGAGACCTTCAGGTATCTTAATGTAAAGTGGTTATACCGGTTATACGGAGTTTGAATATTTGCATCGATAAGGAAGCAGGCTGTTGTCATTCCCATGAGGCACCGTATTTGCCAATGTTTGCACAAGCATCAGCCTATCAATACAAGCGGTTTACTATTCACACGATGGAAAGCAAAACATCAAATTATACATCGGAATCATATGTCAAACCCGTCAGTATGTTTCAATACTAGCTGAAGGTTATTAGATTTTTAGCTCAGCATCTTCATTGTAAACAAATGCGATAATCGCTACCGTTCCTCCGCCTCCTGTAGCCTTCATACACAGCCTCGTTAATGAAGAAGAAACTCCTGCACATCAGAGTACCATAGCCTACGGACAACAAATAAATCGTAATGCCACATCATCTATTCAATCTACAGCATTACTTAATCTGAGGTAGAGTTCGACGATGGTATCTGTCTGTCACAATGTGTGCCTATTGCTCGTATCCTCCGCCTGCCTTTTCCCATAAACCTTAAACAACTTATCAGGTTTCAAAGTGTTTTTGTTGTCTTTGTCTTGTATGTGATCCTGCTGGAAGATGAATTCCCCGTTGCCCAGAGTGCTATTCTCCCAAGCGGTCAGACAGATCTCATCCTTAGAATAAACCATTTGACTACTTAACCCCTCACTGCCTTGCTTCGAAGATCAGCTCCTTTCATGCAAATGCAAATATTGAATAGCCTCTACTTTAACCACTGAACTCGGTAAGCGTCCTGGAAAAAAGCACACATGAGAAATAACTCCTTTCACAGATATTTAATACAAATCAATCACTTAAGACGGTTTATCGTTCACAACAAAGATCTTTGGTTAACATTTTTACTTTAGACACCAAAATCTCACATATAATAACTGCTGCAGGCAACCCATTTCAGTTTCTTCTGGAGTTTATTACAGAGAGAAAAGAAAAGACTGATGTGTCCAGCCCAGTCTACCGACAAAAGCCCAGCCCAGTGGCTGAGGTGTGGATTTCTGGAGAGCTCCGCCCACCAAGGGCGCAGTATAAAACCAATTGAGTGAAAGTTTAGCACTGCTAGTCAACAGGGCCGAGTCAGAGCAAGTGCCAGGGAAAGGGAGGCGTTCCCCCCTCCCAGGGGACTGCAGGAGAGGACAGGCCCAGTGTTCAAAGGCACAGGGCCTGGGTCTTAGCATGAAGATGTATGCCAACCATTGGTCCACAGAGACCTGAGAACTCATTGAACCAGCCCCCCCCCCCCCACCTTCTCCAGCTCGGGTTAGCATGTCTGTGATTTCCCCTAAAAAAATGACTGACACACACGCTAAATATAGCTGGATACTAATGGCTATACACCACCCTTGGGGGAATGGATTATAACACAGAGCTCATGTTCACACACCAGCACAAGCTTAACCAGAGTCCACCCAGGTTAAATACCTGGCCATCTAGATAGATAGATAGATGGATACTTTATTGATCCCGAGGGAAACTAAGGATCTACGTGATAATTCAAAAGGGCTGCAGACATTTTGAAACTCATGTGAATAAGTGCATTCAGAATTCAACCACCCACAACTTTCTGATTGCTAAGGAGAAACTTCCAAAGTATACCAAACTTTCATTTAAGGACTTCTGAACTTTAAAAACAGAAAAATGCTTGCAAAAGTGCAGACATACAAGACTGAAAAATCAGAACACATTTTCACTATATAATTTGAGGCACTGAGAAATGACAGCATACATCTAGAGCAGCATACATCTAGAGCTGCTGTGAGTTCACTCGACTAAGATCGTCTGGGAGAGATTGAGGACATCAGCATATGCAGGCCACGGCGTCAGTGCTCTTAGGTAAGCAGGTCTCCCCCCAGCACTCTCCAGTTGTCAGGCCACCTGAAATATGCATGCGGACATGAGGGGTCAACCGCTCCCTCTGGCGAGATTCATCCTGACACCAGGGGGCCTTTTTTTATGTCTGACAAAGGGGCCATATCAACCGTGTGAGGCAAACGCATTTGGCCGTTTAGTTCACAGACTAGGGAGCGGTTCATGGTGCTAGTCAAGAGCAAGTTTCACTTCCTGTTTTTTATTTTTTTTTGGGGGGGGGGGGGTGAAGCACATTCAAGATGGTTTACCATAAGCCACTTGGACTATACCACGATGGTGGGTAAATCAGGATGTGAAGTATGCTCTTCCTATTCGATCACCCTACTTCACTTCACTAGTTGGTGAGGGTCTTGTCTGTGAGAAGCATAGTAGTGGCTGAGTGTTTGTGCCACCATGGCTCTGAATTTACCCAGTTGGACACTGGGTGATTAGATCAAGAGTCCCACTGATAGGCCCACCGACTGTATTGAGTAGCATCCCTTCGTTACGCAACCCACAGCCTGGGAACTCGCAGAGGCGTCACATCTTTAGCTTTTGAGTGGCCCATACAAGCACAGCTCCGAGGGTTTAGGGGGCTTTGCTGTGCACTGTTCTCAAGAATGTGAACGACTCAAGTCATCTGCTCCTCCAGGTTATCTAATCAGCCACAGCTCACAGCACATTTTTCAGATGACTCTCGGACGGCTTGAAGTGGCGAGCAGCTTGCTTTGACTAACATAAAGGGACATCGTCACCACCGTCACCACCGTCACCACCGTCACCACCGTCACCACTCAAGCCTTGCCTTGCGTCATTCTTTGTTCCTGCATTTCTTCTCACCGGTACTGTGCTCCGAGTTGCTTTACTTCGGTGCGCTGGGATAGAGCTAATTTGAGGAGAGTGACTGTGCCTGAATGTGGCAGGGGCCTGATAAGAGAGGAGATGCTGAAAGGCCATGGATCTGAGAGAAGGCGTGATAAGCAGCGTCTAATGAGGGCTCATTTATTATCCTGCCACAGCCTCTGCACCAGCTTCCAGCTTACCTCACCAGTAGGAGGGTATGTGTGTGTGTGTATATTTGTGTGTGTGCGTAGCTCCTGCACCAACTTCATTATGTAGGCAGGCCTCTGTGTGTGGGTGTGTGTGTGTGTGTGTGTGTGTACGCACCTTGTACGTCACTGGAAAGGGGAAGGGCTGGGGGTTCTACATTGATGCACGCACACACGCACGCACACACACACGTACGCCCACACCCCTTGTTGCCAGTCTGGAGAATAATGGTGTCTTGAGGATTGATGGCTAATTAAACTCTATTCAGGGAAAGAGGCGTGGGCACCTCCATCACTGCCAGTCTGCTTGCATCCTCTATCCTGGTGGCCCGAGTGCAGGCAGCACTTCCTCTGAGCCGACCAAAACAACCATTGCACGTCCCCAAAACACGCCTCGCCAAAAAACAACTTGCACTGCATGAAATGCAGCCTCAAAGCATCCTTTTTTCTCTGGGACACTACCGGTGATGTTTATTCATAAGCGCCATACACGGATCAGCAGTGGTGGTGGCTCGACTGCCCACCATAATTTGCCTGACAGCAGTAATCATGTTTCTCTGTGCTGCTCTGCTCCAAGATGTCCCATGAGCCCCTTGGGTTTGGCACAGAGCACACCATCACCCTTGTGCAGAGCTCCCTCCCACTCCTTCCTGCCCGTCTCCAGTGCTTCCTGTCTCCAGCGCCGCCAAGCACCGCGCTCTTGGCTGCTGGGCTGAGTGGGCCCTCCTGTACCAACGAAGACGGTCAGATACACAGCCGCAGAGGCCACAGCCCAGAGCCCACTGACGCAGGAACAGCACTCTCCTGTAGTCAACCGCACGTACTCCACCTACAACTGCTCTGCAAGCCGTTTCCTTTTATAACTGTTTTCATACTAGCACTGCACAAAAATAACAGCACTTATTATTTGTGCAGTGTGGAACATTGAGATATAGATTATCTATGGCATCACAAAGTTCTACAAAATAGTGTGCTGCTTGTAGGCCTACATACTCTACATACTCAGACCGGGGCCATATTTCAATGAGCAAACTAAAAATTAGAGGACTACGGACATAACCTCACAGTTTTGGAACTCCAACCAGAAGCCCCAGAGCAAAACTGCACACCCTTCAATGTCACAACCTGCGCTTCATTTGTCTGCATTCAGGCAATGACTGAAATTTACTTCAGTGTTTCCCACACATTGACGAGACTATGGCGCACCGCCATAGTCTAATTTCGGCCGCCATAGTCTCTGCGTGCACATGACGTTTTTTTTTTTTTTTTTTTTTGCTCAGACGAAGTTCGTGTCACTCTATTGGAATTGCATGAAAGCACGAAGTTCGGCTGTCTGCCTGCGACTGTGCCGAAAACAAAACACTGTTGAGATATGTTAGTGTTTCCCCTACCCATTGTATAAGGGGGCGCCCCGCCCCCCCAACGGCACCCTACCTGAAAGGTCAAGTTAACTTTGCTCAATTTAATTTTCTATAAAGCGCCAGATCACAACGGAAGTCAGTTAAGGATACCTTTCCTATAGAACAGGTCTATACTCTATAGCTTGTTATTTTATTAAACACAATAAATAGCTTTGTGTTATTTATCTTATTTGCACAACGGCATGTCATTTTTGTCACTAGATGATCGCGCGTATACAATTGTCCTCTGCTCTCTGTATGCGCAAGGCGGACTTCTCCTCCGAAGATAAGATAGCAGTTAGTAGTTGCCGGCCATCTAAACCATCTAAAATGCATATTTTGCTCGCAATATATTTGGAAATACAGACGAAAAGCTGTCCGATTTGAATGGGGGTATTTATTCATGTATATTTTGTCATCACTCGATCTTGAGAGATGTCTTCAATAACGTTAATGTTCCAAAGTGAAACATTCTAATGTGTGCACCCAGTCTCAGAGAGTTACTAGCCAGACTAGCGGTAGCTACTGAAAGAATGCCATGGATCCAGCAAAGCGTAGGGCTCAACGAATGTATGAATATGAACACCGGGCGTTCTTGCCTGAATGGGAGGAATTATTTGCGGAGCGAAATGGGAAAACCCCTTTGCTTAATATGCAGACGTCACGGTCGCATTTTAAAGCCTTGAACTTGGATGCTAACATATCCCAGGAGTTCCTAGAAGCAGAGCTGGGCAAGCACAAGGTACATTCTTTGATACATCAGTCAGAGAAACAGACTCGGCTAAGTACTCTGAAACGGTCACGTTGGCATCGTATCAGGTGTCATGGAATATTGCTCGATCAAAAAAGTAATATAGTGAGGGAGAGTTTGAAAATTGAACAGAGGATATCTGACATTAACTATAATGAGCACCTTTAGACCATAATAGTCTTCAATATGTTTATTTTTGTGCCATATTTTAAATCTACATTTGTTAATTTCTCTTCCTAAAACAAAGGGAGGCAACTGCTGATACCAAGCTCTTCTCTGTTTCTCTGCTTTGTTTTGATCAGTCATTGCAGAGAAGGAGGCCTCACATTAATATGTGGAGGCAAAGTGTAGTAGCTGTTCCCAAGCTTTCTCTCCCGGGTCAGGGTGCTCTTGCTTCACACATATCCCAAACAAAATCTCAGCAGATGTCTTCAATATGTTTATATTTGTGCCATATTTTAAATCTCAATTTGTAAATTTTTTATCTTCCCTAAAACCCACTAGAGGACACTATTTAAAAGGTTATTTCAAAAAAAAATATTTTATGTAGGGGCTTATCCCCCCCCAAAAGTTGGAAGCTCCTGCGAAATCAGGAATTTTAGGCCAAAAAAACATCCCCCCCCCCCCCCCCCCCCAAAGTTGTTAACCGGTAAACATGCGCCCCCCATAGTCTCCTAAATTTCTGTGGGAAACACTGTACTTTATGACATAACTGCGGACCTAACATCTGTAGCCTGCGTCTTAGCATTTCCACGTTTGTAAATTCAGTCATCCTGAACTAACTGGTACAAAAACCTATTTATGGAGAGAAAAAGTGTATTTTCGATGATCTGGAATAAAGAGAAAAGGCAGAACACCGCACTAAATGCTTGTCCCATTCTTTGCCCTTGGCACATAGAGCAGGACTGACTCTGTAAACACAGTCCCACACACACACAGTCCACACACACACAGTCCCACACACACACAGTCCACACACACACAGTCCACACACACACACACACACACACACACACACACACACACACACACACACACACACACACACACACACACAGTCCGCATGCCCCCCAACTTTGATGAGCCAGGCAGTAAACAAAGGCCATATCAGGCCTCTTCACCCAGCACTGGAGAGTAGCGGGAACAGAGCAGCTGGTATCAACAACCCTCACCCACACATTCCTCTCACTCTCACGCACACACACCGTCCCTTTCTCTCTATAGTATAGTCTCTACTCTATGCCTTTCATACAGCAAACACACACACGTAGTCACGGAGACGGCCACCCACAGCACAAGCGAACCCTGCAGGCAGAGACCTCCTTGGCTCCTCCGTGGGCAGTAACAGCTCATGTAAAGTGGATGTTATTTCTGCGCTGGCTGTGAGGGGAATCGCATGGCGGGGTCTGAAGGCTGGGCCAGGTTGAGATGAGATGGTGAGGCAGGGACACAGGTGCCGGTGCAGAGAGAAAGACGAGTGGTCGCACCTCAGGCACATAGTTGCTCAGTGTGAGACGGGACACAGGGGGACTGCTCTTCACACAGCAGACTGAAGGGCCCACAGATCACACACACATAGCCCAGACATGGCAAACCATTTACTGTAGACTACCATCAGTCTCGGTCAGAAATAAAACCAGATATGGTGCTGCATACACAGGCAGAAAGTTCTCCCTACCTGGGTCTATTTTCTGAGTTTCTAGAATGAAAGTTAGCAGAATATTTCTAAGCTAGGCTACTGTAAAGGCATCATTCGTGCTGCCTCCTCTTTCCAAAGGGTTAAGATGACATTGTGTTTGGCCCTAAGCAAGGGCCTTTATGTTCAATCACATATTATGATCACACTCCATAACAGTGAAAGATTGTACCATGCTCTGGCATCATCTGGTGGTTACGCTAAGAACTGCAGTCCAGTCCATCTCAGGAACCCAGAGAAGTCAGAGGGCCACTGATGCTCAACTGCAGGATTATAACTGACAGAGAGAGAGAGAGAGAGAGAGAGAGATTCACATAGGAAGAGGGAGGCCCCCCAGAAATTCTCTTACGCAACATGCTGATCTGATTTCACGCTCAGCGGTTCACTCGTGTGTCTCTCCAGCAGTGCCCGAGAGGAGAGCTGCACCGTCACTCATCCGCCTGAATGACAGGGTACCCCGTGTTCGCCTCCGCCCCTCCAATCTCAGCTCAGTCATCACTACGCCAATCGCCAATTAAATGGCAGAGCTATTCCTGTGACCCAACCACACGCGATAAATATCTATTCCTAAATGATGACATTAAATCTGTGTTAATATAAGGTGGTTCACACAACTCTTCAATGTTTCTGAGATTCAGCTTTACCAGTGCTGGAGTTCTTTCTTCCGTTTATCTGGTGGATTCCAAGAGACATGGCAGTGCCTGCCTGACATTCTAAGGGGTGGTGTTGTGTTTTAAGGCCATCCTAGTCAGATAAGAGCAAGGACCAGAGCACGTCACCACCGTCAGACTGACCTCATTCCCCAGCCTGCAGCTCATTTGCACATACACACAGGGTGGGAAAGGTCAAGTAGTGCAGTAATCACTGAAAGTGTGTGTAAAAGAGCTTGTGCGTACACGTGTGTGTGTGTGTGTGTGTGTGTATGGGTTGGTTTCCGCCGCAGATCTGCATGGTATTTGGCAGTTCCCCCCCTTACCAACAATGGGGAGCTTAAGTCTTGCAAAACAGCTAATTACGTCTCCAACACTGTTGACACGCAATGCCTCGCGGCAGTCAGTTGGGCCCTCTCTTGGCACAATGGCTACAGCTGGCAAAAAGAAAAAACAAACAGCCTGGAGAGGAAGCAACGCGCCTAACAGCGTCCAACAGACACAGAGAGACAGACACAGACACAGACACAGACACAGACACAGACACAGACACAGACACAGACACAGACGAGTCAGACCTGAAACAGAGGAAGGGAAGTCAACCTGCGAGCTCAACAAGTTAGGACAAAAAAAGGCTTCTATTTCAGTTGCACAGCTTTCATATAAAAGAGCAAGCAATTTTTGGCTCTGCCCTTTTCGACCTGTGTGTGTGTGTGTGTGTGTGTGTGTTCTTATAAAAGCACAGGGTGGACTGCTCTGTTGGTTAATCTCAGGATGCGCTGAAGCCCCCTGGATGAAGTGCAGGGTCCAGAGAGACGTGTCCACGGCAACGCTGGATTACAGACGCATTAAACAAAGTGCACTCCACAGCTGTCCATATTACATAACAGCCATGCAGTGTGGTGTGGATGCTACAATGTCCTTCACCAGCACTCTCGAGCAAAAGTGTGTGTGTGTGTGTGTGTAAGATTGGGGGGACTTCAGTCCAGGAACACAGAGCAGTACATACCCACTACAGTTGCAGAGTTAAGAGCAAAGGCAGATTAAAAGCTCACAAAATAGCCGCACAGCACAAAGGC
>NC_137927.1:16431043-16458543 GCF_963457725.1 Sprattus sprattus
CCTCACCGGCCCACTCCCAAACATCCTTCCTGTGGACTGCACCCATAACCCTCTGCTCACAGGCCTTCATATTCCCCTAATTTCATCCCCACTCCCCAGTCTGGATAAAGGCTTCCTTCCCCCAGTTAGCCTTATGAGCAAAGAGCTCTAGAGTGCAGTGACAGGAAGCGCTCGGCTCGACAGGGTGGAAAAGTGTGTACGTGTGTGTTTGGAACAGGGGGGTGGTGCGAGTCAACAACCAAACTAGACCACAACTTGTGTTCGGACTGGTGAACATCATCTGCAGACTAAGTGTGGTGAGCACCAAAGGCACACCAACACACACACACACACACACACACACACACACACACACACACACACACACACACACACACACACACACACACACACACACACACACACACACACACACACACAGGTGCGAATGCCTGTCTGATCCTCACACCACGATGAGAAACGTCACGATAGCTACTAGCAGAGAAAAGCATACGACTGCATGTTAGTTCCCTGGAATGAGTACATAACACTAGCAGGTATAACTACAGCCACTCAGGCTGGTACGAAGGAGGAGTTGCGAAACAACATTTTGCAAAGGACATGCATTAATTTGGGGCATCCATTTGAGCACGGATGCTGAAACAGACAGGAAGTCAGACGGCTGCTGCATGCAAAGTCGTCATTCTGTGGTTCCCGCTGCTGCGAAGAGAAGCTGTGGTCAGACAGACACCTGCCATGTTCATTGGGAGAAGGGCCATCACCACTACACTATCAGAAAACACACACACAACACACACACAACACACAACACACAACACACACACAGGATCTCATAGACAGATCATGTAGTTGACTCAGTGAACTGACCATCGCTGGTCCAAATACGCAAGATTGTGAGTGCCACGGATCAACAGCTTACTACTTGAACTGTGTCCCATTTCTCAGACCTCATCTTAAAGGATGAATAGAGAGGAGGAGAGAGAAAATGACCAGATGAAAGGGAGAGACAATGAAGGCCCTACATTGGTGCTGTGATGGTTAAGACTGAATGTGTTTGTACAAAGCAGCCGAAGGTTAGTGTTTGTCTGGGGTCAGAATTTACACAACAGGGCAGCAACTGTCCCTACTGATTTATAAGTATCTCTCTTTTTGTTTTTATTTCACAAACACACACATTCACTAAAAATGCCCTTCCTTAGACAGCAGCTATAGTCAAGCCTGGACATAGGCAAACCAGGTTGCAGGCAGTGGCACAAAAGCCATGTCCTTATTTGACTTTGAGTTCTGAGAAAAACCTCAAAAGCACTAGGCTACAGCTCAGCCAGGCAGATTAACCAGCCTATGAGGTGCACACAGAGCTTTGCACATTCAACTCTGTGCACCAAGATTGCATTTTTCTGCATAAAGTCTTGGTGCCATACATCACACCAGCAAACAATGTCCACATAAAACTAAGCGACCCAAGATGTTGTGCGTTATTGCTAACATTAGGACTTCATATTTCATCCACAAAAGTGGTCTCAATCAACTACAACCAACACTTTTGAAACATTGTTTTTTCCTGCTAGAGTGTTCAGATAATTTAAGTTAGCATTCTCTCTATTATCTTATGAAAGATGTCTAGTGCTGATGAAGTTTCACTGAATCACTCCACGCATGCACACACAATAACATTCAGAGAACTTTTGTCCACTTCCACAGCCCAGAGGTTATGGTGGGTCAGTGCTTTAGTCACACAGGGCTGGATACACTAAGCTCATTTACACAACAAACAGATAAGATTTGGTTGCTGCACGTTACTGCACGTTATTTATAGTGTGCATGTGGGTCTGCGGTGCTGATGGTTAAGTGTGTATCCTGGTGCAGTGTCCACACACTGGGACCCCAATGCTGACTTCTGGGGCTGGCAGGTGGGGGGAGGGGAAAGCTTGCAAGCAGCCTAATATGACGTGCTCCAATCCAATTAAAGAGCCATTCTGCTCCCTACAAGGGCAAACACAGGCTGCAGCACTCTACCGACTGCTGGCCCTGCACTGGCCACAAGACTCCAGCTTACTGCCTCTCTCTCGCTCTTCACCCATTCATTCATTCATTCATTCTTGCATTGCGCCATCCACTTATCCTGATACGCATCCACTCACCCACCCACTCACCCACTTACCCACCCATCCATCCATCCACCCACCCATCCATCCTTCCTTCCTTCCTTCCATCCATCCATCCATGCCTCTTGCTGGCAATTCCACGCACACTTGTTTTCTGCCCATGCCACCGACAAGTAAAGTAGTGGTGTTAAGGGCTGATTTAAAAGCTCTCACACACACGCACAGGCACTCCATTTCTCAAATTGTAGCTCTTTCTGTGCCTTTCTTTGCAGGTCATGCTATGCTTCCTCCTTTGGACGTCACAGGCTATTTTAAGACGTGAAAACACAAGTGAGAGGGCTTCGGAGCATGCAGAACAGGGGGCGGGTGGAAGAGGAGGCAGAAGAAACGCAGAGAGATAGATCGCAAAAGGGAAAACATATAAGCCCTCAGTTAAGAGGAGGGAGGACACGGCACACATCTTCAGCCTCTTTCCCTTCCCCTCTCTCTCCCGGCCTTTTTCCTTCCCTCCCTCGTTCTCTCGTTCTCCTCCTTGCGGGGCTGTGCCTTGGCTCTATAAAAAGCTGGCCATTCCCTGCAGCGGTGGCCTGCGTCTGTCCTGCCTGGCTGGCTGGCTGGCTGGCTGCCTCCCTCCCTCCTTCCCTCTCTCCATCCCTCTTTCTTTCTTCCACAGCAGGGACAGAGTAGACACATGGACGCAGTCGAGTGGCTAAGCGCCCAAGGGACCAGTGACACAAGCGCAGGCGCGGACGTGCGCGTCACCAGGGGTCACGGCTGACTCATGCAGGGCCCCAGAGCCGAGCAGTGGCCCCCACCCAGCGTCTCGTATCCGACCAGTTGGATGGCAATGAGGCAGCAACGGCACTGACTCCCCCCCAAAAAAAAAGAACTTGGTAACGGCGACTCCAAGCACAATCATTCTGACACATGCACGGGACCTGATCACGTGTGTGATACAACAGCGGAGGCACGCGTGGCATTAGCTTGCTCGTTACCATAAAGTGCAAAGCTGTGTCGGGTAGAGTGCAATCGATGTGATGTAATGAGGTAATCGTTCGCACCCCTCAATTCAGATGAGATATTAAGATGGTTCCACAAGCGTCATGCCTGGAACGAAACGTGAAATCAGGGACGCCGATTGTAACAAATCTGATCATGTCTGAACATATCTGGAAGAGGAACGAGAGAAGAAAAAAAAACATTCCAGACATACTCAAAACAGCGGCGAGATGAGAAAGACGGGAGACACTGTAATTACGAGGAGCCCTTAAAGGCGCCGTTCCAGGCACTTTACATGCCTCACCCCTGTGTGACCTTGCTCAAAGACATGCATAATGCGAGCTTAAAGCCTGCTTTTGAAAGAGTTCAGCTCTCTGTTTCAGCGTTGCCCTCTGGTAGTTTTCTCAGAGTTCACTTAAGTTCTGGGTTTAGGAGCACACTATACAAGACAAACACACTTTTTTTCCCATCTTATATTCTTGGCTATGTTTTGATGGCCCAATACTTCCTGCTCTATTGTAAATAATACAAAGGATTTTATTATTCACAGTGAACACAGCAGCGTGGCTTTTGCACACCAGATAACAGGCTGCCCTTTTAAACTTCGCTTACAGGTTGAGAGCAACCACAAATATACACAGCATTAGTAGAGATCCACTGTTAGAAACCATTAAAGCATCACCTTCTGTTCTATTCTAAAGGCTTCAGTGTGTCATTTCTCTTCCGGCCTCAAGATGTTCTGCTTGCTGGCCATATCGCTAGCACCATATCTGCACTGACAACCTGCCTAACCACACATGAGCTCCCTGTTCTTTCGGCCACTTCCTGCTTCGTTCTCCTCACTTATGTCAGGGAGCTTGTTGAGTGCCTGTTATCTGCAATCCACCAAGCTGAATCAACACAAGCAATCTCTACATGACATGCTGCCATTACAATCTGCTGCTGGCTCTGAATGACATCAATGTTAAATTAAAACAGCTGGGTTAACAGCAGCAAGGATTTGTCTGTGGTCCTCAACCGATTTTAGTCGATTTTTGTTGCAAATTAATGTATTGCCCATCATCAAAACTAAATCCCATAATAATACTCTAAAGTGTTTCAAGCACATATTTGCTTTAGGGTGGGAAACATCAGAATTTCACCTTGGAAAAACACCACCACATGAAGGCATATCCGTGGAGTTCAGCAATGTCTGTGCACATGCCCATTTCTATTTAAATTTTCATTCAAATTCAACCAATACCAAAGCTATGCAATATCTTGGTGTCACTGCCTTCCGTCTCTGCTTCCTTCCATCTGACATTTTTCTCCACACACATGCCACCTCTCTGCTGCCTCTGGCGGCTCTCCAGACCTCGCCGCCTTGTGCTGGTGGAACGCAGAGAGGAGGTGGCAGCATCTGGGCCCTGTGAACGCGACGCTAGCGTTAGCGTTAGCATTAGCGCAGTGCCAGGTCTGGCCGCCCTGCTGAATCATGCTCGGCACACTCCCTCTCTAAGTATTCATCAGCAGCCTCCATGTGGCCTGGCTTTGGAACAACCTTGTCCACATCAAAGCTCAGAGGGAGACATACAGTCCTCCTCGTATCCTTCATGACAGACAGAACACCATCACAGTTTGTTACGGTCGTTGGTTTTTTTGGGCACCAGAGCAGATACTCAATGGAATGAAGACACTGTGGTGGTGTTCTTAATGAAGGAACAGAAGCTTAAGTCTTATTGCGTTGGCTGAATTTTGATAGAAAGAGCAGACTAACATCTCAGAAGGATTCTAGGCGAGTAAAAACAGTCAAATTAGCATGTTCAAACATAAGCTGGGGTTTTGCTGGGAGCAGTCTCCCTCACCCGCCCCCACTGGTGCCCCAGCTGAGCTGCCTGCCAGGATGTTCCGCAGAGCTGGAAAGCGCCTGGGTGCATAGGCACAGCTAGGGGCATATGTGCCTTCAACAACTTCCCTTCTCTCTCTCCATCCTTCCCTCTCTTCTTCACACAGATATTCCCTTCCTCTCTTAATTTGCTTTCCCTCTCTTTCCCCCCTCTCTCCATCCCTCCTGCCTTCTCTCTCTCCGTCCTTCCTCTTCCCCTTCACTCCATGCAGCATGGCCGAGCCTCTCCTTCCTTCCTGAATGCATTACGCAGGGAGGACACTTGAGGCACTTGAGTCCCCCTTGCCCTATTATTCCTGAGAGCTGTCATCTTGTAGCCCTCACAAAAGTACAGAGCGCATCACTGCGCCGCTGGCCTCGCTGCCTCTCGCATGAGCACACAACACAGTGCAGCGCCCTCCCGCACAGAGTCTCCCTCTCCTCTCCCCTGGCCTGTCCTCCTCCAGCTAAATCTGGCAACATACAGCCTCTGTCCAACTATTCATCCTTTTGTATAACACAGCCGGAGCAAAAATATGGCCATGTTTCAGAGTTTTGGTCATGGTGTTGCATGAGATGCACAGTAGATAGTAACAAACAAACAAAAATCTATTCACAAAACTGCATCTTTAAGTCAATATTTTTAACAGTGGTCAAAGTATAGAAATAGCATGACATCATTTATAAGACATGACAAGATAGCATAAACATGGCAAAATATCCCATGTACTATGCCAGTGCTGCAAGACACACAATATTTGTCCTCCCCTTCACTCTTCTGTTTTTCGGTAAAGAGTCAAGGGAATCACACGGGACATGTCTGACTGCAGCAGAAAAAACTGCCCAACCATCTGATGTGGTCTGAAGCAGGCACGGAACAGGCAGAGGACTGCACATACAGCATCTTGGCTTGTCAGGGTCCAGCATCATCGCAGACTCCTCATTAACTTCACCCAACGGCAGCAAATGTTTCTATTCTGAGACGGCAAGTCACTCCCAATAACAATTCACAGAGGGGGACAATGAGAGGCATGTCAGCCTGGCTCGCTCTCTCTCTCTCTACACCTCCGCAGGGCTGGACCCTGAGCTCCTCCAGCCCTGCAAATTCTCTTCCGTGCCAAGGCTGAGACGTGAGGGCGTGCCCAAAAACTGCTCCCCTGGGCGGCTCCCATGCGTCACAGCAGGTAAACTGAGGCAGCGCCTGCCTGAAAAGGTCGCCTCTCCGCGCATGAGCCAGGGGACATCCGAAATAGCCTCCAGGCTATCCAGGACTCTGTGCACCCAAAAACTGGGGATGGGGTGGGGGAGGGCAGCATATTTGGGAATATTGAGCAAGCATGCTGTGCTAATGTGACAGCTTTGGCTAACCTATCTCTGAAATACACACCTTGGTAATGGAGTTCACCCTAGGGATGCACCGATCCGATATTTGTATCGGTATCGGTACCGATATTGAAGGAATTTTTAGATCGGGTATCGGTGACAATGGGCCGATCCATATTTAAAAAAAAAAAAAAAAAAAAAAAAACTTTTTTTTTTATTTTTATTTTTTTTATTTTTATGTATTTACATCGAGGCTTTGTTTAATTCATATCATGCTTCGGTATCATTGTTTTAAACGGACTGTTGTTATATTGAAACACGCACATTCAAAGATTTAGGGTGCCGCGATGGCAGACAATCCAGAGACCAGCCATAAAAAGCCATCCCGCACGTTAACTGTATGAAAAACTCTCTGTTGATATCAACGTTGCCTAGCAACGCTGTCTGCTCAGTTAAGTTTTCAGTGAATAGTGACAAGTTCAGTTCGTCGCAAAGTAGTTGTGCCTTATACATGTCCAATGCTTAAATCATCATTGTTCGACATGTATGTGAGGCATTATGTGCGTACATAATGAATGTAAGGGGTTTCATGAAGTTACGACTGTGATAGGTATTATGAGTGCAGGTTGCTATTAGTAGCAATTAGCATGCTAAGCGGAGATTTAGTTATTTTCTGATGTTGATTCGCTGTAATAAAGATAGGTTCATCCTGTTAAGATTTCGACTAGATGAGCTATGAATGAGATTCATGTTACCTCTTGTAATGCCTAGTGTTATGTCCACAATTATATGTATCGAGTAATGTTAGTTGTGTAATTGTTATCGTGTAACAATAACTCATGTTAAAGTAATTCAGTGCAATTTTTTTTTTTATCCTATGTTATGAATTGATAGTGATGACTAGACATGATGTTAAATAGCATGAGCAAAAATGCACCAAGATCTCATGTCATGCACTCCTCTTTTCTCCCTCTCGCACGTGTGGTCACACACATACACACAGAACTGGTAACTTTACCATACTTTCGCGCTGTTTTTTTATATCGGTATCGGATCGGTATCGGCCGATACTAAACCTCAGATATCGGTATCGGTATCGGAGGTGAAAAAAGCGGATCGGTGCATCCCTAGTTCACCCCTTCTGAAAGTTCATGTAAAACATCAAGGAGGGAGCGATTGTATTACATCAGAGTGAAATCTGAAATGCAATGCCAAGTGAGTTTAAATTAGGACACTACACTGCAGGACACATTGCTGCTGTTGTCAAAAGTATGATGGTGATTTAGGTTTATGGCCTGCATAGACTGCTTGCGCACTAAAGCCTACCTTCATTTTGAGTGAATGTTTGCACATACACAACAGACACCCATGATTGGTGATGGAGACGTACTGCAAAGCAAATGCTGAGACATAAACCCTGTGCCTGCTGGGGAGTCAGTCCTCAGACAGACATGCCCAGATAAAGATAAGTCTGTGCAGACCTAATTACACACAGACGGTTTCATACCTCCCATTCAACATCTGTGACATGTGAGAAAGAAAGCATGCAAGACTGGTTTACATGGCTATTGGCATGCATTCCAGCCACCTCCACACACACACACACACACACTTTTTTGAAACAATAAACTCAAAAATACAAAATGTGAAGCACATGTGAAGAGGAATTTGAAACATTACACCATCCCTTCCCATTTTTTGAGGAATGCAGGCAGAGATGCAGGGGAACAAGATATAACATGGGTGATTTCCGTTAGTATTTCAGATTCAAAATTCTGTTATTCTGGATTATGCAAATCAGAACAGAACAAGGGTTTCTCAGCAATCCTGACAGGGCCAGCTGAGCATTAGGAGCCACAGGGACAATGCTCTGTGCTAGACTGCCATCCAAATTCCATAATGCTTTTAAATAAGAGAGGATTCAGACGTCACAGCTTGGATTGTCCATTTGAAAAATGTAGAACATGTATATAGTTTATGATTTGAATAATTCAAGAAACACACTGTCACCCATTTCAAAGCTGCCAATTTATATATATAAAAAAATTAAACACACACATATCGTCACCCACTGCAAATTGTGCAGTCACTTGACAGCACTGACAGGCTGTATTACATTGTAGCAAGGAAGATCAACCAATAACATAACACACAGCTATCACACAAGTTAGACCAAACCTTTGTTAAAGGCTTACACCTAGTCATTTGTCACTGCAGTGCAGACTGTTGTTTTGCATAATAAATCATGCGTAACAATGAGATGAAATAGGACTACCAAGGAGCAGATAGCAGCACCAAGTTAATTATAGAAGAGACCTCTCTAGCCTTCTCAAGACTGCTTTCTCAGTGAACAAGTAAAGGGGCTAACAATTCCGAAAAAATCTCAGAATCATACAGGCTGTAGACAGGTAAAAAGGAAACCGCTACTTAAGTAAGCCAAGAAGTGTAGTCAAATTGCAGTTTCGTTGACATAATGTCAGCATATTTCCACCACTTGTGCTTAAGTTCTCAACCGTGGAGAAGTTCAATTACACCTCGGGACCAAACAAAAAAAGGATGACAACGCAAAATAAATACCACAACATATATTGTGTTTTTTTTCTGTAGAGTCCAGTTGAACCTCAAATGTATACAATACTTTTATTTCGAAAGAATTTAGTTTAGTTTTTATGGAGGAAACAAATAAAGGGGGCCTGGCGGCAACGTTGCGCATGAAATGCACCTTGCAACAGCCACAACTTAGCCTAGCTCTGGGTCCTTGGTAGCATCCGGGGCTGCCTTGGAGATAGGCTGTTGCCATGCACAAAAAAATATGCATTTCCAAAGCCAATCGTGTTTCCCGTTGTTTATCTCCTACATAACCAAATGCCTACGACAAGCGTTTACATTTCTCATGGATGTCTAAAGTAAGTGCAAATGAAAGCATTGAACACTTGCTAGTTTGAAGTTCGAAGTGATGAGACAAGTGAGAAATCCAGATATCAGTTGGATGAGAGTCGCGCAACGTTTGTCCGTAGACAACCTAACGCTTTGCTGTTTGTGTATTGTTTACAACTATAAATAAATCCATCGTGTATACTACGCAGTAATACCATGGGAAAATCCAATAATGTATGAGACTACTCACCCCATTAACCAATCCATAATGGTCGAGAGGATAAATCCAACGAAAGCTGGAGGCGTCCCCTTCTAATTATTCGGGTACCCCCACCTCCCGCTTTAAATCCTCCTCGGTTCGAATAGATTCTTGCCGCCTTCAGGCTCTGATTGTGTTAAATGTTTTTGAAAATCTCTGAAATCAAGCTCTGTAATTAAAAAGAGCATGAACGATTGGAAGCTAACAGCGGGACCGGCGGTGCAGCTCTTCTTGCAACCGTTCCTCTTAAGGACAGCATTGACTTTGAGATTAGCTCAAATGGAGGGTAGCAACTCACTATATCTAGCCCGATAGCCTAGACATCTGCGAAGCTTGGACTCTCTGATTTGTCCAGGCAAGCGGCTGTTCAAAAATGGAACCAGAAATCACCCAATTACCGGCTAGCACAACTGAGCTATCGGTCATGAACCCTTGGAGAGGTTGTTGAGCTGCTAACGCTACCGCTGCTGTGATCAAGCTCTGGCACATACAGGAAATCCGGAAGTAAACACTGGTTCGCCCCTTTACCAAAATCCGCCATGAGGACCCGGAAGTCCTAGCCTTCTCATTCATTACACCCATGGGCTTTTATATAAATATCTCTGGCATTTTCATATGACCAATATGAACAGTACAGTTCTATAATGTACAACACAGTGATAGAAATTTGAAACAGGTGGGCATACCGTATACATATCCAAAATCTCACTATAAATAAACAACTGTTCAGTTGTAGACCATCCAAAAGAACTACAACTCCCTACCCTGAGACACATGTATGACGTAGTCATTCGCAGCAGTGAAGCGCACCAGTCACAGTCGAGCTCTTTAAATAAAAGCAGTAATGTTTTCATTGATTGTATTAAAAGAATATGTTATATGAACAAAATAAATACAGGCCTGTCTAACTGATGTGGTGTCTTTGCTACGTAGACTAGCATTTTTAGACAGACGTATTTGGTTGTTTTTTGGAGATCATCTTTTGTTGGCTATACATATACTGTGTGTGCCAACATTAATTACAATGAAATATAATTATAATTTAAAAGGGGCCTATCTTACACGTGTGAATAACTGTAGTCTACAAACATCGCTGTGAGCCTGTACAAGGTAGTGGCTGCAGTTGATCATTCAAGCAGCCATGCTGCTGTATCATTCAAAGCATCTTGTCAAAGTAAAAATGTTCTTCCCAAATTCATAAGCCTTACACAAACAGCCATATTTTGATTGTCTTCATTTAATTAAATTTTAACCGTTTCCGCACATGGTGGAAAAAAGTACCTAGATAACAAAAAGTCCTTGCACTTGCCAAGCTGAAATATTCTGTTGGTCAGTAGTGCATCGTGATTAAAAATAGTGGTATTAATTCCCTATAAAGAATAGAGGTTTGTACATATTAATCGATAATCCCAGGAGACCAGAATGAAACCTGATTCAGTACTGGACAGTACATGCATGATATGGAAAGACCTAAAACTTGCAAAGGACTCTATGCCAACATTCTTCTGATTCTCATTTTCTACATGTTTCTTCAGTCTTTACCCTTTAATTTCATTAATGTTACCTTCATTTAATGCGCAGATGTGGCCAATCATGACATTTTGGTTGCATGTCATCCCAAGTATATAATGTTGCACATCGCATATCACTGTAATATATTGGGCCAGACATAAAGGATTATGTCTTAAGGCTTCTGGGTAAAAAATTAGAAAGAAGCTATAGCGTCTGAAAGAGTATAAGTGGCGAGGGAAAAACAGAAAACATTTAATTCTAAGCTCTTTGTTCAATAATCAGGGGAATCAGGGAGTATTGTGAGTGCTCATGTTTTAGTATAATAATAATTCATATTTTCTAAATATTTAAAATCTGTTGGCAAAGTACTAGAAAAAAGTGTCAATTGCGATGGAAAACACTGTAGTGCAGTAAAATCGCTTTGTGGAATACATTTTGTCATAGGGCCACAATTATAGTATATCCCCTGGTGAATCATTGTTGTTAATTCCTAAATATATAGTTTTTACTACATGTGCTAAAAAAAACTTCCGTTTAAAGTCAATGTACAGTTCATCAGTCTGGAAGGGGACATTAATATAAACAATGCTGGGGAAGCTACTTTAGTGTAGCCACCTGAAGATGGAATTCAAGTTTATTGAGGATAAGAACACAAACTGCTCTCCCAGGAGACATATTTTGACTTTAAATTGCTTTAATCCACCATTAAACAGCAAGCATGTATCCATATTACTATATCATAATCATATAACCAAAGCAATGTATATTCATTGTTGTGAACTTGTGAATTACCCCCTATAGATTGTCTTACCACTGCAATCCAGTAGAGGGCGCTGGCTATCTCTGTTTGAGAGAAGAAAGCCCATTTCTCCCACCTCATCCTTTTGAAATGAACCATTTTGAACTGCAGTTAGATTCTGAATTATTTTTTGTTTTCTACATGTAAGATTTGAAGCTATCACATACAATATATATAAATGGGGTATGAAGTAAACAGGTATGGGGGGAGACAGGCCAACTGTGGCTTTTGATGAACAAAAATACGGCCTTATTCTAGCAGTTGCGTCTGTGTGTGTGTGTGGGGGGGGGGGGGGGGGGGGGGGGCACACAGTGTTCCTCTCTTGGCCTTTGCAGTGTAGCGGATTATTTTTGGGCAGACAAGGTCATTTCCTAGGAGCCTTCCTGCCACTGATACAGATCCTCGGATCGATTTGGAGCCACCAGCAGGCGCAGTCCCTAGCACTCAGCAACACCTCAGCTCATTCACCACGATGACCTCATGCGTCGCGGGGATCGTTTTCCAGCGCTCATTCACAGAACTTCCGCAGGGTTATTCAGGTCCCTTTCACCCGCAGTGTTGCGCTTGTTATCAATGGATGGATTCAACGCAGAGAAAGTTGCAGAAAAGAGAATGCTGCAGAACACAGACCGTTAAAGCCTGAAAAGCACACACACACTGCAGCATAATATTTTCCGGTGGTGGTGAACTCATCCATTCCTCCAAGGCTTTCTTCAGTGGTTATATTTTTGCATTTATCCTATGTGCCTATTCAGATATTATCCAGTCGTCTGTAGGACTGATGTCTTTGTTAAAATAATGCCACAGATAAGGAGGTAAAATATAAGCCTCATCTCATCAATAAATGATTGCTGGTTATACATGAATCCAAAAAGGGACATTAATAAGTGCCATCTTGCATTTCTCTCATAAATAAGAAATGTGATTTGGAGGACGTCACTTAAAATTGTATTGCCAATGGCAATGGAAATAAAATAGATTGTGAAATCAAACCCTTATGACTTTGGCCAACAACTCCAAACACAGAGGACACTCTGAGGAGGCATGGTGACTGACTGCATTTAGCATGGGACAATTTTGTCCTAAAGTATAACAGAGCTGGCACACTGCATGTATACCCCCAGTCTATCCTACTGAGCATCTGACAGTCATGTTGTTGACCTGGAATAGGCTATAGCCAGTGGCATTTGGCATTTAAGTGTTCAAGAATTATTAGGTCTGATAATGCAACGTCATCAATAACAACAACAAAGAGTATACTCTGCAAGGTCTTTGACCCTTTTTTTATTTTGTTGCTGTTATTGATGACGTTGCATTATCAGACCTAATCATTCTTGAACACTTAAATGCCAAGGCCCCTATACTGACTGCTGAGATCCTTAGGTTGAATGCATTTCTGTAACTGTCTGGACATGACTTTGCTTATTATGATGCATAATCCTCGTGTCTGTCTGTGTGCTGTACCCTTCCACACATAGCAATGCATAGCGCCATCCAGTCCAGTATAAAGTTGTAGTACAGGATAGAAAGCGCAGCATTTTCATTGAGATGTTATTTTAGGTTTAAGTGACCCCTGAGTGTCCTCCTGCAACAGTGCACTCTATAGCTGCAGATGTGCTGTTATTGGATAGGCACAAACAGACATCTTCTGGAAGTTATATGATATCCCAGCCTGGACCAAAATCTGATTGTTAGCAGGGCAGCACGTCAGCAAGTCATCCTCATTTGTCAGCTCTCTCGCTCTCTCTCTCTCTCTCTCACTCACTCACTCACTCACTCACATACTCTCTCCCTCTCGCTCTCTTTCTCATTTTCTCTCTCTCTCTCACGAAGAAAGTACGTTGATATTACATTTTGAAATAACACTTTCTTACTGTATTCATTTTAAAATGTCTTATTTTAAGTATGTGGTATAGGGCTACATTGTAGGGGAAAGGCACAACACCTGCTGAAGGGCTGAAACCATAAAAGCAACATTTTCTTAATTCAACAGTAGGTGGCAGCACGAAATTAGTGGAATGAATAGCAGACGCTTGCTCCCTGTTCTAGTGCTGAGAGAATTGTCCGATATATTTAAAAATGCTACTGGTTATATTTCTCATCGCTTCCAACATATCTTACCACGTTCAACACAAAAACATAATACCCACAACCACTTTAATAAATGTTGTTCAGCTGGTGCAGTGTTGAGATCCTGTTGGGAAAGTCCATCAGACCTCAGTCATGCAGAAATTGACACTGACCCCCTTCTGCGCTGCATCTTGCAGCGACATTCTAAAAAAGACTAATTCCTTATCACCACCAGCTGGAGTCTGTAGTTAGCATCAGGCAAGTGCCTATGAGCATATTTGCGTGAGTGTGTATAGGAGAGAGCTATGAGATCAACACATTGCAAAAGCATGAGAACGTGTCATCATGACCAGATTATCCGCGGAACGATCGCCAGATACCTTTTCTGGCCAGCATTCGCAGTTCTCAGCTGCTCCCTCATCATCCCATCGTCCTGATGTCATCCTGATTTCTGTTCTTTTCCCAACTGTGGACATGCTTAGGGGAAGAACAAAAAGCCCTGCTGCTGGGCCTGAGAGGAGAATAGACGAGTCAGAGTGGAGTGGATGGATAGCAAACGGAGGCAGGGTTGTGTAAGGACGAAAGTGGGACAAGAAGGGAAGAAATCCTGTTTATTTTAGAGGCAGTGTTAGTCACTTGCTCCAGAACGAGGAAAAGAGAGTAAAATGGAGGTGACGTAAGAACTCTAACAGTTTCCATATATAAGGCCTGGACTCGAGGCGCCAGGCAGGCACGTAACATGCCCACGTCTGGTATCAATCAGCTCGCTCCGCTGCTCCTTCTACCGGGCGTGTGCGTGTCTGTTCGCACACTGTGTGCGCATAATTCTGCAGACTTTTTGTGCAAGCGCATGCGTTTCTCTGCCATTAGCGAATGTTTAAATCTCCTTGGGTGTCAGTGGGCAGGGAGACAAATAGTGGATGAGTAATGTCTTTCATTGGCTTACTGTAGCTTCTAACTCTTAATTGTCATCAAATACGGAATTTGGCATGCAATATAAAATTAGTGTTCATAGATCTCAGCCAGTCAGTGCCACATCATTAAGACGAGGCGGTGAGAAAGTTTCCTGTTGGTGGGTCTTATTTTTGGCTGATTTTCGTGAGTGATGTTGCCTGCAAACAGACACACACACACACACACACACACACACAGGGCCGTCGTAAAGGGGGGAAAGGTGGGGACAATTCTAGGACCCACAGCCCAGGGGGGGCCCACAAAAACCCCAGTAGCCTATTATGTAAGCTTCCCTTTCTATGACTAAATTATTATGTATAGGCATATCTTATGTTCATACTAATGCATCAGAGTTAAAAAAAGCGAAAAAAAATCAAGCAAAATTTTAAAAAGTTATTATTTTTTTCCGAGCAATAACCCCCTTTTTTAAAAATATGGTTTGGTCCATAGGCACATTAACACTTGCGCAAGTTAAAGAGAAACTGTCATCTGGAGAGTTTAAAATGATACTAAACGAAGGGAAATCTACTGTATGGAGATATTTCTGCTTAATAGACGATGCAGATTCTAATTAGGCTGTTGGATATGTCCAATGTAAGAAGTGTGAAGTTTTAATGAAATATGATTGATGCAACTTTCAATGGTTGGATGTAGATAGTTTCATTAAGAACGTCGGCGTTCAAAAAGATCTTCAATGGTAAGACTTGTCTGTTGTGCCTCCGTTGGTGTATCATAAAACGTGAGTTTTATTAAAGCATAGCGTGTGTAATGTGTATCTATGTCATTCCGATTGTTAACCTTTCCTGCTGTCTGACCGTAGTTGGGGATTGCAGGGGAGTAAAATGCTCCACGGCCGAAGTAGATTAGTAAAATGTTTTTAACTTCGGGGTTAATTTCCTTTCCTTTACCTCCCTTCCCTTTACAGACAGCAGGAAAAGTTACAAAACGGAATGAAATAGCTACACATTACACACGCTATGCTTTATTAAAACTCACGTAACTCACATACTGGTTAACACTGTTACAGCACATACATCTTTGTCGCTGCATCCAAACTATGCATCACCATTCTCCCTCCCTGTACGTGCTCCTCCTGTAGGAGTAGCACCATTTTACAAAACGTTCTTGCAATGTGAATCATTTAATTTAAATATGCTTATTGGCCTTATTGTGCACCATTGTGCGTTTAAAAGCGTTTTTTTGTGTGAGAGAGCATTTAACTGTTGATGCCCGAGTTTAATAAAGCCAGGCTATTCATAAACAACGTACGTAAATCTGGCATTAGGCTACTATGAACAGTTGAGAAATTGATCCGTCGGGCTTGGTTCGGATTCGGAAAAATTATGAGGGATGAGGGGCGTAAGATACTGAAGCAAACCCTGAATATCAGTGATGCTGATCACAAGGTCAAAACATAAAGTCAGTACAAAATGAAACCACTAAATATCATCCACAGAAAAGATCAGTAAGGTCATAATTCGCCAAACGTTATAATACGCTGTCAATAAAATCTCACTAGCAGTAGGAAAACTAAACTGCTATGGTAGCCTATTGACATGAGTCTTAAGCAGGGACATAATAATACCCAGTGACTCTTTGTTGAGTGGTTAATTGAAGAAAATTGGTTGCATTGTGTCAGGCACTGCCAAGAACATAGAGGAACAGAAAAATTAAGAACAAATTATAATACATATACAGTAGTCTAAGAAAAAAAAGTTGTGTAAAATTGATCAAGTGCAAAATTGGAGCAATATTCTTTCAGGGGGCCCAGAATTCCTAGCAACGGCCCTGCACACACACACACACACACACACACACACACACACACACACACAGAGTGAAAGGAGATCCCACAAAGTGCAGTCAGGTTAAGCAGGGTTTTGGAAAGACTTGCAGATCCTTATCAGCAAGAAGGACACCTTGAGGACTGCTGAGCCAAAGTGTTCCTCATTCAGATATCTATGACTATCAGGACCCCATCTTCAAACACACACACACACACACACACACACACACACACACACACACACACACACACACACACACACACACACACACACACACACACATACACACACACACAGTCTCTCTCTTTCTCACACACACACATACTCACACACATACTCTCACACACACACACACACACACACACACACACACACACACACACACACACACACACACACATCGCAAATGCACTGATGCACACAAATACCCACACAATCATGCAAACACAAAAAAACCTGCACTAACAAGCAAGCTACAACTACAAAATTGCACACACATGCACTTGCACACATTCAAACGCAAACCCTGCCTCTGTCTGCCATTCATCAGTGGCCCATTTATCTGGTTTAGAATGACAATGGGGCGCTCATAATCGGACAGCACAAAGCCATGCATCAGCTCGATTTCACAGCGCCGTCTGACATCTCTAACAGCAGCTTCACGCGCGGCTGTGATTGCCACCTAGGCCATTGCAAAGCCGCCTGCTTTTAGATTTGGCTGTTGATTGCTATAATGGAAGAACAATCGGCAATTAACTCCAGTGATCTAATCTCCACCCAGCCGCTTGTAACCTCAGTTAACCGATGACAACTAGTGCTGCAATGAGGTGCGTTAGGGGAAATCCGTGCTTCTCTGTCTTACATCCTGTCTGTTGTTGACAACCTGCACAAAATGTACAAAAAAGAAAGTTATTTTTGTTCCTTTGCATGAGATATTTAATGATGGCCAATAGAGAGTCAATGCCATACTGCAATGATGTTGGCTTCTCTGGATCAGTTCAGTGTACTTAAGTGGTCTGTCTCCAGAACAGAAGTACTTCGATTGCCATTCTCTCAGTTATAATTTTAAACAGAAAATCTTGTGCTGGATCTGAACAATTTTTCTTAGACTTGTAGGAGAGAGAAAAATATGGGCAACTGACTATTCCCACTGACCTTCTCTTATGTATTGTATGTGACCTCACAACAGGAGAGCAAACTACATGGCTTTACTGAACCTCAGAAGATTTGTCCGCGAATAGAGCTTTCTCTGTGACTACCAGGGCCTGAAATATCTGCTAAGAAAACATTACGTTATGAAAGTCGTCACATATTCAAGCCCTTGTCTGTCAGTCACTCAAACACACATACACACACTTTCCCCTGGGGGAGTTTTTTCTAGGCCTGGGAGTTAGTCTTTTAGAACATTACATCATCAAAGAAGGCCAGCTCCCACGACCCAGTACATTACAGAGCAGCCTGAGGGGCAGACTGGGATCACGCCTCCTTTGACTCATACGCACACTAACTCCAGCTAACTCTGATGGATGCAACCAAGGACAAATACAAAAGTGGTTCAGTCTTTCACATGCATTCCCACTCTCTGGCTGAGAGCGGGTACTGCTACAGCAAAAAATGAAAGAGTAGTTTTACGTCATTTACTGTTTTTGCATGATTGTGAATTCTAGATTAGGCTATTATGATTCAGTAAGTGTGGAAGTGGATATTTTGGTGTTTCCCTTGTAATGGAAGATAGTGGGGTATCTTTAACAAATCAGAAGTTGAATACAGAGCTATATCTTGTAAAATTAATGAATTCTCAAAATACAAAAATTGCTCCTAAATTCAGCATTAAAGCTATAGTAGGTTTTAACATTTTACACTGTTACCAAAGTATTTCTATTGTACGGTATTGGTTGGGGATTTCTACATTACTGTTTGATATGAGGACTCATGAATGCGTTAAGGCTGTAGTTTTGAAACGGGGCAAGGCTGGTGATGTCACACAATGGAAACATGTCCTCACACTTGCCCTTGTTAGCTCATATTGTGACTGCATTCTGAGTCACTTTCAAAGGAAAGGCATACTAAAAGTTTCTCTTTGTGGCATCAGACCGTGGCGGCTAGATAGTGGTTGGATAAGAACAAACAAAAATACCAATTCAAAATGTTAGCTTGTTTATTGCAGGGAGATGGAGAGTATAACAAACTGTGATAATGATACGCTGGACCATTAAACGGTTTTAATTGTCTCCTTATGTTTAAAGGTACAATATGCAACAATTGTGCTTCAGGATTAGGGTTAGGATAAGCAGTTTAACCTTAAAATAACAGCTTAAAAAAAATTGGGGCACTACAATGACATTTAATATGGAGAATCACGTCGGTGCCATTGGCATAGCAGGGTCGATAGGCATAACTGCGTTCTGTAGTTTCGCCTGCCGCAGCCCGCCGACCTGACTTGTTTACCTTCTACCGATCTAGTAAGTAGCTTATTTGCCGTCTTGCTTAGTCTTGTGTTGCACTTGCTAGATGTTTGACTGTGTAAGGACAGTAGTTGAGTAACTAGTTTGTCATGATGTCAAAGTCAGCACATTTCAAGAGATTTCGTTAGTTTTAGCTGCTAGCATACCTTTAGCGAATATCTATTAATCCTTATTGCACCTTTAAGGTACTGTGTGATAGTTAAACTATGACTATAGGACTATAATTAAAGATGCTTCAGACCAGGATAGTTCCATGATGCTATCGGTAGAGTCATTATATCCTATAAATGTGCTTGTGTGTGTGTGTGTGTGTGTGTGTGTGTGTGTGTGTGTGTGTGTGTGTGTGTGTGTGTGTGTGTGTGTGTTGAAACTTGAAGCAATAGTGAAAGATTTACTTAAGAATCATACAATTGCTGCTCCTGCACAGTACTGTTTTTTGGTCTAGCTTAGCTTCAAATGTCTCTCTCTGTGTGTGTGTGTGTGTGTATCTATGTGTCTGTGTGAAAAGAAAAACACAGAGAAGAAAACTTGTGGTTTTGCTTGTATTTTGCTTCATTTTCACAAAACAGGTACAAGGAGAGGAAAAAGCATTTGAATAGAACCTGAGGTATTTTGCATCAAGCAGCCTAAGGTATCTGTAAATGTTGCTATTTACAGCCATATCAAAATTACCAATATCATTATAATAATTACACAAGGACCGCCTGCTTGTTCTTCAACAATTAAAAGGCTGAGGAGAGGAACAGAAAGGAACATAGAAGGTCCAGCAGCAAGAGTAGGGCCAACACACAAGCAAAAGCCAACAGGAGGAAAGGAGCTGAGATTCTGCGCTGCATATTGAGTTATCCTGTTCACATTGTGCTGAACCATACCCCCCCCCCCCCCCCCCCCATTACCCATTACCCAAGCATAGGAGAGAGCAATGGAAACTGAAAGACAGTAAAAACTAAAATTGTAAAGAGGGAAAAGGAAGGAAAAAGTGATCCAAGAGGCCTTTATTGTATTGGTGTGCTCAATGAAACCAATCGATCCTGAGACTGAGAATGTCCCTTAGTGGAGTTTGGCCTATTCCACGGCATGGGTGCCTGGGAAAGGCCTTGAACAGTCATTCCGCAAGTGCTGTGTGCTTAACTGGTGTGTCTGAATGGTGGAAGTGTGAGAGCACAGTGGGTTTTTGAGTCTGGATTCACAGAGCGTTTGAGTCTTTCCCAGGTACCATGCTGAGGTCGGAGAGCCGCACCGCAACTGAGTTCAGAATAAAAAGTGGTTTTCTGCCACTTTTAATGTTTCATGTGTGACGTTCATTCTTCACTGTGTGCCTACCAATAGCTGGTATATATATTGAATAGTCAGGACAGCACAGAAGGGCTGCAATAATCAAGCAAGGGGTTCTCAATCATGGCATGCATGTGCAGGTTATGAGAGACTGGCACACAAGAGGAGGTTTGTCAGATTGATAGAGATATTTTTAAAATCATTTTGTATTGCTTGAGTTTGTGTTTTGTTTGTAAGTGTTTGCATTCTTATAAATACAATACAGTTAAACTGCAAGAAATAAACAACATAAGTTCACAAATATTATATTATTTCTCATTGCCAGAATGAAACAGATAAAATAAATTAAAACATAATAATGGATAAAACATTTGTCCATTAAAATTGCAGTACGAGTCTTTACATATGCATGTATATGTGTACGGATATATATATTTTAATATATATATATATATTTATATATATATAAAGCTTAGTGCTGTTGGTACACAGCTTGTCTTTCTGTAGGTAGCCAGCCACTTTGAGCATGCTCAGTGTACATTTGGAGGAGGAGTTACAGTAGTTTGGTTCGAGAGTGCACCACCGGTGCAACTCCTACCATAAACACACATGATATTATCACAACTAATACTTTTGCGGTGCATATAGCTGTTAACACTGAAAAAATTGACAGAATGTCAAAAGAAAACAAAACTGTAAAGAATCTTTATGTTTTCACCTGTGGTGAACCACAGTTCTCTTCATTCATTTGGGCATGCTGGGAATCTGAGTTCTCCCAAAAGAGCATCCTTCATTTCGAACGGTACAGTAGCACGCCTGGTGTGTCTGTGTGTGTGTGTGTGTTCTAAGTATTCCTTTGGTGCTGGAGTATGGCACTTGTCTTTCAAAGTACTGCAGCCCAATAGGAGAAACTCAATGAATGTCATTCTTTTACCTCTGTCAATGCAAACTGTCCATCGAGCACGTCAGGGCAAAGCTCCCTTTGCCAAAAAGTCCAGCCTGCATTTTATTTGCCTGGTACTCTGTGACAACTGGAGTCTTTCCTCATAGCCCAGCCTAACACACAGACCCTCATATCTGAACTGTTGGTCGGTCTGTTTGTCTGTCTCTGTGAGGCAGGATTCTTCCAAGCCCATTATCTGAAGCCGACCTGCAAAAGGTCTGTGTACAACCACCTCATTTAACTCTTCCCGTCTGTCCATGGTAGTCCCAGGCCGTGGTGTCAGGACACCTCGATGATCTCCATGCTCCCGGAGAAACTCGACTGCTTGCCCAGCTTGCCCAGCTCCTCCCTGGAGTTCTCTGAGATGGCCTCCTCAAACTCCATCTGGCAGCTGAGGCGCTTGAACTGTTTGTCCACCACACTGCCGCCGCCAGGGGCCGAGGTGTCCTCGTGCCAGCTGCCCCGCGAGTCCCTGCCCTCCCTGGGCTTGTCCCGCAACTGCACCCGCTCCTCGCATGAGCCGGCGCGCCCGCTACAGCCGAACGCCATGTAGGCTGAGCTGCTACCGAAGCGCAGCATGGAGGAAGACGCGGAGGAGACGTCCGAGCTGGAACCAGGGCCGCATCCGGAGCCCAGGAACCATGGGCAATCGCCGGTGGGGGTGCTGGGTGTGGTGGCCTGCACTGTGTCCCTGTGCTGGGTCCAAGTGGGGCTGACCAGCAGTGAGCTCTTCCTGCCGCTGACCTGTTCGGAGTGGGGGTTGTGGGGCGCGAGCAGGGGATGGGAGAGATTCAGGCTGAGGGAGAGGGAGTGTGGAGGGGTTGGTGGGGTGGAGGTCTCACTCAGGCTGCTACTACCACTGCTGCTGCTGCTGCTGCTACTGTTGCTGCTGCCGCGCCTTCCTTTCCTGCGCTGCCGGACCCGGCCCTCCCCTGCTCCTCCGCTGGGCGACTCAGCCAAGCCGGGGCTGTCCAGCACAGGGGAGTACTGGCACACGCCGTTGCTGTTCTCGGGGCTGTCCAGCTTGCACAGTTTGGGCACATCCTCAGAGCTGATGGGCGTGAGCGCCAGCTTTGGCGGGGAGAGACGCTGACACTGGCTAGGGTTGTACACAGACTTGATGTCCAGGGAGAAGGACCGCTTGAGGCGGTTGGTGTCAGCAATGTGCTCTGCAGACAGATGCAGGCCATTCAGGCCCTGCCGCAGCCCGCCGGAGCTGACGAGTTTGGGTTCGGAGCCCCCAGCGCCAGCATCTGAGCTGGGCTCTCGGCCGCCGGGGAGGCAGCTTGGAGCAGTGCCAGCCTCCCTCTGCTCACCCGACATCTCCTGCTCCTCCTCGTGGCGCTCGATCAGAGTCTTCATGGGGTGGCAGGACAGCGCCTTCAACACCTTCAGGCCCTTCTCGAACTCCAGCAGCTGGCCAAGGAAGTTAAAGTTGGGGGAGATCGACGGCCTCCGGTCTTTCACAAATCTGCCAAAACAAACATGTTTTTTAGATGCTTGTCTGACTTTTTCAAACTTCTTTTAGATCCTGACTTTACAAATGATTTTTTTTATAAAGGTTTTGTTTAAAACAAACCAACAAAGTAATCTGATTCTGATTGTGATGGCAAGAGTTATAATGTATTATGAACTGTTACTGGTTATTTGAATGTAGTTTATGTTATGCATAAGAGAATGTTTGATTGGGTACCTGTAGGCATCATCAGATGACAGCCCCATAGTCTTCATGATGTAAGCGATGGCGATGGTGGCCGAGCGCGAGATGCCCGCCAGACAGTGGACGATGACGCGGCAGTTAGACACCTTGGCTTTGTCTGTGGAGGGAGGAGAGAGAAAAAACACGTTAGGACACGCAAGACTCTGAGGGCAAGCACAGCAGTCCTTAAAAACCCCCAAAAAACTCCACATCCTGTTTTACAAGCCCACCATTAGCAGACCTCCCACCCAGGTGCTTTACAGGATGCTTATTCAGAGATCAAAACACAAACACACACACACACACAGCAGGGCACACAAAATGAACACACACTCACGCTGAGTGAGCAGGTTGTTATAGCATGCGGTTTCACAGTGGAGCCTGCTTACCGATGAAGTCATTGGTTTTGTCTAGCCAGGGCAGCAGCTTCTCACAGTAGTTGTCGTTGACGGGAATGCGCATGAAATGGCTCTCGCTGATGAAGTCTGGCTTGGGACAGGTGTTACTGGCATTCAGCACATAGGTGATGCCATTCTGTGCCATCAGGTCCTGGAGGAACAACAAAGCCAACCTTGAGTCAGATTTCTCAAGAAATAATCCCACATTTCTAACGTAAAGTCAGGTTTTATTTCTTCTTTAGAATGAGGATGTTTGGTATGTTTCCTCCAACTGGTTCCCGGTGAGAAAACATATCATTACTGGCATCTGCTGTCATCTTATCTTTTAGAGCAGTGTGAATGTCTATGCGTCAGTGACTAAGCGAGATGGTATGCTGTGATAAAATGCTTTGCAGGGGAAGTCAATAATCACTTTGACAGGGCTGACATTTGAAAACAGGCTTCAGCTTCAAAGCCTGCGCAGAATGCGGTTCATTGTTTATCTGCTATGATCTCATTGAATTCCTCTGTCGCTAATGCTTTACCTGAGTATGCAAACAGCCCCAAGAAGGAAAAGTGTGTTCAAACATGTCATTACAGACTGGAAAGAGATCCAACATGTCACCAGCCTCCTGTTATTCTACTACATACCTGACATTTTAGATCATGAGAACATTCATGTTCTTTCCTAAGTGTCTCAACTCCAACAGGTGCGAGTAAAGAAATACTTTTTGCCGAAAATAGTTTTGCTGTCTTGAATGCCACATATTCTTTTCTGCTTAACACATGTGAGGAGTGAGTGAGGACGGAAGACTGCCTTTCCTGAGGAGCTGTCAGGGATGGGGGCCGGAGGAAGTTACCTTGTTGAGGACGTCCCTCTGGGAGCCCAGGTAGAGGTGGGGCAGGATGCGGGTGGGGCCCACGTTGGTGACGGGCAGGCAGGGCTGAGACAGGCTCATGGGGAGTATGGTGGCCTGCTTGCTCTCGCACAGGCCGGGGAAGCAGGAGGAGAAGGCTGCAAAGCCCCCTAATAGAAAGAGGGAGAAGGGAGAGAAAGAGAGAGACTTAGTCATCATACAGAAAACAAACATCGACATGACCAGCGGTCCCTAGGGCCTATCCAAAAAAAGCCACCTTTGATTATTTAAGTAAAATCGAGGTCAGCCTTGGGAGAGTTCCCCTAACAGTGGCACAAAACCTGCCTATTGAGGTTTGCATACAGTGGCTTGTATGCTCTGAGTCAGACCTGCGGTGTAATATGTGCATGCTGCGCAATTACAGGACACCCAGGTTTGGCTGGGGCTTTGGACACGCCCACGGTACAACACAGAGCAGATGCACATCGCTCAGCCCAGGCAGTGGCGGGGATTCACTGCATGTTACAAAGTACACAAGGCCCCCAGCAGGCACCTCCGACCACCCCACTCCCACTCTGCAGACAGAGAGACATCCTGTCTGCCTCAGCCGGCCGACGCAAACGACATTACCAGGCCTGACATGCTCATTACATGTGGCCTTTCACCTAGAAGACAGATCCAACCACAGACACTGAGAGGAGGAGAGGAGAGGAGAGATGAGAAATGGAGAGAACAGGAGAGTTAAGAGAGAGAGTTTCTGAGAAGTGTAGTGTAGAAGGTGTAGAAGAGAGAAGTATGAAGAGAGGAGAGAAGTATAGAGAAGAGGACAGAAGAGGAAAGAAGAGGAAATGAACCGCTGGCCCTTTAAGAGCGAGGCAAATCTGGTGTTGGCGTCTGTCTTTCACTCCCTTTTCCTGCATGATGTCATCTCCTCTCCTTGAAAACGGCATGAGAGAGAGGGAATGAGGCAGGCCACAGGTGTGGACACAGACACACACACACACACACACACTCTCACACAAACACACACACACACACACACACACACACTGCAAGTCCCTGTAAGGCCCAATCTAAGTTAGTTAGTAATCTAAGACCTTCTTCAGCAGTCAGTTGCTCTGGGGCTGAAAGCATGACGTTATACACACTTGGCTGTGGATTACCTCAAATCTAAACATAGCCTCATATTTAGCAATGCCGTGCACACACTAAAAGTTACCAATTGCTTAACACCATAATTTGATGATCTCAGCCTGACTTGCCACGAGGTGCCTCTAGAAAGGCAAAGCCTGAGCTGAACAGATCGATTGAAACATCCCCAAGTTTCTCCAATCGCTCTTTCAAATCTGGTATGCATTAGCTCTGCTTCCAAGTAAGGCAGGCGTCTGGAGCGATGACATCACCACCGGATTAGTGCTCACCGTCGACCTTCTCCACTCCACCGACACCAGAAAGAACACAGACAGCAGGCCAGGGAGAAAGAGGGAGAGCGAGAGAGAGAGAAATGAAAGAAAGAGAGATGAGGGTTAAGAGGAGAGGCTTGCACTGCTGAAAGGCGTTGAGAACGAGTGGTGGGGAGGCGTGAGTGCCCTTAACAAAGGATGAAAGCACCAGGGGCTTTAAAATAGGATGAGTGCTGGAATATATATTTGACTAAGATGGACTGCTCAAGGGGGATACAAAAAAAAGGGGAATAAATGGAGTTCCCTATCCTTCCCCCTGAAAATCTTTACAATTTCCCTCCTTTCTTTTTGCTATTCAGGGACTGGCCACCTGCTCTGCTGGAGTATTTCCCCTCCTCAGCGTCCCCTCGCTCCCCTCTAGAACAGGACGCCTCACAAGACGCCTCACTGCCAAGGCCTTCCTTTGGCTGCGCCTACACAGCTGCAGCGGAGGGAGAGTGTGGCTGAGGCTTTTGTGGCCTCATAATCAATGAGCTCTTGTGCACACACAAATGCACACATGCACAGCTACAAAAACACACACACACACACACACACACACAGACACGCACACACAAACTTTCTCTTTCTCCGCCACAAACACACACATACACATACACATATACATACACACATGCACATGCACAGACACACACACACGCACACACACACACACACATACACAAACACACTCCCTCTTTTTCTGACACAAACATACATACACATTACCATACACACACATGCATATGCACAGAGACACACACACACACACACACACAAATACACACTGGCTGTCTTGCCTCTGGCACTGCTGGCCATGTGGTTTCATTATCTTAGATAAGAGGCGAGATCAGTGAGTGCAGCAGCGAGAGTTAGCTCCCAGCCATTTCCAGGTGCAGGTGTGCTTGTACACACAGGGGCGGCTTGTAGCATGGTGTGCGAGTCAGAGCGGGCTAACCTGCTCTGCGACTTCACACGCCGAGAAATGTCATAAAGGCAGGCAGGCTTCACCGGCTACACCGCCAACACCACCAGCAGCCGTCGTCACAAAATCTACATGTTTACTTTTTTCTCTCTTTTCCTCAGTGAATGACAGGCACTTCAAACAGCGGCTGTGTGACAGCTGATTGAAAGGGGCAGCACTGTGATGGAGGCCAGAGGTAGGTTTCTCACGGCGCTCACCGCCTCCTCTACCTCCTCCACCTCCTCCAGGGGCCCAGAAGCAAGCCATTAGCCAGAGACTGACATGAGAACGGCGGGGAGTAAGCGATTGGCGCATCAGGAAATCCAGGCTCTTGCCTCCCCAAGCCTGCTCCGACTGGCCCTTTAAGTCCTCACTGAAGGCTTGTCTGTTTCCAGCTATTAATGGCAACTGCCAAACAGGATGACATCATCTCTCGGAGCTGGGGTGGGCCAGTCAGTGGGCTGTATCTGGGCAGGCAGTTATTTCTCTCTTTCTCTTTCACCCCCTCTCTTTCTCTCTCTCCCGCTCTCTCTCTCCTCCTTTTAGGAGGGGGTAGGAGGTTGAGTGTGCAACCAACTGAGGTCTAACCCTCTCCCTCTCTACAGCTGCTTTACTAGCTTCCCTACATGCTAACACACACACACACACACACACACACACACACACACACACACACACACACACACACACACACTTAACCCCTTTCCCAAGCCCATATCCCCTCACACCTGGTGTAACATCCCCGGAGACCAACTAACCCTGGGTGACATCATGAGCCCCGGGGGCAGGGCTGGTTGCCCTGCTGACAGCAGCTCTAATCCAGTTCAGCTCGGGGGAAGAGGGGCTCCTGCCTGGACAGTGTCATTCCACAGTGCTGATCTCACTGGCTGCAGGCCGTGCCGCAGGGCAGCTTGGGAAAAACGATACCC
>NC_137927.1:16463543-16471043 GCF_963457725.1 Sprattus sprattus
TCTCTCTCTCTCTCGCTCGCTCGCTCACTCAGTGAATGAGCTCACTCTGCCGTGCGCGTCGACTCTGCTCTCTAGTGGAGCTGCGGCTCGGTCATTGCTAATGTGTAAGGCATGTACCCGCATTCCTTACTCACCACACAAATATGCGGCCACCTTAGGGGCCTTCTCTTCTCTGAGGCTGGGGGGAGAGAGGCGTGGGGGGGGGGGGGGGGGGGGGTTGGGGGTGCAAAGGCTCCTACACTTCCCTCCTTTACAGAAACACACAACTTTAACTCCCCTGAGACACACACACACACACACACACACACACAGCACGGGAGTGTGTTATTTAGTTGATTTTTTTCCAACAAGGAGCCAGGAGCCCTCTGGGCTTCGAGCAGACACTGTGTGTTTAAACTACTCCACAGAACAGTAATCTCTTCTCGGGTTTTACTGAGCAGTAATCTGTGTTACAGCTGTATTGGACTGTCTGTGTTATGGTGCTTTAAAGTAATGGTCTGTGCTTGTTTTCTTTGCTTGTGTGTATACATACTTCATTCAGCGACATTTTCGTGAAGAGCATGCATTTTTGTAAGGCAAAAGTATTTTTATAAAATCACTTAAGTGTTTTATTATATCTTTACGATATTTCTTGTTGCATTTATAGCTTGTTTGCACCATTTTTCTTCTTGCAAACATGAGGTAACCGTGTTCAGCCAACAATCCTTATTGGTTCCCCTTCAGGAAAAGCAAACAAACAAAGCAAAAACAGACTTTATGAGGACAGCATGCAAGCCCACAAACAGCCATTAAAGTCCAGCTTTAAACCGAGCCCTGCCGGGAGACAGAGCAAACCCTGTGACTTCCGCCCTGTTAGCGCAGGTTAGCGTGGCACCGGCACAGGCCCGGTAACCAGGGCTGCCGTGTGGTGACCCACGGGCTCCTGTTGAACAGAGACATTCAGGAGAAAGGGGGGCAGAGAGAGAGAGAGAGAGAGAGAGAGAGAGGTGGGGAGGAGAGAGGGGTAGCGGGAGCAGAGATCAGAACAGTGAGAAGTCACACAGTCATGGGATTTTACTACCACACGGTAATCACACACAGCCAGGCCTGACTGTGTGTGTTTGTGTGTGTGTGAGAAAGAGAGAGAGAGAGAGTGAGCCTGTGTCCTCATGTGTGTGTGTATTAGCATTTCGTAGTCACCCACAGAATGACAGAGTGAGAGTGTCAGGAGCAGCACTGCTGCTTGTTAGACACCAACAGCCGAATGACCACAGAGCAGTTAGCTGAATGTCACTCGACCGGGTTGGTCGCTGACTCTATTTTTGATGTGAAGTCACTATGCAAGTGTTCTGTTTCATAATACAAAAATAAACACAGCAGCAGCATAGAAAAGGAGAGAGAAGAGGAGAGAGAGAGAAAGAGGTAGGACAGACAGACAGAAAAGAGAAACAGAAGGAGAGAAAGAGAGGCAAACCTCAGCTCCCCCTGTGTTTAAATACACCACCTTTCACACCCACACAGCCTTCTGATGGCTGTTGTTCATTAAATAAGCATTTAAAAAAACACCTGAACACGATGTGCCTTGTAATGCTAGCTAAGTGAAAATGGGTCACTTGGAAGCAGCCTAGCGAGGAGGGGATGTTCCTTTACGACGTCGTCGTAAACTTTTCCTACACTCGCAAACCCCTCAATTACCAGTGCGCTGCCCAAGCAGGGGAAAATCTGAGGAGTCCGGGCTCCGGGCTCCAGGCTCTTGGCAGCGGCAGAGGTCCTGGCTGGAGCTCCAGAAGTCTCTCCCGGTTCTGGCCTGGTCAGGTCCGGTCTATACACACCCACAAGCACCCCTACCCGACCTTTCCAAGGTTGTGCTGTGGCGGTTGCCAGCCTGGTGAAACCCAATCGCAAGCACTGGGGGACTAAAGGAGGGGGATCTGCGAATGCTGCGCTTAATTGCTGGGTCCTACAGAAAGAGCCGCCTGCACGTTTTGGGCAAGTGCAGCCGGGCCACAGCGTGTGAGATGGGGGGGGGGGGGGGGGGGGGCATCTGTAAATAGCCACACTATGTAATTCTGATATTAGCTTTTCTATTCTTGAGTGGCCCAACCCACACTAGGCCTGAGGGGGAGAGAGAGGGAGCGACAGAGAGAGAGACAGAGAGAGAGAGAGAGCGAGAGAGAGAGCGACAGAGAGAGAGAGAGAGAGAGAGAGAAAGAGAGATACACATCCTCCTGTGTACAAATACAATGACACACAGCTGCCAACCTAACCAGCCCACCTGTTCCTGGGTTACAACTAGAAGCAGAGGACAGAGGAAGAGCAGGGAGAGTGATCTCTCCATTGAAAATACGAGTGCACAGTGGGTGTGAGTGCTCAGTGACCAATGATCACACACCAACAAACTCCTAAGCTTGAGTTTGCGTCCTTATATTTGACATATTTTAACAGAACAAAAAATGGTAACACCTTCAAAAATCCCATGCATCTTCTTTAAGGCAAACGCAAGAGTTTCACTGTCCAAATGGTAGCTGTGTGTTTGTGGTTGAATGGGGGCATGGCATGAGCAATATGGCAGTTGGACTAAGGGGAGAGGAAAGGAGAGGGAAGAGGAGAGACTGTCCCATCTGCCCAGGTCAGGCCACGAGGAGGTCAGCACAGACAGTTGCACCAGTGTGAGTTTGAGAGCGCTTCAATAAATCAAGCACATGCCTGGGCCATGAGGTAATGTGACCTCCTACTTCTGTGGCCACGGCCAAACACTTTCACAATATGGTGCTGTACACTCTAGACCTTCCATGTGCCACATGACTAAGTGTATGCCGTTTGTCTATGTGTGCACTTGTGGGTGAATCTCTGTGTGTGTGTGTGTGTGAGTGTGTATGTGTGTGTGTGTGTGTGTGTGTGTGTGTGTGTTTGTGTGTGTGTGTGTGTGTGTGTGTGTGTGTGTGTATGTGTCTATGCTGGCAGTGTATAAATACAGGCATAATCAAAATATAGATTGACATAATATACATAATTCAAAAGCATAATCATGATAGATAATAATTTAAATTATGTATTTGAATGTTTGCATTATACTCTAGTATAAATACTGTACATTATACTATATACTGTATAATGTAGTACAATGCATTTTTTATTTCTGAAAGAATTGGCACTAACATTAATGCCTAATTTATACTTCGGTGGACTACACTTTTGAAAAGGTCGGCAACAAAAAAAAAAAAAGTTTCGTCCAGGCTTGTGTGTTAATACTTCAGGCGAACAGTCGCCAAGTTCATCATAATGGGAGAGGCGCTTTTAAAAAAAAAACGTCCAATTTTTGTTGGAAATCAGCTGTTGGAATCAGCTGTTGACCGCTCGAGGAAAATTCAAACAACAAAGTCAACGGCGCATGCCGTCTATCTAGCCAATCACACTTGAACGACACTTTGTGACGACTTCAGCGCCAGTAGACATTTCTCCATGTAGCCGACAGTTCAAAACGACGGTATAAAGTGTCGTCCATGACGTAATTTTTGTCGGCGACCTTTTCAAATGTGTCGTCTACCGAAGTATAAACTAGGCTTAAGTGTGTGAGTTTGTGAGGTAGAATGGGTGTGTTATGGAGAATCGGCTGGGGTTTGAGCATGTGAGTGTGTGTAAATGTGTGAGTGTGTGTGTGAGTGTGTATACGTGCATGTGTGTGCTTGTAAATGTGTGAAAGCAAGTGTGTGCTTACAAAGCAATAGATGGCGCATGTGTGTGTGTGTACGTTTGTTTGCTTATGAGTGTGTCTTGCCATCCCAGGCGATAGTGAGCACAGAGCATGCCCCCAAATGATATGGGCCTCTCTGATATCAGCGCAGGGGCCCTGCCACGCCACTCTCTCCTCACCCGGAGAGAGGTCAGGGGCTAATTTACTGCCCGCCTAAAGAGCAGAGTGTCAGGGTCGCGGAGCCAGGGCCGGTCAGAGACGGACAGATACGGCCTGTGTTCCTGTGTTGACAGTGCTTGTTGTCAAGGTATCAGTGACAGGCACTTAATGTGTAATTACATCAGTGACGTGGCGCATGCTCAATCCAGAGCTGGCATGCCAGGGATGTGAGGTCGTATGCCCAGGGGGGTGCGTATCATTTGCTGGCAGCGAACGAGTGCGCGAGTGAGAGTGGGGAGACATAGAGAGAGAGAGAGAGAGAGAGAGAGAGAGAGAGAGAGAGAGAGAGAGAGAGAGAGAGAGAGTGAGAGAGAGAGAGAGACAGTGAGAGAGAGAGCACCCTAACTCACAGCTCTCCCCCCCATCCCTCCCCACTTTGAACAGCCCCCTTGCTGCCAACAGAAACCCCCTACAGCTGTACACAGGGCCTACAAGAAGAGGCTTGTCTCACAGCTCAAACATTGCAGGGGTGGCGTCGGTGTCCAAACCTGTCCCCCAGGCATGGCGACCTTCATGACATTCACAGAACGCAGCGTGTTCCAGAAAAGTTTAATGTTTCAGCAGGCGAATCCTCAGTCCATGCTTGTTAATTCCTTGTTGAAATTCTTGGCAGAGTGGGTGTTTGTATATGTGTGTGGTGAGCACTGGTGTTCTCACACTTTTGTTGGTCTGAGCCTGAGAGATTGAGAGACACTGAGCGGCAGTCAGTGTGAATTGTCTATTAGTCTGATGAGAATGTGTTTCTGTGTGTGTGTGCGTGTGTATGTGTGTGTGTGTGTGTGTGTGTGTTAGTGTGTGTGTGTGTGTGTGTGTGTGTCTGTGTGTGTCTGTGTGTGTCTGTGTGTGTCGAAATTCTTGTCATCCGGCATGAGCTCACAGCAGTACACTTGCTCCAAGTGACTCACCCATCACACGCTGCACATGTCATCTAAGACCCCAGTCTCAATCACACTTGCAGCTGAATCCCGCTATGACAGCACAAAACCAATACAGATGCACAAGGCATCACGTTGTACATTCATGGATTCCTCATTATTTCCTGAGAGTGCATGTACTGTTAAACTGTCTGTCTCCCCTGCATCCTGTGTCATTCAAAAGCACCAGATAAATAACTTAACATAAATAATGAGGCACTATGAATCATGAATCATTTATCATGAACAGCATCAATAATCCACTGTAAGTACACTAGCAGCAACATAGGCTAAGAGAACCGTGGAACAAAGTACTGAGAGCACTAAGAAGGCTGGATAGGATCAGTCCAGGGGGGGGGGGGGGATATACAAAATCACAGGGAAGCTTGTTAATGTGGTGTGCAGACTGTGTGATTCATACATTTCCTATCCTTACTGTGTGTTACACTTCCATTCAATCAGTTTTGGGAAAGAAGATTAAGGAAGTTAATGGAGCAGGACTTTACCCAAGAGATGTTTGTTTCAGATAGAAATGGAACAGGCCTTGCATCCAGATGTTAGGCATCATTTAAATGGGCTGGTAAGCATATTTAAAATGCTTAAAGAAATGACTTCCATTAGGCTTTTTTAAAATGGCCCACCTAAAAGGATTTCTCTTTCTGTATTCTGTGCAACTCTTACTGCACAACGCTTTGTTCTTTATTTTTGTCCATCTCGACAGGCCAACATTTTAATATAGGAACTTGTTTTTCATCTATTAACAGGGCTCAACTGCGGATCACGTCGTGTGTGTTCACATGCTATAAATACGACGCGCCTAAGTCTGTGCAGGAGGCGTAAAAACATAATCGGTGCTGTTTTTCTTCTGAACTCACAGACTATTTATGGCCTCACACCTTCTGCCTCACCCTGAGATGAAGTGATTAGCACCATTGCTAGTCTCACGGGCTCACAGCAGCACACTCCCACCCTCCAGTCCCAGCCAAACTGCATGGAGACGAACAAAAAAGGCCCAATGGTTTTTGTGGGAACCACCTCTATGACATCATCTTTTATTCTTTCTCCTTGTCCTGCATCGTAAAAAACATCCAATGAATAACCACCAGAGCATTTTTTCTGAATGTGCAATGACATAAATGATCAGCAGCGAAGGCTGTTAGACAGGCTCTGGTGTGAATTGATGCCTCAAGAAAGGAGGTCCAGGTCTCTGGCACTTCAATTTTAGCATCTTTCACCTCTGCCACCTGAGCTGTGCTGTCACATTTGCGATCTATCACATTCTGTATGGTAATACTACTCATCCAGGGCCAAGCTGAAGTCATAGCTGCTTCAGGTAACCCAATCCCATCAGAGGCGCTACGGCTCAGTTTCTTATTTTAGCTTCTACTCCGTCTTGTGTGGCGCATTTAGCTTGTCTGGGGGCAGAGCCGGTGGAGAAAGGAGAATGTTTTTCTGTTTGGTTGCTCCGGTGAAGTATCAAACAGAGACACTGAGGGGACCAGAGTGTTTGCTGAATCAGAGGCCCAAAGAAAGCCCCCCTGAAATGACAGGTACACGAGTGAACAGATGCACTGATGTCACGCTTGGGCCACTGGGGGCTTGATCAGCTCAAGGGGTGCTGCTACTGCCGCCCATCTGCCCCGGACCATGCCACTCCAGCGACCTCGAACACAAGTTGACCAGTGGTCAACGCTTCACTTCACGGTTCCTCAACATTTCAGCCAACCTCAAGCCACAACCTTCACATCAAAGCAGACGCAGATTTGAAATGTTTATGGTCCAAAGCACATATTTCCACTCTGTAACCCCAAAAATGTTTCTCTCCAACCAAAGACACACATTTCAGTCTGGTAGAATGATGGTTCAAGGCCTACGACAGTATAGTGTGTGTATGTGCGGGTTGGGTGTAGGTCCTCAAATTGGGTGGAGTCTCCAAACACAGGGTCGTTTCTCAGAGGCGCAGGGCAACCACCACCGCTAAAAGGCCCCATTCCAAGACTACTCAGGGAAATAGCGATGACGTGGGAGGGCCCATTCTCACATACATTCTCTACATGCAGACACATACACACATACACACACACACACATACACACACACACACACACACACACACACACACATACACACACACACACACACACACACACACACACACACACACACACACAAACACACACACACACACACACGAGGGCTCTCAATAAACATGGGATATACATACACAAACACACACGCTCACATACATGACCGAGCAGCATGCAGTCGGTAATAAGGATGACCGGTGGCTTAAGTCAGCGCTGCCAGTTAGTCAAACTGGGAATTTTCCACTCTGTTCTGGCTGTGGGCCCGGCGGAGGGGAGTGGCCCAGCAGTGCTGGCAGGAGCATTACTAACTAAGGAATGACTGCTGCTGCCGCTAATGCTAATGATGCCTGCGGCTTTATTGCCTGTGATTGTAGGCAGAATCCGTCATGTCTGCAGTCTGACCCAGTCAACGGAAGGGGAGCACAGCGAAGGCCAAGTACTCTGTGTCATACACGGCACTCAACGCCCCAGCTCTTAAGAGCGTAACGCGTCTCTCAAGAGTCCAAAACTCCCTCCAAAGTTCTCAGAGCGACGAGTGATGGTAATTGCATACACAGATCTGATGTAATTGTTGCCTCATTCGGACAGAGAGGAAAGGGGCCACGTC
>NC_137927.1:16476043-16488543 GCF_963457725.1 Sprattus sprattus
TTGCAAATGTGCGAGTGCTTGTAGGCCAGCTGCTCCCTCTCTCTCCTAGACATCCATCTATCAGCAAGGCAGGCTTAACTGTGAATAGTCAGCAGCACTAACAGGCCGAACAGCAACGTTTACCGCACGCATTAAGGTCTTGACAGTCCTCACTGTGCAACTATGTTATATATTCCAGTCCCGAGTGTGCCGTAATAATAGCATAACAGCACGCAATGACCCCACCAAAATCTTCACACACACACACACACACACACACACACTGACACACGCATGCACACACACATATGCACATAAACACATAAACACACACACACACACACACACACACACACACACTTAACCTACACTTACAGCAAACCTATAAAGCTGCTCATAATGTTTGCTTCATTCACACTTTTCCACACATTTTCTGTTTCCTTTGATGTTTTATTCTGGACGGCCATGACAGTCATGCTTCACTTTCCGATGCTCATCGTCCAACATCCCTAGCAGCGCTCCAGCTGGGTCACAGGACCTCTTCCCTCTGTGAAAAAAAAGCCTGGCAAGTCCTTATAAAATAAATAAAGGCACCTGAAGGAGCATTGCCTATTTTGGACAAGAAAACAAGAGAATAAAAAACAATCCTGGTCTCCACTGCCCCAGATGCCAAGATGCACAAGGGTCGGAAACACACATAGACGAGCTGACCTGTCCCCACAAAGGCCTCCTCCAGGCCTCACATGCACCGCCTCCGTCTGGGTATCAGCAGTAAGCAGCGGTGGTGACGCAGGTAGCTGAATAAACACCGGTGTATAAACGTGTGAGCCATGACTGCTCATCGCATGGAGACGGATTTCTGTTTACCCATCACATCCTTTGCTACTCTCTCCCTCTCCCTCTCTCTCTCTCTCTCTCTCTCTCTCTCTCTGTCTCTCTCTCTCTCTGTGTCACAGACACACACACACACACACACACACACACACACACACACACACACACACACACACACACACACACACACTCTCTCTCTTTCTCTCTCACCTCTCGCACAGACATACACACTCTCCTCTCTCTCTCTCTGTCTCAGTCAGTGTCCTTCTCCATCTATCAAATTCTATATCAAACTAAAATTTTAAGTGGTTTCATCAGTATGACTGCAGTGGTTGTAGTGTAGTGAAGAAGATAACGAGAAGGAAAGTGCGAAGATTAAAAATGCTTTCACCTTATGTTCTGGTAGGGTGTGAAATACGGCAATGAGCAGCTCACTAAACTGAGATTTGTGTTGAAGTCCACAAAAAACTATGTTCACTGCAACCTCTGCAATACAGGAGTAAATGCAGCTCTTCTCAGCCTTTACCACCTTACAAGTATCAGTTTCTTTTGTACTCTCTATCCCTCCATATCTCACTTTGCATCTCCTCTCTCTATGTCATCATCCTTTCTTGGTCGTTTTAATGATCTCTTTCCTACTCCCTCTCTCAGAGTGCATCATGCATAGGGCCAGTTCAGTGCCACTGTGGGCTCTGACGGAAAGAGCGCTCTGCCCAGACTGTTCTGTACGGTGGCCCAGTGGAGGCTTCAGGAAGCCTGGCCGAGAGACGTGCAGGGCGGCTGCCTGAGCGTGACCAGGTCGGGGCGCAGAGGGGAAATGTCTGCGTGCGCGAGCTCCGCTAGCAGCCAACCTTCTAACACAGCCCCATTCATTCACAAACAGCACAGCCAAACCCCCCCCCCAAACACACCCCACCCAGCCCCCCCCCTGGCTCAGCCCCTCTCACCACACCCCAAGCACCGATAAAACCGTCACATGAAAACAGCACGTCACCAACACATTACGTCACGCAATACACCATGTGTTTGTCCAGAGCTGGGGACAGATGCATGTATTACGGCATGTACACTTCACACACCCCACACCCACCTCCCCATGTCTCAGAGGGCCTTTGTCTCAAACACACACAGCACAAAGCACTTCCAGTTGTCTGTTCCAATCCAGCTCATGTTCATCCACCGCCACTCCCTTTGAGTATTTCCTCTTCCTCAAGTCAGACACTTCCTCCTCCGAGGGTGTCAGTATACCTCTGTTTCCTCTCAGAAAACCGTCACCTCATACTGTCATTTCTTTACAATGACATACATACATCCATCTGCTAAAAACCCAGTATGCGATATGTCTGCTAGTTCTAGCTGAGCTTTACATACTATAGCATCTATGGACCTCTGCCATGGATATGATGTATGTCCCCCACAGCAGACAGTGTTTGAGTGTATGTGGTGAATAAACCAGCCACAGACAGAGCATTTGTTTGAGGCCGAGCCCTAGCTTCCTGGGCAGGACCCCTGTCCAAGGCCCGGCTTCCTCAGACAGCCCCATTCATGTCAGGGTGAAAACATTAGTCTAAACCCAGACCTGACGTACAGAAAGACAAACACAAGGCATATTAACCCAAGCGTGCTCCCGATGACATCACCGATGGTGCAGTTGATAACTGGGGATTCTATAAGGGAGCCATTGTTCACCCCCTCTCCTCTCTCTCTGAATTTCTGCTCATTAGACACAAACAATGATAATGATTATACATGCTGATTTCAGTTAGTGTCATGAAAGATTTAGGATTAAAAAAATATAAAGCCTTCATTAAACGATTCAATTAAATGAGCTCAGTTTAATCCCCCCTCAACCAGTGAGGACAGTACATATAGGACAGTGCATATACTTTTCGTAAAGAGTAGAGTACTATCTTGTGCTTATGTTATTTCTCACTTTAGTAAGGCCTTGTGTATCGGGAACACAGTGGACACCAGATGTGGCTGTAACAGAGTCCAGCTAAAAATAGAACTCATAAAGCCAGGAGGGAGAGAGAGATAGAGAGAGAGAGAGAGACAGAGAGAGACAGAGAGAGAGAGAGAGAAAGAGAGAGAGACTCAGGAGAAAGCTAAAAGGAGAGAGAGAGAAACAGAGCCTAGAACAATAGGCAGAGGAGGAAGCCCGTGGGAGGTTACCTCACTTCCCCTTCGTGCCCACAGCCACAAGCAAACACACACACACACACACACACACACACACACACACACACACACACATATACACACAGATAGACACACACAAACACACATACACCTCCTCTCTCCTTCTTAATGAAATCATCGATCCAGCCTTCAGCCTGTGGGCCTGAATGAGCTCTGACCAGCCCAGGGGTGTCTGAGACGGGCAGCCAAGCAAGGGCATCACTAAAACACATCTACTCTTGAATATACACACACACACACACACACACAGATACAAAAATATCTCTTACACACACAAATACACACCCACACAAACACACATACACACACATAGACACACACACATAAAAGCAAACATCTCCATGAAATTCCCTCAACCAAGCTACGTGATACCTGCAACTGACACTAATATTGGCGAGATGGCTTAGTACACTGACAAATGTTAGGTCCTTGCTCATGCATAATCATTCAAATAACAGTTAATTTGACATCAATTACAATTAGGCTATGATTTACTTTAGATTAGATTGGATATTAGATTCACATGGTCAATTTCAAATTCGTTTAAAGGAAGGGTTGCAATTAGCCACGTGGTTAAGTGCTAAAGACAGACGAGACAACTAGGGACGTATTCAGAGTGCAGCAGCATGAAACACATCTTACAGACATGCGATTCTGTTCCACAAAGTTTGATGGCCTCCAAAACACACAACCACTCTGAGGCATGCACCGACATACAAAGATACACACACACACACACACACACACACACACACACACATACACACAGTAATCAATGCCCTCTTTACATGCGAGGACAAACACACACCAATTCACACACACACATACACACAGTGAGCAATGCCCTCTTTACATGCACAGACAAACACACGCAAACTCACACATACACACACACACATACACACACAGTAAGCAATGCCCTTTTCACATGCACAGACAAACTCACACACACACACACACACACACAGAGTTGTCATGGGCTCGGGCTCGTGAGAATCCGCCCCTGCAGCGAGGCGCGCGGAGGCAGCGGCCCTTTTGTCTGGCGGCCGCGTCCTCCTGGCCTGATGTGGGAGAGAGCTCAATGGGGTCTGATGTCATGGCCGACTACACTGAGGGTCTTGTTGCCACGGCACCGGGATGGGGAGTGGGGGGTGGGCCGCTTCCACTCTCGGGGAGCCACTGGGGCCGAATAAAGGGCCCACTGTGCTCCGACGCACAGACCCGTCCATGCAGAGAGCAAAACCACACACCCGGTGCACAAACGGCCCCTGCCATATGTCACATATATGCGCGGAAAACATGGCGGTAATGAATTTAGTCAGCAAAAACCATCTCGCAAATATTTGGAAGGGGGAAGGTTTTAATTATTTCAGCGTGCTTCAGGCAGGGGAATTACCACACAGTGCGGAACTCTGGGGCACATATAATCAGCTCCTGTGATGCTGGAGACAGAGCCGCTTTAATTATCGTGAGATTAGAAAGGCGACGTGTGTTTGATGTGAATAAATACTGTAGTCTGAATAAGAGTGAAAGGGAGACGTGAGTGCTGGTGTTAGTGGGGCTTTGTCTCCAGTGGCATTTACACCAGGCAGACAGGGCGGCAGTGACTTAAGACTTAACAGTGAGTTAAGATCAGTGCATTGTGCAGCAGGCACACAGAACTGTGCACACACAGACACAAACACACACACACACAGACACACACACACACACACACACACACACACACACACACACACACACACACACACACACACACACACAGATTAAAACCCACACACAAACACACATACACCCACACACACACACACACACACACACACACACACACATACACAGACACAGACACAGACACGGGCAGAGACACATGCATACCTACATGAAGGGAACTCTTTTGGCAGAGTGAATAGTGTGCTCTAATGTATAGCATTGAGGAGGTGAATGGACATGCTCTGTCACAGATATTAAAAGTTAGATGTGCATTTAATTAATTTTTGTAACCTAAAGCATAGGTAAATTACATGCCAATCACAGCACTACTGACATGTTATTAGGATTGCAGTAGAAATGCATTATTCTGCTCTCTTCTTGAACTCATCTCATGTCATTTCGTTCATAATCAATTCGTAACACGTTACACTTCTACACAGATTTTAACACCTCAGAAGCTAAATACATGTACACACATATCTCAGTGAGTAAATGGCTGAAAAAATACTAAGTCAATATCTTTTTTTGCTAAATATATTTTTTGCTTTGTCCCTTTCTTTATTTAGTATCATGGAGCTGTTTGGAGAAAATACTATCTGTGAAAAAGACTGATAGGGAGAGAGCAAGATATTAGAATCAGAATCAGAATCAGAATCAGAATCAGAATCAGAATTAGACACACACAGCGATCAAGGAAAATGACAAGAGGTCCAGATGAAAATCAGAAGGAGATATAGACCAACAGAGGGAGAAAGACAGACAAGGGCAGAGGCAAAAAGACAGATGGAGAGAGAGAAAAAAGCGAGAGAACAGACAGCATGCAGCATTGCCTGGATATGAAGTCATGCTCTGAGCTAATGAACTCGTAAATCAGGTGTGGAAGAGTGCAGAGGCAGCTGCCTGCAGCACTGTCATTTTGGGATGATTAATATGATAATGTGCTACTCTACAAACAGATCTGCCAGGCCAGCCAGGGAAACAGAAATGGGGGAGAAGGGGTAAGGAGTGAACAAGTAAACAAGCAAAACGTGGATAAAGAAAAATAGAGAACAACAGTGACGTGGGGATGGAGAGATAAAGAGAAGCACGGGTAAATATGGCCAACAGAAAGGAAGTAGCAGTCTGGCTTTCATGTGGCCCCATGCAGTAAGCCCAAACCCAGTAACATGCCATGGATGTGTTGATCCTTCAAACTACCTCCCACCCGACTAAAAATGAAATGAGTACACACACACACACTCACACTCGTACGCACACACACACACACATATACACACACTCACGATTGCATGCGAGCACAAACACACGCACACACATTGGAAATATAAAATGACTATTTATTGCTTTAACAAGATGAAAGATGGAGTTGCTTTGACCTCTGTCAAAGGGTGCTGTCAACACATAGCGCTGCAGAGAAGAAAGAACATCCAGTTCTCAGTGTTAAACCTCGGAGTAGATTGCCTCCAGCTCAACAAACCATTAACAAGAAGAAGATAACCCATTCACCACACTTCTTCCCTGGAGCCTTTTCCACTGAACAAATATATATAGTGCCTGTCTACAGTTCCTGTCTAGAAGACCCTATACAGCCACAGCTATTGGCAGACCCAAAATTGTATTTCTATTTCAGTTGTCCAAAACATACATATTTCAAACATGAATATTTTTGTCGATATGCCTAAATATTTTAATTAAAAATAAACACCGTAAGTGTGTTACTCTAGTGACTAAGGGCCAGGGAGAGTGAGTAAGTAGAAAAGTGCCTCCTGGGAGAAAACATCTATCTACACCCCACATAGGGTGCAGTGAAAGCAGGGAGATTAAGACTAATTCTCTCACTCTCGTTCTCTATCCCTGTGTCATTCTCTCTCTCCCTCTCTCTCTCTCTCTCCCTAAGTGCCGGTTAATTCTGAGTGCTCCTACTCCTGCGGCTGGTTGTCACGGTGAGGTGGTGAGCTCACTTAAATCCACACCGACACACCCGACACATCTGAGCCCTAGCCCTGGTGTGATCAGTGAACAGAGTGATCTATTTAAAAACTCTCGAAAACACGTATTTATACATTAATGCTACAAGACACATTCACGGGTCATGAGATTGCTGATAGGTTAAAACCAGAAGGTTTATGATGCCTAGTTTGCCCGTGGCACTAACCGGAGGGCAGAAACTGACAGTGATACAGAGGGATACAGAGGAAGGAATGAATAGAGGATAAAGAATTAAGAATGCACATAAACTGTGGATTGAGCCGGCAGTAGCAAATATTGGAGAACCAAGCTACAATCCAGCTATATGAACAGCAATCAGCTAATGATCTCTTCTGTAGAAACCCATTATTCCAGAGTCAGAGAGGTTTTTTTTCTGTCTTAATAACCTCCTTGCCTGTAGGATGCCTGAGGGCACACTTGAACAGGCAGACGGGGACTATGATTATGAGAAGGTCCATGGGGGGGTACAAAAGGGGGCAAGACTCCATCAGTGTGGCTGTGATCCCCCATCTCTACCCCCACCCCCCCCCCCCACCCCCCCTTGCCCTCCGTGTCACATCAACATTATTCTCTGAGGCCTGATTTGACTGGATGAGTCAGCCATTCCCCTGTTCAGCTCAGTTCAGCTCAGACCAGCAGAGGCCAGCCTGGACACACCACAGCCAGGCCTCTGTGGACCAGGGAACATCCCTTAACATAACCCCTGTCACTCAACCTAAACATAGAGCACCGGCCTTCATCAGGATAAGGCCACCGCAGCGGGCATTCTATTACTATTTACGCTGTAAGTAATACATGAGCCTGGCCTGAGCCTTGAACTGCACCTTGATTTTTTTTTATCTTACAAAGTTCACCAAACAGTTGTTTTTCATCTCAGCGCCGTTGTCAGTAATGCCATAGTTGATGAGAGGTTTAAATACCTGAAGGATTTACCCTCCAGGCCTCTGTCATGTGTGAGACATTCTGTTCTGCAGAGAGGACTGCGCAAGGAGCGAAGGTACCTGTAAGTGATTTGTTATGATGTGCAGTGACAAGTGAAGCTAATGTCAGCTGTATTTTACATGCTCATACTGACAGACGAACAGGAAGGGAGGGAGGCGCCGGTGCACCTCACGGCCATGCGGTGGGCTCTTTGGAGTGGAACTATGAGGGACCCGCGGCAAGCTCTAGTTCTGTGCAGTGAGATCAATATATGCTCCGAGACAAGATAAAGTAGACACAGTTTTGCTGACAAGTGTGTTTACTGCTTAGAATTTTCGGAGTTGATCTAAGACGTTAAACACACACATAAGCACATTCACACACAGAGACACAGGCATAGACACACACAAACATACCCACACACACACACACACACACACACATACACACACACAGACACACACACACACACACACACACACACACACACACACACACAGACACACACACACGCACACATACACACACACACACACACACACACACACACATACACACACACACACACACACACACACACACACACACACACACACAAACACACACACACACACACACACACACACACACACACACACTGAGGCTGAAAACATCTCCACAGGGGTGCTGTTGTTGGACAGACTAGCAGAGACCCCTTGTGCTCAGACTGCCTACAAAAGTGATTACATAAAACCATTACCACAGACACACAGTGTAATCCTCTCCCTCTCTCTCTCTCTCTCTCTCTCTCTCTCACACACACACACACACACACACACACACACAGTAATTCTGAGCAAACAGCTACATAATGCCTCTACCGGAGTGCAGGCGAAGAAGCACTTTGTTCCTTAAGACAACACACACACACACACACACACACACACATACACACATACACACACACACTATACAGAAACACCCCAAAAGGCTGCTTCACTAAATAAATAAACAGAAAAACAAAGGGGCTAGAATGTGATTTGTGGCCTGCAGTCAACCCTCTCAGACATTCCACTGCAGGGTTACATCACTGACCAGGAAACACACCACAGTCACAGGCAGACTTCTGCTGATCTGGTCTGAAGCTAAAGCTCCTCTACCAGTACATTCCCTTTACCCTGTGTTCTTAGAATGAGTGCACATTTGCACAGTGAGCACAGCAACAGAGCAGCACAGCCACTACATTCCATCTCATCATCACAGCATAGGAATTTGCCATTGTTTTTGCTATTGTCTTTGATTAGGCATTTGGATTGGATTTGATTGGATTGGATCTGACGCAAGTGGAATTGCTTTTGGATTAGGCATCTGAGCTGTGTGTAGTCACAAAGTAAGACATCCTGTAATCATGGCCCAGTGTTGTAATTAATGAGGATTCTACAGCTACATATTTGTGCTTGGCTACTTTTTATCCTAATTCAGTCAGCAAAACAGGACATGTTGCCTTTGTCAGCCCCTGACATGTTTATAGCAAAGGTTTTGCATCAGGGCACAACATTATGAACACCACTGCCCCCTGCTGGTGATATCGATAATAGAGCACACTATGAAAGGGAAAAGTTCTGAAATGCTCACAAATCCTTTGGATAGGCCAGTCAGTGAGAGTCAAATGTGACCAAAGCTTTTACTTAACATATGATTCTTGGATATAAGACAATTGTAATATGCAGTAGTAGATTTCAAAGCAGAGAGTCACAGGACTTTTTTCCTTTGCACTGAAATAGTCTAACCAAATATTGCTCCCTTGAGAGAGCCCTGCAGGGATAATTACCCAGGGAAATCAGTGTAAAATGAATTTGATTAATAAAACAAATTAATAAATGTTTTATGTATTTGTCCTTCTATAGTAAGTAAGGCTGGGGCTTACCTGTGAGTAAAGACACCTGGCTGAATGTTTGCTCCAGCTTGGACAATAGGATGTAGACAAAGCTGTCTTTGGAGAGCAGACTGGCATCTTTGGTGCTCTGATCATAAACCACCACCTCCTGTGTCCTACACAGGTTCACCTACAAAAACACACACACACATACATAATATCATAAGTTCTCTGTGTGATTGGTATCTAATACTGGGAACACATTAATGGATTAATGGTGTGTGAGTGTGAGTGTGTGTGTGTACGTGTATGTGTACATTTACGTGTATGCAGTGGTGTAGTCCAGGGTATACGCAGGTATACAGAGTATTCACACTTCTCAAAACAGGCCGTTTATCCTGTGCTGTATGGTTGTGCGTATATAAGGACATGCTGTATGTGTGTGTGCGTATATAAGGACATGCCTATGTCCATCTCTAGTGTGTGGTGTGATATTACAGGCATGCACCTGCCAGCTCTTCCTCCTGTTTTCCGCAGTGCTGGCAGGTGGCTGCTCAGCTAAATCACAATGAGGGCTAGGAATCTGAAATATACCTCTTCCATCTCTCTCTCTCTCTCTCTCTCTCTCTCTCTCTCTCTCTCTCTCTATGTGTGTGTGTGTATGTGTGTGTGTGTGTGTCACACGTACACACACACACAAGCAAAACTGCGACTCAATGACGGAATTATCTCAATAAGTAATGATGTAACTATCCCAGAAAACAAAAATAAACTGCGTATACATGGACAAGGGTGTGTCTGAATACATCAGAGAATCAGATAAGAAGAAGAATAAAAAATAAATAGAAACAGACATTTATAATTTATCTCTGAGCATCTATAATGAATTATTGGTAAACAATGCAGTACATTACCAAGGAAAATATTTAAAATTTATTTACAAAGTTGGGATGTTGTATGTATGAAACTGAACATGCAGTGTGCTAGCATTTTCACTGTAATGAGGAGAATCTGTATAATGTGGTGTTCAGATGCATTTGTACTGTAAGTCAGTAGACTATGAGGAGGATCGGTATGGTGTGGTGTTCAGATGCATTTGTACTGTAAGTCAGTAGACTATGAGGAGGATCGGTATGGTGTGGTGTTTGATGCATTTGTACTGTAAGTCAGTAGACTATGAGGAGGATCGGTATGGTGTGGTGTTTGATGCATTTGTACTGTAAGTCAGTAGACTATGAGGAGGATCGGTATGGTGTGGTGTTCAGATGCAGGGTGGTGTGCAGAGAGCAGGGCCATGCGGGAAAGGGCAACAGCAAGAGTTAATACTGCAGCTGAGACGGAGATCAGCACTGCAGCACACTACAGCACTGTTATTCCCTCTGCTCTCTCTCTCTCACTCACACACACACACACACCCACGTACATACACTAACACACACACACACACACACACATACATACACTAGCACACACACACACGCACACACAAACACACACACTGCCCACACACTGCCTAACACACATTAGCTAATGATGCACACACATAACCCCCCCCCTCCCCCCCCCCCCCCCCCCCCCCCACACACACACACACACACACTGCACACTCACACACACTGCAGGAAGCATTTTCATCTGAGATGTAAACACTGCAGCTTACTCAGCAGTATGGTGGGTATGTATACAGGACAGGAGTGGATTCAATGCATATTCACTATACCGTACATCAACACAGAAGAGCATTATACACATTGCAATGTCTATTCCAGGCATTATATGATATTTCAACAAAGCTGCAGATCTGTAAAATGAATTAAGGACAAGAAAACACTGCTTTATTGCTGTCTATGTTTAAAGAAAAATCTGCTAAAGACAGAGTGACGGCATTGGTGTCTCATCCCATTAGTTTCAGTGTAGGGACCTTGCATGTTTGCAAGAAAACAACATGGCCGGTGATTACATGTGCAAGCACGGTGAAATGTTGAAATATACAATTGCTAGAATTATAATAACTAGAATAAATTGAAATTGAAAAATGAGGCATGACTGCAATACGACCCTAATCTCCAAACCTCTACAAGCTGAACTTAATAGGATTAGGCCATTGATTCACGCACCCATAATACATTGAGACCATTGATCTCTTAGTGGTGTAAAATAAAATAAATCTTCCATGAAAAGCCTGTATTTACGCTACTTCATCTTGAGAGCAGGTGCCTGAGGAGTGAGGAAGCCATCCTCCCTGGCTCCAACAGGTCTAAGACTTCACTGAATCTGTTTACCACCTAACCCCCCCCCCCCCCCCGCACCCCACCAGCCCACCACCCCTCTGACATGTCACACCAGCGTTTCCATGGGGCAGAGTGTCACTGGGCAGTTCATCTTCCTTTCTTTCAAAACAGATGGTTGACCTCAGTCAATGACACAAAGATACAGCACCCATGCATACACATACAAACATGCTCTCTCTCTCTATCTATCTCTCTCTCTCACACACAGACACACAGACACACACACACACAGACACACACACACACACACACACACACACACACACACATATTGACTTTAGGCTACAAAAGGATCACCAATGTTTTTGTCAGAGGGGAGGCCTTTCAGAATAACACCTCATTATAGCATACATGTCACAAAGAATTCTGTCTGGTTTCTGAACTTGATCTGGATAGCTGGGAATGATTCATCTTATCTGGCCCAAAACGATAAACGATAAGCCCTATCTCATTAATCTACACAGAATAAAATATAACAGGCTTTGTGTTTTGTATCTGTTTTCTCATGTGGTTCACTTTGAGTTCTCCATGATCCTCCCTCAGGCCAGTGCTATGAGGAGATATGGAGGCTCAGGTGCAGGAGAGCCAGTTAATGACATCCCAGGAGAAGACAATGCTGTGTGCCATTTTAAAACTTTTCAACAGCACCTGTCTATTAGGCCTTCTAAATAATGTGTACTCCTAGTTCTTGCCACCTCCTCTTTAGATATAATAACACATAG
>NC_137927.1:16491043-16566043 GCF_963457725.1 Sprattus sprattus
AGGGACGCAGAGTGAGGGACTGAAGGCAGGCACAAAAAGTGATGGTAGGAGAGAGGACCAAGGTCTAGAGGTTGAGGGAGGAAGTCAACATGTCCATGGTGTCTGAGAGAGTGTTGAAAAAAGAGAGAGGAAGCGGATATAAAGGAAAAGAAGAGGAACATTCTATGAAAGCTACACCTACCGGCTTTCCCTCCATGAGCCAGCTCTAATGTCTGCATTTCCCTGCACTTGTAGTCTCTCAATCCTTCTTTGAGACCTTCCTTCAGGAGCTATTAGGGTTGGTTTATAAATATAAATATAAATGCTATTTATGCTGTAATCAATTCCATACACATCTACTCCATCTATTTGACCACGGTTGTTGCCAGATGCTAATATATGTCTGGTTAATAATAATAATTAGGACCTTTTTCAGGTTTTTAATGGCACACACGACACTCTGGAACACACACATGCATACAGTATATGGAGGCGACACAGGACCGTCCTTCCACAATGACCCCCCAGGAGCAGTGGGCAGCTTGTAGCGCCCGGAGACCAGGTGAAGTGAACTGTCCATCTTTGGTCAGGGATGGACATGTGTTCTGTTATTAATCATGTTATTAATCACGACTGAGGTCATGGTGCCCATAGCTAAGTGCATTTAATCTTCACCAGCAAGTCTGTATGGTCATAGCACAATATATATGTTTTAATTTAGGGAGCTGAGCATGATGAAAACTTGCATTTTCCAAAGGAATGTCTGATAAGTAAGGGAAACTACTGCAAAGTTACAGGCTTCTGATAGTACAAGTGTAGATAGATACATATGGTTTATGTTTGTGTGTTGTGTGTGTGTGTGTGTGTGTGTGTGTGTGTGTGTGTGTGTGTGTGTGTGTGTGTGTGTGTGTGTGTGTGTGTGTGTGTGTGTGTGTGTGTGTGTGTGTGCCTGTGTGAGTGTATGTTTGTGTAAACCTTTGTCAGTGCTTCAGCACATGAAGCAAAGAAAAGGCGATTGTCTCCAGCCAGAGTGAAACAGGCTTATGCTGCAGGCAAGCTAATGGTGCTCCACTCCTGTGCCGTAGCTCAGAAAGTAAACAGCCTCAGAGGTTGGCAGGGAGGGGCGAGACAGTGGCTATGAGGGAACCTGACAGTCAGCGGTTACTGGGCACGACTCTACGCCTGCCTTGCTGAACAACATACTAGAATTGGTACAACAGTATCTATTTCTCAACCTAGTGTTAAGCATCCCTGGTACAGTATTCCAAGAATGGCACCTTAACTATTGAAATAGCCATGGTCTTTGTGCACATTTTGCTGAGATGGTATGCATTGAGTGGGTGCGGTGGAAAAAAAACTATCAAACGCGGCCTTTGTAATACACAGTACCAATAGGAGGAAAACATTTCAGCCAAGCTTTCATAAACTAGTGTATTGTTAACTGTGAAGACAGATCATGCTCTTCGTATATGGTGTGTATATATAGTATATGACCACACTGTATGAGTTTACTTTAAGATTATTTCACCCCACCATAACCACAATGCTAACCCTAGCTCTGTTTAGGGCAAAAGAGGCTCTTTTGAAATAATGGGCTGGTTGTTTGATCTAACGACTGAAAACTGCTGAGCCTGTAATGCCTGTAGTGCTTTAGACCATAACAGTCCATGAGGTGACATCAGAACAAGGTGCTTTACGTGAACAAGACCAGTGACAGACCAAAGCAAACAAGCACAGAATATATCACTATCACTGAGCTCACCAACTGATCACTCCTGTCAAAACTGTTGTCATTAAATAGCAGAGATAAACAGCATTTTAAGAAACTTTATTTATTACATGCCAAATCTATCTATGTAATTAAATTATCAACAAGGACACAAAAATAAATGTTTAAAATAAGTGACAGTCAAAAAGTTTACAAAATGACTCCAACCTCACAAGATGACTTCTGAAAACAAACAGGACACTGCATGTACTGTCTTGCACATCAATCAACTAGACAACTAGCCTATCTTATAAACAATATGAACAATTTGAACATCGTAGTGGACAGAGGACTTGCCCTTCGTTAGTCTTAGACTACGATGTACACTATGACATTATGCCTTAGGAGGTTTCACTGCTCGCTTGATCGAAGCAAAATAATAACAGGGAGCATTTAATATTAAACTGAGGCTATGATAAATAGAAAACATGAAGCCTACCTTATCGGATGGGAGCGGATCAGATGGACGCATCACACAACTCGATGAATAATTTAAATTTGTTATGACTTATTATAGAACATAACAAGGACAGCATCCCTACGAAGGGAGGTCCCCCTCACGATAGAATTGCGGCACTGTCAGAACGGTGTACAGTCGCAACACGACACGTAATCACGTTGCGTTCTGCGGTAGCTCCACTGAAGCGTGGGGTGAGATGAATGATGGGACATAAACAGTACTGCAATGGGATTTACAACTTTGCAGTAATAGTAGTTTTAATGCTATAATATTTGCCAAATATCCAGCTAGTATTCACTACTGTGTATTCAGACACAATTCAGTGCCCAGCCCTGGGGAATTTATTTTTTGGGATCTGTAATAAATTATGCTAGAGGGGGACGTGTGGGCCTAGCCCGCAATAATGAATTATAGCGCATCATTTAATTCCAGTTAATTCGTCTGGCAAAAAAGATTCTAGTGATACTTAAATACTGGATCGACGACATTACTGACAAGGCAGAAGTATTTCACCGCTAAACATTTTTGAAAACAACAAATCTGCTTTAGCAGGGATTCTACTGGACAGGAATGTGTACAATGACAGTTCTCTTGAGCCACCGATGAGGTCATGTGGGGGGCGTTAAAAAAAAGCGGTGATGTCACTTTCGGCCAATCACAAATGACTGATTCCGGAATTGTAGCCTGTGTTGATATTTGGTTATATGAGACAACCACGATTATAATGCAACTAAAGTTGTTTTAGATCTGGAGTTCTGTTGAACTCTGTTGAAATTTACCAGCCTTCCCGAAGAGTGAATTACTTAAATGACTCTTTTTAAGCTACTCACAAACAGACCATCAGTTTGATCAATCAATTTCTTGGGACAATACAAGTTCTTCATTCGGTGCCCCCCTTCATTGTGTAGCTGGATTTCATTTTTAAATTACTTCTTTGAAAATGTTCTGTTAATGTCAATAAACATGCGCCGCACAATGGGTTTCATTTGCTTTGAGCACGGTGGTATTGCCATGAGTAGACGCATTGCAACATTTTCTAAAGAAATGTGCCATAGGTAAATTAAAATGATTTGGACTGTGAGAAAAAAAATATTTGATGATGAATAAGCCTACTCATGTTTTTACCGTAAAATAAATTAATATTAGTTGATATCTTATAATGGAGACTGCTGAGGCGTCGTTCCACTAGGTGGAGGTCTAGCTACACGTTTAGTCGGAGGCGGATTGAAATTATTTTTTAAGGTAACAGTCCATGCATGACAGTAGTCTATAAACTATGAATGTATTGATGTTTAATAACCTGTGGTTTACATTTCAGAAGAAATACCGTGTATGATGTCACCAGCTAAATTTGGGGGAGTCATACCAGAGCTCCAAAGCATAACACTGAACAGTAAAAACACTGCAGGAATGTCAGATACTTACTAAATCTCATCAGCAGAAGGCCTACAACAGTGCATGACCATGAATGTATGACTTGACTGACATGGAGAAAGAACAGTAGCCTACAGTCACTGCCTTTTCCTGTGGAAAAAATAGCCCAAAATAATGGGGGAAATTCAGTGCTTTATCTGTTGCATGTATATATTAGCTGAGCAATTCTCTCTATGATTCGAAACGGTAGAATAGTAATTGGGCGTTAAAGGAAAGACATGATAGAACAAATGGGTCTGATTCCCCACCTCTCAATAGGTAAATAAGACATGATACTTGCAATAAAATAATTTTGATATTTTTGCTAACCGCATAGAATCAGGTTTCGTTAAACATACCACAAAACTGATTCTTATCGAAAACAACCCTCAAATCTTCAATTAACTCTAAATTGAAGAGATATACTGTAGGCCTACTGTGCATACAGGTTGGCCATCACTGAGAGCCCCTCAAATAATGCACAGAGCACCATACCACTGCAGCCTTCCTCATTCTGTTTCCATGGTGATAAAACAAGTTCTGAAAAATACTGTTTATAATGAATTGCAGAAACAAACAAGACAGGTCTTTTCTAAAATGTAACAGCACATTTTGGATGATGCATGATTCCTAAGGAGAATAATCATTGTTTTTCTTGGATAAATACAAGTAGCATTTTATTTTAAAGATCAAGCAATAACCAATCATACAAGCCATGAAATGGTAAATTCAGTGGTTTTACATTCTATGTAGGTCTTGTACAGCATGGACACAAGGCATCTGATTAGGCAATGGTTTAAAGAGGTCCTCTGCCAATTTAGGATCCAATGAAATTGATTGGGATATGATGATATACCAAACAATAAATGTACAAATCAAAATAAATAAATAAGTAACAAACAAACATATTTCAGGTAGTTCATTAGAGATATTGAATAAAAACAACATTTCAAAAGAACAGAAAAGAATCCATAAGTAGCCTCACATTCCTTTGAACGCTAAGATTCCATCACAACATTGCCAACAACAGAGCACCTGAAGTGTTTTTTATCTCACAGGCAGAGGCATGATGTGGGAGAGGGGGAAGTGTTTGTGGTTGCACCAGCCCAGGGTGAACAGATGGGCAGGACAGATGGAGGATTCTGGGCCGGAGTAGGGGGTGAAAGGCGTGGATCTCTTCCTGGCCAAGCTCAGATAGAGGGAGCTTGGCTACAGCGGAAGGGAGAAGGAAGTGCTGGGTGCTATTCTACCCACCCACAGCAGCACTTCCTGTTCAAGCCGTCACGAAAAGGCTGAATATGGTTTATCCTGCATTTATTATTATTATGGCTACAAGCATACAATAGCATACAATGACAACTCCGGCAAAGGTGTAATAAGCATCCAAATGTCCAGGATTGTTAATAAAATTACCTGTTAGTATAAAATCTGGAAATAAGTTGACTTGTTGTTTATTTGTTATTGTAACCTAACTCCAATCATAATTAAAAATGCAAAGGAATGAGATACAGAAGCTGCTGAATGAAGCAATGGCATACATATGGAACATGGGCACGGATTGAAGTATTTGTGTGTCCACTTGTAACTAAAAGACCTTCATTTTATGTCTGCAAAGGCAACTGTCAATCAGCTGCAGACACGTGCTTTTAAGCCTGCTGCACTTCGTTTGATTAACTCCACTTTGTAGGAATTAGCTGGATACAAACACAGTATATTTATAAGATTAGCATTTGTAGTATAGAGTTGATGTGGCTCAGTCAGCTGAACATGGTGCAAACACCACCAAGGCCAAGAGTCTAATTCCAGTTTGGAACACATGCACCAGAACAATATAAGCATTCATTCTACTTCCAGTCTCCTTGGATTAAACTATATTCTATCATGGATGTAAATGTATTCTGAATGCAGTCTTTGGCAGTGTATAGAACCTGGGAGATGTTGGCAATGCTGAAACAGATAGAACATCAAAATATAAACCGATTAGAAAAAACAATATCATATTAGATTATCAAACACACTCATCATAACACTAAAACTTAATACAAAGCAAATATATGAAGCCAACTTGTGCTATACTGAAACGAAACAATATAATATAAGTACCAACCACAATGATACATTAGCTCTTGATTAAGAATACAAACAATTTCATTAGACGTGGAAGAAAACAAACAATGCACATTTAAAGGACATCTCATGAATTTCGATGCAGTAACAAATCAATCAGGGGGTCACAAGCATCACTGGATCGAACATAAAATAAAGCCTAACCAGCGATTCGGTCCAACTGCTGTGTGCATTTCTCATTACGTCTCTCCTCTCTGCTTAAATCCAGTGAGCGCCAGAGATGTGAAATGGCACACAGCACTGGATGCAGATCACACAGAGTGCAGATGCACTGCCTCAGACACTCTGTTGGAGTCGCTCACACGGACACAGTTCATTGTTGACTTTGTCATGCAGACTGGAAAAAAAAAAAAAAAAAACATCTGAGCAGAGCTGTCAGATCATTTGATAGAGCTGCCATCTAGAACAATGCTTGTGTCTCTTTTTGCTGCGAATGATACACCCAGAGAACTAAACGGATAAGCCGACTCACATACAAATTAAGTCCAAGTCAGTAGAAGAGAAACAGGCAAATCAATAAAAGATCATTCATTGATCAAGTTAAAGTGGGACGCCTGCGAATCCAGGGTCTGCAATTCTTCTGCTATGTGCCACACTCTCATACTTCCGTCACAGAAGCAAGCTGTTATGTACATGGTTAACAGTAGTTGGATATACAGTGTACCGGCATTTTGATCACATAAAATCTTGAGGTGCAGCATCAAATGTGTGTTCAAGTCAAGTGGAACATCACCATGAACAAAAACAGCAACAAGCAGGAGAGTCAGGACAGGAAGGCATGTGGACAAGGAAAAGACCGACAGACAGACACTGAGTAAGGCCATTATGTATAAAATACATGTGCTAGATTAACCTATTCCTTGAGACCAACCACAATGCAGGCTGTCAATGTCTAAAAAACATTATAGCTTGTTGTAGTTAACAGCAGGGTGTCCTGCCTGTGCAGAGTTGTACACATTCTATAGGAGAATTTGGGTGACGAGAGGCACTCTGTCCCTCTCCAACATGCCACTCAACAGACCGTTATGAACTAATACTGCACATGCTTCAGACTGACTTCTCTCAACTAAGAATGACATATTTTATGCACCCATATCATTGTATCTTAACCAATGCTCTCTCTCACATTAAATGCACACATTTAGTGCATCCATGCTCACACAAACATACACTCACACACGCACACTCACATGCGCTCACACAATCACATATGCACATACACGTACATACACAAACATCCAATAATGTATTCACTCTCCTGTATTTGAAAATCAGCATCCATGCTCATTATGAACAGGTATGTTTGTGGATCAGTTCTGCCCTGTAGAGACCAATGTAGACCATGTTTAGGCTCTAAATCCTTCAGGGTTTTTTTGGCTGGCAAAAAATACTGCTTTTCTGCTGATAAGACAGGCAGTATGATGACCAGGTTCTTATGAGAATGATTGCAGTCAGTCTCATATCAAACACCACTGTAAAAAGACTAATAAAGTCAAGATTGTCCCTCTATGGTTTGTTGTTGTTGTTGTTCTTCTTCTTCTTCTTTGTGGATAGTTGTGCGGTAATGACACGTTGAGATCTGGTTTGTGTCGCATGGCCATCTGCCCTGGTTACATTCGGATTAAAAAAGAGTCTTTCCAGCAGCACCAAAGAGCTCAGACAGTGTCAGGCTTTGGGCTGCAAGGCAAGGAAGTCTTTGGGGACATGTGCTAATGGCATCCCATTGGAATCATCAGGCTACACTCTATCCTCGTAGTTCCCTCGCAGGCTTCGTAAAGTCAGTGCGAGCAGTGGACAGTTGCAAATCATATTCTGATTTGGATCAGGTCCCTTGATGATGCTACGCAGCTGGCGTTTGATGAGTCTGATCTGGTGACTGGAATGACTGTCGATCGTGTGCTTCTGGATGTTGATGAACCGTCTGGATCGGAGCTTACGTCTGAGGTGTGATGCTGCGGTCAGTCATGTGTGTTAGAATGGGATGCCATGCTGATTCAGGCAGGTCTGTTGGAATGGCATGCAAGGCTGGTTCAGATGTAGTGCAGACAGGGCAGAGGGTGGGGCTGTTGATCTGTGTGGAGGGACGTCCGTGTTGTTTACTCCTCCGCATGGTAGGACATCTGCTTCTCATACAAGCTGAGAACGTGATGAACAAACTGGTACTGCTCTGCTGTCTGGATCATCCCACCCCTGGAAGCGGAACAGTTGGCTTCAGTTAGATGGACAAAACGGAGGAGAATGTTCATTCATTAACTAACACTTTAGTCATGTTCTGTCAAAAAAAACAAAAACTGATTGATGCTGAAACTGTGGTGTAAGAGTCGGGGTTGGTTTCACCTGTCTAGGCGAAGCTGGCTGGTAGTTTTGAGGATGTCCACCACCCCTTCATTCATCAGCTGTTTGCAGAGGATGCTTGTGGCAATGAAACAGCCTGTGCGACCAATGCCAGCACTGTGGATCCCACGGGCAGACAAACAAACCAACAAACGTGCGGAGAAAAAAACAACACATTCATGATTTAGATTGTGATCTAGAGCTGCCAACATATTTTAAATGATTCTAATTGGAAAATGATCCACAAAATCATTTAGAACAGAACAAGTAGACAATTGCTTTTGGATAGAACCATAAGCAAAGACACAGCAAATCCTGCCTCCATCCTGCCTTAAGGGAACATTTTGTTTTTGACCAAACAGCACCCCAAAAGGTCATCCAACAGAGGCTTGAGGATGGAAGGGGGTGAGCTGGTGAAGGGGAGCTGTGAGGGCAGCAAGATCTGCAGGAGGTCCTGGATCGCCTGACAGCATTGGCACAAAGACCCTGCAGCTGACTTTTAAAGCCCTCCTCCAACACATGAAAAAACAACTGTAAGCCTCCATGAGACAGCAGGACACTCATGGTGTGTGGGCAAAAGGAACCATAGGGGTTCATAAGGTTTTGTCTGGAAACATACAGCAGTTTAAGTTTGATGTGCATACCATCATGTTGTATATATACAATGAACATTTCATGTATATACAATGAGTATTACAGAATATTGGAAATGTATTAAACGTTGTGTCAACCATAATTCAAACATGTCCTAATACCTCTCAATAAAAGAGTATAGGAAAGGTGAAAAAAAGTATAAGTGAAAGGTGATCAATTATTGTTGGTGCTCCAAATGCATACTGTATGTAGAACAACAGGACTGGTTTAGACGTCTGGAATCGACCAGATAGTTTTCCATGTGGACAGAGAAACACATAAAATGTGCTCTGGTAAATTAATCATTAGGCTGAAAGGCCGTGTTTTTGATTTTTGAATCAAACTGAAGCTGGCAGAACAGACTTATGTTTTTTTCTTCTCATTTTAGTCAGTGGGAAATCAACTGGTTTTCTCATTGTTTAGTTTTTGTGTCTAGCTTAATCATTTGACTTACCCCTGTAGGATCATTTGAAAGGAATGTATCACTTATTGTTATTTTATAGGTGAGGATTGTTGACGTATGAGCATTGTGTGAGAGAATGGCAGAGTTTGCATAATAAACTACACAACACATGAAATGTGTGTTTTAGGGAAACACATTCAACAGAACTATGGGAAACCATCAAGCTAATAGGTCATTCGTTATGCATTACCATTTATTCTGCATTACCATTAATGTCAGCATTTTTAGGGCTCACTGTTTTTTGGGTCTGACACGTTATCCTGTCACAAGTGTCTGATTTTATCTTATCTTTAATCCCGTATGTGTACAGAAACGTGTACTTATGGTCTTCATGACCAAAAGTGTGCTCTGTGCCAAAGGCATGTGTTCTTATACCCTACCTCAAGAGTGTCTGGCCCCCAGAATGGCCATTGAAGGAGCAACAACATTTATGTAAGCTCACCAACCTCTGCACAGAATCTGTTCCTTTGGCTCCGTAAAAGTTCTAATTCTATCTGTGCAGTGACAGAGACGTCACACATCTGCAGCCAGAGTAAATACCAAAATTCTATGCCAAGTTGGGATTGGGATCTAAGGGTGTGGAGATGACCCCCAAAAGGCTCCTGTGCCCTGGCTCTTACACAGCTGCCTTCATCAGGTGAGTCAACCAAGGTCACTCCTGCCCTGGGCCATCTTTGATGGCATATTTCATCTGTGTCAAAGCCTCTCCACACCCGAGAGTTAAAGCACGGTCCGCTGAGTGACCTCGGGCCGTGGGCTGATTTGTAATCATAGCTCTGGGAAGGCAAACAGAGCTGGGGAGATAATGTTTTTTGACAGGTGTTTTCCGAGTGAAAGCCCCGTGTTGGTTTCCAACCCCAAGGACTATAGAGGAGATGTGAAAAGAATTCACAACATATCAGAAGTTGTGCTGCGCTGTGTTGTGAACGTTTTTTTAGTAGAAATAATGTGATATAGCAGCAATAAGCAATCTTGCCTATTCCATCTGATACTGGTATGTAAACAGTAGTGTATACATCTATCACCGGTAGAGAAATAACCAAACAATGCAGATAGTTAGAGGCTATTAAACTCTGTCACAACTTAAATTTATCATTTAAATATTCTTTTTTTCTTATTCTATTTTTGTCTATTCTTGAATGGATTTTTTTCATTTCTTCAGTAATGTCCACCTGAAGCCCTTGCATGAGTTCATATCCTCCATTCTACTTTCTTCACTGTGCAAACTAAATGAAATAACAGATAAGAGAATGTAACAAGCTTGGAGTACCTGCAGTGGACGATGACTGGGCCACTTCCCATGGGAGCCTCTTGCCGTGCCTCCTCTACTTCCTGGACCAGTTCAAGAAGAGGCGGGGCTTTGTCTGGTGTCTTCTGGTCAGGCCATGAGGTGTACCAGTACTGCCTGAGGCTGCGCTCCTCTTCCTCACTCTGCAAGTCACACACAGGGCATCTCAGGACGTATGGAAATCAACACACCCTAATTTGGCAAGAATGCTCTGCTACATACAGAATCAAAACTCTGTTACCCGTCATGCAGAAATTTGCATGCAAACTAGTGGGCTTCAAAATTTGCCCACCAAATATAAATATAATAAAAAACAGGACAACATCTTCTTTGTCCCTGAAGCAAACTGTGTCCTTCTGTAACACAAATACATATTTTATATGGCCCTACTGTGCAAGCCACTGTACCTGCACAGTCTTAAAGTTATAACGGTAACTAAAATGTAAGAAACACTGGCCCTCTGAAAAGAATATAGAGTTATTTTCAGCCACCAGAATTTCTTCATTTATGTTTGACACTGTGTTGCTAAGGATATTAGTTGCCATGACAGCAATGCTTCCAGAGCAAGACAGCTAGTAAATGCATGATTGGGATGACATACGAAATATTCTTCCCCCCTCCCTGAGAAATTTAGAAAATGTGCCAAGTTTTTAGAGAATATGCCACATGTAAACACACATAGATAGACAGACAGAACACACACACACACACACACACACACACACACACACACACACACACACACACACAGGCATGCATGCATATACACAGTACAGTCACCTTCAGAGCAAAGATCCGAAGGCTGTAGTCGTCCGCCTGGATGACCTGTTTTACTGTGATTTCAATCCCCTCACAAGTCACAGTGTCCTCTGGCCAGTACTCTGTGCACTTCTACATGGTGACATAGTCAGACAAATGCAGCCTTCACATATCACATGACGTGACAACAAAAGCTGAGCCACAAGATGTGTTTGCCGTGGCATCAGTTCCAATACAACATGACACATTTACTGTGGATATATTTCCATGTGTACTGAGAAGACAAAGAGACAGAATTTATGTTTGTGTTTATACACAATAATCTGTGTTATTTGTATAATATTTGTGTGCATGCTGTGTCATACAGTATGATGCCGAAGAGTATGTGGCCTGGTTTAGCCTGACCTCATTCTTTTCCTCAATGTTGGTGATCATCACAACGATGGGTGAGCACTCCTGCCACACCATCCTCCAGAAGTCCCCCACGGTGTTGACTGTCGGACCCTGAGTGGCGATGTAGGCCCTCTCCTCTCCCCCGTAGCCCTGCCACACACCCCCACAGTCAGCCCTCATTCACCCAGCATAGCCCCTAGCATACACAGCTGGACCCCCATCAGTCCAGAACATCAGTCAGGGCTGAAGCACTTAAGCAACCGGTTGCCACCAGGTTGCATGCAATTTAACAGAATGTATTTGAAGTATATGATGTAGTTATGTAGTTATGTGCATCATTGTAGACTTACAAATCATACAGTCATATGCAACAACGGTATATGGATGTATCAATGTACAACCTGACTTGAGGTTTAGTAGATTGAGCATAGAACAAACTAAATAAGAGACTGAACACAGCACAAGCTACGGTGACAGAAAGCGATTATGTCATTTTATAGCATTCAGGGTACATTGCATAGGGGAGACTCAATAAGCTAGAGACCACTCACCCGCAGGTAATTGGCATTGATGTAAGTGCTGAGGAAGTCGTCTTCGTCCATGGCTTTAAGGCAGACTCTGCTGTGTGAGTCTGAAACACAGGAGTGTGCTGCCTTAGCTAGGGTTTACCAGAGCTCACATCTCCCATCTGTTTACCTGGGAACTTGCCAAACACACTAAGTCGTTTATTGCGGAAATGTGTGCTGTAAATATAATAACTGAAAATAACTGGGGGGGGGGGGGACAAGTGCAGGAATAAAACTGTTCTGGAAACAAACTGACTCAATCAAATTGCTGTAGCACAAAAGTTTTCCCTTTGTTCTGAGTCTCAACATATTCTCCTCCCAGATGTTATGTGATAATATGTTTGACCCATACTGTGACGGACCTACCAACGCACTATGTATCATTTTAAACATATCACTCTAACATTTGGTGTTAATGAAGAGACATCCTGCAGCCTGGTTTATGTGTAGTGCTATCATCTTGAAAGAATGAACAAATTCATGTCTAGCAACACTTACTGGGAAGAATAGTCTTGTATCGATTTTTCCGTACTACACCAGGAATGCTGTATTCCTTTGGGTCCACAAAATTCATTGGAGTCTCCTGTTAAGATATTGTAACACAAATACTGTATGTGCCACATGCATTGTCAGCATGGATCTACGTATCATAGCCCATAATATGCCATATGCTTTATACCACTATTAACTCCCAACAACAGATTGGCAACAGCTTTTAAGTCTGTGCTACATAGCGCAATACTGCAACCCTGTAGTTCAGATGGTGGAGTGTGGTGTCGACTGTGTTAAACTTATAGGTTCAACTTCCTGTGCATCACTGACAAAAACACATATATATGTTTCTGTTCTATCAGTAGCCTTGGCTAACAGCATCTGCCAAATGATCTAAATATAAATGTAGTACATTTCTATTCTCAGGAGCGTGCATTTAAATATATAATGAGAAAAGAAAAAAGAGTCCAGTCTCAACCAGGTCACAACATCTAGGTCAATGTGCGCGCAGGACATGTATGTGGTGTCGGTCACATGAGTGGACTCACATAGAACTCAGCGTGCAGCGTTGCCTCATCCAGGGCCCTGGCATGCAGCTCGGCTGGTGTCAGCACGTTGGAGGCCTTATGCAGGTACTCCTTGGTTGTCTGGTCCCGCGGAGACAGCAAAGCCCCATAAGGCTCCGTGGTGCCAGGGGTGCACATGTCCAACGTCAGTGACACATTGGAGCCTCGTCTATCACAGAGAGAGGAGAGTCTCACTCTGACAGCAAAACCCATGCTGCGCAACTGCATTCATGGCACAAATAATTTGATACATAAGGATGACATGTTAACACTGCTTTTTATGCATTTTATGCGTTTGATAACACGTCTTTATGCTTCCTTCTTCTTCGTGACTCAACTGGTTGAGATTTAGTTCTGAGTGAACCAGAGGGAATGCTGATATTGCCTGATATGAAACAGCAACTTTATTTAGGACACAACAGACCTTTTTAGGGTCTTTAGGGTCAAATTATTTCACAAGTGGGACAACATTTAATTTGTCAGTAGGTCTGACCTTTCTTGAATACCCGCAGATTTGACACACAGAGTGCCGGGGTCAGAATCGGCCTTCATGTCCATGAAGCAGTCAAACACAGGCGTCTCAGGCACAGGATCCAGGTCAAAGAAGTCCCCCGTCTTGGCATCTGTCCACTCGGAGTAGGTGAAGGAGGGCTGGCGACTCATAGACTGACGCCGGTCGTCGGGGAAGGCCGGACGGGGTCCAGGCACCAGGGTCCGGATGCAAAAGAGAGTCTGTTGGAAGGGAGAGACAGTGATGGAACACTGCATCTTGTCTGAGACAGCAGACTATCTGTGGCAAAACTGACAGTAAACAAACTGACTGGTGGAGGATATGCTAGATTTGCCTTCAATTTCAGCAGTGCATCCAAGGCTTGTTCTCCTCATCAACAGAAATACAAAATGGCCTAAATTCTCATGGTTCTGAATCAGGCGCTGACCTTAGCTGAGATGCGAGATGAATACAAACTCACCCCAGTGCCAAGGATCACAACGCCAAGGAAGAGTGTGGCCAGCAGGGGGCATAGAGTCTCCACCCTCCAGATCTCCACCTGCGATGGACCCACAGTAAACAATGACAGCAACAACTTGGGAAACTCCAAACACTGTCATCTTCACCTACAGAGCTCTGGAAGCTGTTGTATTGTGCTGTATGCCACACAATAAAAGCATACACTACTGCCACTGCTAATGATTAATTTATGTTTGCCTCAATACAAATGGTTGGGTAACATTCTTCTGTCACCATGGAAACCCACAGACCTGTTCCTGGGCTGATCCCTCCTGGTCTGTGGATGAGAGCAGGTACTGCAGGAGATCCAGCACTTTATGAGCTGCTGGGAACGCTGGGAAGCCATTCAGCATGTACACGACCCACACTCCCTGCAGGGCACAAACCACACACATCGCTTATTTGCACACACTTTTTAAATGTACACATAGCTTACATTGACCAATATTCGAAAATAATACATGTAACCCACATGCTGACGCTGTACACTGCAAAGTGGAGCATAAGACAAACAAAGAACAGTGTTCCATTTTTCAGAAGTTGAACTGGTTTATCATTATCAGTGATCAAACTACGGTACTCTACCATGATCGGATACATAGAAATTAGACTTCACAAACATAACAGCCAAATGTCTTTTTAAATTCATATCTATAATGGCAACTGGAGATTGCTGATTCTCACCAGTATCTGTGAAACGGCGTAAAGGCTGAGGAAGGCCCCGGCGACCAGTCCTGCCCTCCAGACCCTGTCCCACACAGACCCCCCGGCGTCCTCCACAGGGTCGGGGGTGCCGGTGGTGCCGGTGGTCTCACTCTCCTGTTCCTTATCTGTGTCGTCTGCCGTGGGCAGCTCCCTCGTGCTATTCTGGGTCATCCTTGGAGTCAGTCAAACACCTGTTGTGTGGAATCCAAGAAAACCACAGACATAAAAATCTGTGATGCTGATGCATGTTGTTATTCTCAATAACAGGGATATCAGTTCAATAAGTGAATAAGAATGTTGCATTAAAATGCATTAAAACAACAAAATAATAAATGGCCTTTTACATAAGAAGAGCATGAACATTGACATTTTAGAACATTTAATTTCATTAAGATATATTTGCATATACATCTTGAATGTTTTTCACAACAGGAGATGCTAAGAGTATACCAATCACCTGTCACTTTTAAGGCATAAAGTCATACTTAACACGTTGATCACAGAAGCATACTGATACCTAAACTATGATTTTATGTACTCTAAAAAAGTACCCTCCAAAGATTGATTCTTGACGACTTGTAATTGATGGCACAACTATACAACTACACAAAAAGATTGATTCGCCACCGCCACAACTTCACCACACACTATGGTCCAGGTATAGACATTCCGCCAGCAAAGGAAAGGGAAGAAAATTGCTCGCATTGGCAGAGGTATAGGGAGAGTCACCTAGCTCCCTCGGTCACGAAGCGCTCTGTTGTCGTCACGGCCGCACTACTGCCGCTTGGACTGAGGCAGGCTTCACATCGTGATTGGCCCTCCGGTGCTCTGCAGGCAGCCTGGGCCATCAGGTGGGCACCAGTCTGTTACAGCCACAGGCCCCTTTGTGTGCGACTGTGTGTGTGTGTGTGTGTGTGTGTGTGTGTGTGTGTGTGTGTGTGTGTGTGTGTGTGTGTGTGTGTGTGTGTGTGTGCTTGTGTGTGTGTGTGTGTGTGTGTGTGTGTGTGCGTGTGTGTGTGTGTGTGTGTGTGTGTGTGTGTGTGATGAGTCACTCCCCCCAGCAGCACGTGGCCTTTCCAAGGGAAACACTTACTCATCTCCCACCCCCACTTTTTGCTCACTCTCTCTCTCTCTCTCTCTCTCTCTCTCCATTTTCCCTTTCCTTCCATCTCTCCCATTCTTCTCTCCTCTTTGTTAATGAATATTATTTATTCCCCCATTCTTTCTCTCTCTCCGGAAATTGAGAGGGGCAGAGACATCCATTAATGAGTCCAGCTGGCGGCTCTTGAGTGTTGTGTCTCCTTGCATCCTTTGTGCTAAGATTGGCCTCTATTGTACAGACCTGACTCTCAGAAAGACCCCCTTCCCTTTCTAGACCCCACACACACACACTCTTAAACACACTCCCAAGGTTGGCTTTCATCATGCCCACGCATAATTATCTCCTCCCACTTTTTCAATCAGGGTCCTATTCAGACCCCAACACAGTGTCCTCGCCATTTGTCCTATACCTGCCTTTACAATGGACTGATCCTGCAACAGTCATGTGGCACACACTTACCTTTGGAAAAGAAAGTGAGAGCAGAGCAGGTTGGAGATCACATGACAGATATGTACACCTGGTCTTGAAGGGCCCGGTTTGCTCTGTCACTGTAAACCAGTTCTGAGGAGAGAGGGACAGAAAAATAAGAGATAAAGCTTAACATTTACACTTGGTCCAAACCAGAACAGACCCCTTAATAAAAATATGCTTGAGGCCGGATTCACAGCTCATTTGGAACTGTCCTGTATGTATAAAAACATCAAAGATATTTGTTGCTCCCAAGGTTTTTTTCGTCACAATTCTTCTCTCTCCTCTCACAGCTCTGCATACCTACTTAATGTTTACATTCATAACAATGATACAGGAAAACAAATGACCAATCCAAAAAATCCACCTAAATCATCCAGGATCAACACTGGAGTCGCCACTTTTGTAATTTCTTTGAGTGATACTAAATGTCACAGAGGATGGTTAATCAACTCACTGGCTCTGCTCACCTGGCTACATTTAGCACCTTTGGTCATCTTCCACTGTGCAAACAGTGGCATTGATCTGGCAAGTCTCCACAAGTGATCAGATGGTTGAAGAGGAGGAGGAGGAGGAGAAGGAGGTTACACTCTGTTTCTCTGGACATTTACAACAAAACAAGGACCCATGAGCTTCAGGGCCCATTTCATTTCCAAACCGGCAAACAATAGACTGTGACCACTGGACAAGCTCCCTCACACTCTATGGCTCTCTTTCCCTCTGTCTCTTTATCTCTAACCGAACCACTTTCTCCCCCTCGTTCCTCTCTTTCCCTCTCTCTGTGTGAAGGTGGTTTGAAGTGATGACGCGATTGAGCCTGGCGTTCAGGTAACCAGGGAAACGGACACACTTGCCTGCAAACACAGGCATATAGAACAGCTGAACATTCAGATCGCATTCAACCACTGCTCTTTTTTTTGTGGGAATAAAGAGTGGAGTCGTGGTGGCATTAGAAATAGGGGTTGTGGAAACATGGAGAGGGGAGCTCTCGGGGAAAAAAACTGCCAGGTCACGGTTTCACAAGGACAAATAAAATGTAACAGAGGGTGGTTTTATAATAACAGAAAGGCAAAACATCTCTTGTGATTGCATTGCATTGTAACTGCAGCCATCTCCTGGTTTATTTTAAGTATTTGTGAGGTATCTCGTTTGCAAGGTTGAGATAGAAAATGAGAAAATATGCTATACGGTATACAGTACGAATCAAATAAAGTATACACATTTCATAAATGCTGTATAATCTCTCACTCTCTTGGAAACACACACTTGTACACTACATGTTATTTTCACCAGAAACAGACGTAGTGTTGTATTGTTTAACCATAATCCTTTCAAACTGAACTCCATTTGATAAGTGATTTTTCTAAATATCCATCATCACAAATGTAGAGTGTAATTGCTCCTGAAGAGCTTTATTTACCCCATCATTTGATGTTATGTAAGCCATTAGATCCATCATTATCTGAATGACTGGAAAATAACTACGCGAGGCCACAACAATAACAAATTAAAAAATAAAACACCTCAGAACACTGTGGATACATATCTCACTGCAGAATTAGTCCGAACAGATACAGCTAGCTGTTAACAGAGATAATAGGGATTAATTATACTAAGGACTTGGCTGTTAGTTTGTCTGTTTTGTGTTTTTCAAGCCATTTCCACAGGTTCTCCAGAGGCCAGTTGTTGGTTTAATGCTGGGAAGCTAAATAAGAGGAGGCAGGAGCAGAGTGGAGCAGAGCGGAGCAGAGCTGGTTCCCATAAGGGCCCAGTCCAGAGCCAGAGCAGGCAACAGCCCCGGGGCAGCAGGCAAACACAAAGCAGGCCCTGCCTGGCATCTATGCAGATGCGTGCAAATTTATACACAAACACACACACACTCACACACACACACACACACACACACACACACACACACACACACACACACACACACACACACACACACACACACACACACACTCACACACACACACACACACACACACACACACACACACACACACACACACACACACACACACACACACAACAAACACACATATATTAACTCATGCGCATACAAATGTTTTGACGCACACACTCACACAAAGACATACACTGGTACACTCTCTCCATCCCACACAAAAAGCAAACCATTGCCCTAAAACAGGCTTAAACACATACACTCACAGAGAGAGGCAGATAGAGAGAGAGGCAGAGAGAGAGAAAGAGAAGAGACGAGAAGAGAAGGGGGGGATGATGGGGAGGGAGATGAGGAAAAGAGACAAGAAGCAGAGTTTGGATAAGAGAGATATGAAGCCAGAGAGACAGAGCACTAGACGAATGCTTTGCTCTGCTTGCAAACCCAGGCTCCTTGAGGTTAACTGCTTGTTAAAAATCAATTTCTCCAAACGCATGCAGCTCAACCAGCTCCCCGCCTGAGGTCCAGGCAAATGTGTACACACAAAACTCTGCTCCACTGAGGAGCCAGTGCGGTCTTGGGCACATAGTGGACGTAATTCTGCGTGCAAATTATGACCGACTAAAAAGCTGAATAATAAGCTTTACATCTGGTTCATGAATTATGGATCTGAATTTGTTGATGAACGCTTACCTTTATCGGGTGAATACATCAGCTGTTGTTTTTGCAGCTCCACATTCATAATAAATGACCAACGAGCAACAATGTCTTTGCAATCATGATATCCAGGTGCTGAACAACCTCTTGAAAAACTAAAACCAAAGGAGCTTGTAAACATTGCAAATTTTATACAAACGAAAAAATAACATCACCAATCATCACTAATATTCTAGGGATCTCTCCTTGCCTCATGCAGAGAGCTTTAGCTATGTTCTTCTCAGCGGAGAGGAGTATGAATCAGAAACAGCTATCCTATCCCACACACTCATCTCAAAGCTTCTTCCAACAAAAACACTGTAATGTGCATAAGCAGTTGTTTTTTCTTGTGGGCTAGCCAGAAATACTGTGGCACTTTTTTTGTCAGTGCGAACATGGTGCCTTCACACTTAAGCGATGATCAGTTCTCCGTCCCTCGTTTTAACATCCCCATATAGCTCTGCCTGCCACGGCACTGTATATGCTGCAAATACACACAAGGCCCCAACAGCACAGAAGGTGCCGGGGCGTGCAGAAATTGTACCAGCTCACTGCTCTCATTACTGTCCTACTGTTTACATACCACTGGTCTTTAAAAACAAGCAGACACCACACAGTGATTAACGCTGTTGGACAGTGTTTGCATGGGCTTTGATAGCTGGGATTTCACTTTATTCCACTGAAAGCAAAATACATGAGCAAAAGCCTAGAGACAAATAAGTGACAACAATGTGTTAACTATTGTGTCAAACTGACAAAACAAAACTGTTGCGCTAACACAAAATTGCAAACTAGTGAAAGTTTGACCAGAGTAAACTGTGTATGGTTAACTGTAAGGAATAAAACTCACAGCTCATCTTATGGCATATTTCAGCCTACACTAATATTCACAGCTCCCTCTTAGGATGTCCAGTGGATTGGGGTAGATGTTGAAACCATAGCAGTAAGAGGCAGGTTGTCGAACCAGTCTATATGTATTTTTTATGTGCAATTCATGTTTAAACCATGTGCATCAAATGGTCAGTGCCCCAGCAGAGTATAAACCTAAGCATAATATGGATCAACTCATTTTAAAAAGACAACAAAGCTCTGGGGTCACAAGTAATTACTCCAAAATAATAAAATTCCCCCAAAAAATAACACAACCTTGTTATTAGACAATAAAATAACAACAACCAAGATGTGTAGGTCACTATCACTTTGATGCCAACGATAAATTGAAAGCTTTTGGTGACTGCAAGGCACCTACACAGAGAACTTGTGATCCCTATGCACTACCCATGGCCTGTTTACATGAAAGCTTGTATGATGAGCTGTGCATCATGCATTAAGGGATTATGTCTTCATGACAGCTGACTCAAATCTGCATGGATTCCCTCTTTGCCACCCAAACTCTCTCCTATCTCTCTCTCTGTCCCTGAGTGATCCTCTCACACATTATCATCTACTGGAGGGCAACCCCAGGCTACACTATGAGGACACTGTTTCATTTTTACATAATATCTCACATAGTCCTTGATATGCCATGATGCAGGCGAGAAGCAACCTCTCTTAATATTGCAGTTAGGTTGACAATGTCTGAATGAAAACCCAGTGTGTTCCCAATGGCTGAACATAGGATAAGCCTGCAGTCCAGTGCTTAAAGCAATGAGTAGATTGAGCTTGACTCAGTCTCCTGGTGGATGAAGAATGACATTGATTTGTAGGAGGTCCGGTTTGTTTACCGCTGATGGAAATTAATGACATGAGGCTCCATTGCCTCTTTTCAGTCACACAGAGAGAAAAAAACTGTTATTTTTCTCTTTTTCCACTTCTGGGAGGCTCATATTATGAAGTGGTCAGGAGATTTTCATCTCAAATTACGATGCCACGTGTGAAAACGTGCTGATCTGAGTCAATGGGGTCTGCAATGATGGAGACTGTATATCTGTTTTCAGGGGGAAGGGAAGCATGCAGCACATCACTGAACACACCACAGTAAAGCACTGCATCATGTGGACATGTTCCACTGCCAACACAATTTACATATATTCTGTGTTAATTCTATAAACAATGTGTCTCTGCAAACGTTTCTCCTAAAAAGAGGCACACATTTTTTTTTCAATCGGTTTTTGGTGACATTGACATTCTCCACAGATTTCTCTCAATTACATAACACATGCTGACCTCACAGATCTAAAAGGCAACAGACCATGTCCTTTCATCTGACTGCCAAATACTGTACTCCTCTAAAGTGTATGTGTGTACAGTTTCTATACATGAGTGTTTGTGCATACAAGAAGGAGGAAAGAGAGAAAGAAAGAGCGAGAGAGAGAGAGAGAGAGAGAGAGAGAGAGAGAGAGAGAGGACAGGTTGCCCTGGCAATAAAATGGGCTCTTGTTAAGCATAGTACCATATGCTAAGCCCAACAACATCTCCCACAGTAGGAAAGACACTGTATTGAAAAACACTGCTATTGTATATGGGGGTATAATGCACTGAAAGCTTGACTGACAATCCATGTATTTATACTGCACTCATGTACATGTAAATATTGACATTATCTACACACCTGTAAACACATGTGTTGATATCTAGTAAATATCTATGAAAATATTTGTAACTGAGTTAACTGTACATATCGCACAACTGAAGAAATACACAGTGCATACACACACACACACATACGTACACACTCCCACTTCCCAATGAATAAGGCATGAAGATCATTGACTTGCTTTGCTCATTGAAGATGCGCTGTTTGATAAGCATCCACACACATTCACAGAAAAGCATCCATGCACACTGAACCAAACGCCTGTTAACAAAGACAATGCAAGGAAAAAGACAGACAACAAGTGAGTGAGAGGGAAAGACTAAAGGGCTAGAGGGAGGAAGAGAGAAAGAGAAAGAGAAAGATAAAGAGAGATGTGTGAAGGGACACATGCATCAACACTCTCTCTTACCTATCGGCTGGGAGTAGATGGAGGGAATGAGAGCGACGGGTCATGTAGCATCATTTATATTCACATCACAGAGAGCGGTGGAGCAGTGCGGAGGACGTAAAGAGAAGAGGGGGAAGAGAAGAGAAGAGAGGAGGAGAGACAGGAGGAGAGGAGGAGAGAAAAGGAAGGTAGCGCTGGAAGATCAGGCGGGAGATGATGCCACCGAAACAGAGGCAAAGCGTTCTCTCTCTCCCTCTCTCTCTCTCTCTCCCTCTCACGCTCTCTCTCTCTCCCCACTATCTCTCTCTCCCCACTCCACTCTGTGCGCCAGACAGACCCCCTCCCCCTCAACTCAATGCTCTGCCTACTAATAGGATAGAGAGAGGAGTCTGATGTTGCCTACTATCTCTCTCTCTCACTCTCTCTTGCTCTCTCTCTATCTCTCTGTATTTATTTCTCTCCATCTTTCTAACTCTATTTTTCCCTATATGTTACTAATTCTCTCTTTTCCGACAAGGCTGTGGGCAGGTACTGCTGCTGTGCCTCTGGCATTGGTGTCTTTATTTCTTATTTCTTTGTTTGCTGGATAGGGTAGAACTGCAGACTGTTTAGGTAGCTAGGTGTCTGTTCTGTAGCCTTGGCAACGGAGTGGAGGGAAGAGGAGGAACAGAGAGGGAGGGAGAGAGAGAGAAAGAGAGAGGGAAAAGAGGGAGAAGGGGAGGGGTGAAAGTGTATGTAGAGGATGAACAGATATCACGATTGAACATCTCTAAGCAATCTCACCCAGTCATAATGTTACCCTGCCTGGCGACATGACAGTGCTGCAGTCTGAACTGCTGGCTTCTCCTATTACATTCCCCAGTGTGGGTCATCACAGTCTTCTGCTCTTCATACACTCTCTTACTCTCTCTCTCTCTCTCTCTGGTACACGCACACACACACACACACACGCACACACACACACACACACACACACACACACACACACACACACACACACACACACACACACACACACACACACACACACACACACACACACACACACACACACACACACACACTTCTCTGTCTCTGCTTCTGCACATGCAAAGTGACAGAGCCCACCCACTCTCCTGCAGTGTGTATGCTGTCTCCCTCCTCTCCCCCTTATCTGCGATCTCTGCCGCCCTTCATCCCAGTCACCTGCGAAGCAAACACACACGGAGATGAGGGGAGCATGAATGGGAATGCGCATGAATGCAGTGAGGCAGCAAACAGGTGCTCAGGGGAGCCGTTCCATTAAGGCATCTGTCTCAGCCAGCCAGCACCACACAATGGTGCCTAAGGTGATTATTTTGCCTTTTGGGTCACACATCAGCCTGTGCACTATATATATATATATATATATGTATTTATTTACTAATAGTAAGATTAACCAGAATAAGAATTTCATTATGAAAGACAAAGTTACTTTAAAACAAAGTTACGTCCTCCATGTTCAGTGAGAGCACTTGCCTTTTGGCAGTATGCAGACATCAGTTCTTCCCGGAGGCTTCGCCCTCATGGTACAATTTCAATGGGTCTCACTAGCAGAAAATAATTCCTGGTATTTATTCAACAAGAAAAACACAAAAGCACTGATGTGCACATCAAGCTACACCTCATATGAAAGCACTGAGAAATAGAGTTGTTTTCAACGCCATCTAGTGTCCAAAAATTGTTACATTAGGCCCATCTACTGACTACATGGTACTCATCACAAGGGCGGTAACAATGTAGTCTGGCATTAATGGAGAAGTGGATGACTATGTATTGTGAAAAAATGTACTCCATATCGCACCTGACACATACAAACTCATATCCGAACAAAAGTGCAAGAGCACTTAAGGAACACAATAAAGGAACTTCAACAGTTGCTTACAGCTCATCTCAGTGGCAAAAGGAGAACTGGGCTTCGAAATCTTCATTTGAATAAAAAGCCAGTCAGTTTCACTTGCTTCATAATCAAGATCAATGTCCCCATCCCTGGCCTGAGAAAATGTCCCCATCCCTGGCCTAAATCCACGCCTTTTATCCCCAGTCCAATTTTAAAAAGTTTCCTTAGTGCAAGAGGCTGAAGGGGAGGGTGATATTCGGTTTAAGAGCTTTGTTGTTTACAGTATGAGTGGCCTTGTGAGCCTAACTTGGGGGGGGGGGGGGGGTAGAGATAACAAACTCTAATTGTTGTCCCACCCAAACTCCAGAGACTCTCAGCTGTGGCAGGCAAAGTTCCTCAGCAGTTAATATCAGACTTGATAGAATGTGAAACTGGGTCATTCCGAGGAGACTGTCAGTTGTCTCATAACTAATTCTGGCTTGAATATCACAAAGCCACAGAAAGGCACAGAGGGCGTAAGGTGAGAGTCATACAGAGAGAGGCCAGACAGAGAAAAAAAAAAAAGATCAGCTGCGTATCATGATTACTCGTCTACTAATGTTGTAAACTCACAAACTCAAAGTCAGAGACTCACTGTGGGTGTCACATTTAATTTTTATACAGCGGCGTGTTTATTAGTAAAGGGTGACAACAAAGAAGAGGAACCATGTCCGGAAACGTTGTGGTGATCTCAGTTGAGGCAAGTAAAGTGTTGGAGGCAGTTAAGTGAGAGCCACAGCAGGGTAGCAAGAGTGGAAATGTATTGCCTTCCTCTTGTTGTCAAATAAATTACTTTATAGTCTTTACAATGGGCGTTCCACCTTAACTACCACTCTCTAATGCAGAACTCTCCCCGACTGAATTTAAAAAATGACCAAATAGGTTGAACAGAGAGGAAATAGGCTACACTCACTAACATGCCACATTCAAAGACAAAATTTGTTGAAACCACATGTTGATGATGGCCATCAGCTACTTCCGACGGTGGATTACTCTGGTGTTTTCAGGTTAATTGAGAAATGAGTGGTGAGGTGAGCTAATGTGAGTTAACTTCACTCGAAAGATCCGACAGTGTTGCTCTGAGACATTATGAGCATACTGTCATCACTCACATTAACCAAAGTGTATCTGTTTGTCTGCATGTGGATATAGAGAGATAGACTGGGGGAGTTGAAAGCACCGGAAGATGTAATCAGAAGCACAGCAAGAAGCATACATCGCTTGTGGTGTTTCACAAGACAATGGCAATCTTTGAGGGGACATTTTGAGGGCTTAGTCTGGCTGAAAAGCTCTTTGCCAATTCCTTTCTGCTCTCCTGGTTGTAAAACTCACCAAAGAAATTGTACTGTCTCATATATAGAAACATCTAAAGTAAATGTTTTGTTTTGTTGTTTTGCATTGGTTAAAGTTAACCAATCACATTATGGGTAATAGAAAGTGCACAATTCTGACATCCTTTACATTAGCCAAAATGGAACATGAAGTATAGGTTTTTGTCATCTACCATCAAGGAACCACAGTAAGATGGGCATTTCAAACAATTCTTAAATTGCCAGTAAAAAGCCTACTTGTTACTTTTAATACTAGCCTGCTTTATTTCAAACCTAGGCCTATTGTCTTATATCCCTAAAAATAGATACAACACAACAATGACAGTTGGCTACAGGCAGTATATTAAGAGTAGGCTTCAAATTATATTTACATGATAGTCTTTCTACAAAATAGACATATTACAAAGTGACATAAGGGATTACATTGTTAATGTTTCAATTCCTTGAACAAAACACTTTCCACCGTACCACCACTGCCATCCTCAAGTAAACATATAAAGTGTTGACATGGTCACATAAAACAGGATGAACAGGTCCTTATTAAATTTAGTCTAATATTGCAGAAGGTATCAAATCTTTCCGTTTTCCATGCCTCTTGTTGTGGGGTCATAAAGACACGGAAAGTTTGAGATACAGTCAAATGTATCTTTATAGTTTTAAATGGTTAATAAATCTCTTGTGCTAAGCAGCCTGCGACCTTGAAGTGCTAAAGGGGCGGGCCACCGGCTTTCTGAAGTCCCTCAGTTTCAAAAGTTGGTGGTCATGTCATTTGTCTCCTCCAGTCTGCTCCACCCGAAAGTTTTCTCTTAACAATCCTGTGTACTCTTGCGGGGAAATGAGCACCTGAGTCACAGAGCTTCCAGTCTCATTCAGATTTTCGTATTAGAAGAGCTTCAAAGACACGGCAGGAGAAAATAAAGTGAAATCGGCGTCTGTCAGACATGGTCGGACAAACCGAGTAACTTGCATGACCAGTTATTGTCCTCAACAATGAGGCGTTTACAATTATTCGCCTGTGTGTTCTTGAAGGCTGTGATCTTACTGTGTGCCACTGTAAAGGTAAGTAATGAGCTTTTAAAATTAGTTTTGAGTTTTGAGACTCTGGTCAGTCTCTTTGCTAACGGCAGTCGCGGCTGTTGTTGTTGCTACAGGTAACTACATTGTATAGCAGCCTACTGTTGTGAACAAGTTAACTACAAATGTGAAGCTCCGACCCTTTCTGATGACATGTTCTGTGCTGTGATCTGGATTTAAACCTGGTAGCCTACCTAGTTATATAAGAGGGTAGGCTTATATAAAATCTCATATGGGGATCAGTCATAGGCGTTGGCATCATATTTCATGTTTACATGTCAATGTACGGCATCATAATCATAATGTTTAGTCAACATATTACCTGTGTAACTTACCTGTTCAATTAAGTGAAAAATATGTATATCTAAGGCCGACCAGGGGCCACATAAGGGCAAGGGTGGGCCAGTGCCGCCCAGATTGACAGCTTGCCCATCCAGGGTGATTTTTCTGATAATCAATCCCCATCTCTCACACATATACCCTCTCATTGCTGAATCATTGTTGTATCACCTTGTGTGGTCGGAAATAAATTGATAGGTTCAGGCAGCTGTTTTCCCATTTCTGAACTTTCCACTACCAAGTTAAGAGGGTTCACATAATGACAAGAAGACCATGGTATTGACAGTCAGGCTCATGAATGCACCATAAAACTATAACAGCTATAACAGTTATTAGACAGAATATTTTCAAAATGTTCTATGTAGATAGACTATTTGCTCACTGCTTTGTTTGTGCTTTGTTTGTGCCGTGTGTGTATTTGTTTGCATGCACATGCATTATGCTTTACACAATTATCTGTTCACACTCTGTAGCCTGGATAACAAAAGATATTTTCCATGAAGTGAATTGTTAACCAGAAGTTCACCATATCTATGCAAATTTCTGGAGGTGGTGGTTTCATATCTTCATTGGGCTGAGAGGCCCTTTGGTGGGTTACGGTGAAGATGCATCATACCTCCTGAATTGAGGTGTTACTGCACACCCAAATCTGTCAGACCTGGTGTTGTCTACTTTAGACATTGTTTTGTTAGTGGTTTAGGTTGCTCACTGTAAAGGCATTGTCTACTTCTTTAAAATGTTCATATGTTGTGTGTTGGATGGCTTCTCATTTTCGAGGTCAAGACAGGACCTATAGTCATTCATATTGCCTTTAAAATTGCATGATCTTTCTCTATCCAGACATGATGGAGAAATTCACTGAGTGAATTAGTGATGGCTCTTCTCACATACTACTTCAGTTTACCACCTGCAACGAAGCTACAAACATGATGCTTGCTAATACAAAACCTCTCCATCAGACTTTTAAAAAAGTGTAGCAAGTTTGGTAGATGAGGACTGCATGCTTCTATAGCATTCTTAAGTATTGGTAGAATACATTTGGTTAAACAGATGTCCTCAAAGACATGACAACGTGTTGGAGTCCTACCGATTTTTTTTTTAGACGTACAGGTATCTGATAGGTTAATCATTAGAAAACTGCAAGCATTCAACATCACTTTCCCCAAATCCCCATTTAACCTCTGATGCTGTCCTTTCAATGTGTAACAAGCACCCATATCTTTGACCCCTCTGTCACTACAGGACAGATAATTGACACATAACTTTGTGATGTGCACACATGAAGTACATAGCAGGGAATCCACCATTAATCTAATTTTAACATTAAAGTGTACCGCATATTCCTGCATCTTAAATTAGTGACCACACACTATAATTTGATTAACAGTGATATTTTTTGAATGTATGTTCAATATTAGATTTCAAGTTAGTTTGGGTCCAATACAAAACTATACATTTTAATACAATAAATATATTACTGTTTTAATCAGCAACTTTAGATGACGAAAAGCATTATGTGGATGATTTCCATACTTTTATGGTGTTTGAATAGTGGACAGAGTTACTTCTGTAGCAATGCACACTGTGCTGTTTTTTTTTTTAACCCTAGACACCCAGCAAGTAATGACTCGGGAAAGTACAACATTTTGCATACATGTCCTGAGAAATTGACTCCCAGCCAGTCGAGGCAAAACCAACTGATAGGCTGCTAAACGAGGGGAACATTGTGACGTGGATATCTCCTCATCACAGAACTGTCTCGGAACAAGGAAAGGGTAGCTTTCCTTATTCCTCTTAAACAGTGCTGAGGCCTTACAGTCCCTATGTGGGCTGGTCCCCTTTGTGTCACACAATACTCTGACATTTGGGAGTGAATTTGAGGACTTTAGCTTTGTCTTCATGTGAAGTCCTGCATACTTGCAGGCAACATTTGCATAAGCACTTGCATGCATAAATGCATAAAGTGCATACACGACACGACACGGCTTAAATTTGGCAGTGCGGTACAGTTTCATTTCCTGGTGAGGTTATTTGTACTGGCCATATATCTCAATCCTCTTACCCATATGAGTTTCACCCTCTGAAAAGATTTCATTGAAATCAAGTGCAATGGGATATGGCCTGTTATGAAACAATGCTCAAATCTGCTGTCTGACTGAAAATTACTATTGTTATCTCTGTGCAAGTACAAAGATTTAAATCTAGTGTTTCTGCACCTGTACAGTATATCATGATGCCCAATGATTTATCCTTTCATTGAACTTTTAAGGGGTGCGAAATGAAGTGAAGTGAAGTGAGTGCTTGGTTAAATGACTAGTCTCACAATGGACCCCCTCTAATACACATATTTTTTTTCCAGCGGTCCAGTAATAAATTAGGTCAAACATTTTTTGCGTTTTTTGAAATGAATTCTACATGTTAATTCCAAACACAAAGAGCTCCAGTAACCATGACCCATGGAAATGTGAATCCATTCTTTTCCACTGCTCAATGCTGTCATTGTGTGGAGTTGGAACGCCTGGATCCTGTGACCCTTAGAACAGGGAAGAGAAGCAGTGGCTATTTAAAATAGCCAGTACTAACTAAAAAGGTCAGACCATCTCAATCAGGTTGCTGTTGCAGAGATTGTTTATAGCACAATTAGCAGATTTTTGCATTCTGACCGTTAGTAAGATTATTTTCTGTAGTCTCCACTGACCATAGTGCTGGCATTTCAGAGTCTGTTTTGTCTTCAAAAGAGTGTCACTAAAATGGTTTTGTCTTTCTAACCTTAGTATCATAAGAATATCATAGCTGTGACTGATTTACTAGTTTTAAGTAGCTTCAGCATTAATGAAACACCAATTCGTTAGCCAGCAATTTGTTTTCGTCTCAGATTAATTTTCGAAAATCTCAGTTTAATGCTATGGAATCGCACGTCATGTTCTTTGCCAATGCAGCAGACTTTACAAGTTCCCAGCCCTGGTCTCGAGTTCAACCAAACACCCACACAGCCAAGCAGGCGTGACGTAGTGGGCTTGTTATCACCCCGGTACAATTTAATTGGTAGGACAAATCAGTGACTTTATCAGTCGTGGAGTCAGACAGTCCACTGATCTGCCTTTTGGGAGAGAGCACATTGGATAGAGGAGTGAAGGTTTCTTTTTCCCCTCTTGTTCTCTTTTACTGCCAACATGCAAATGTGAAGTCTGCAGGTCTGTACTGTATTTTTGCATGTCCCTTTTAGCTGTGCTGGGCACTGAAACCCGAGCAGGAAGTAGGGGTCTGATCGGTTATACAATTACGGCCGATAGAGATCTGCAGTTAGTAAGAGGCCCGGCAGAGGGACAAGAAGGGAACAGCTCCACTGCCAAATATCACATCTTATTTCCCTAGCCCAAGATGGGTCTGGCGATACAGTGGCTGGGCCAGGCCATGTGGGCGAGAGGAGGGCTGAGGAGTAGAGGATAGCCCTGCGGTCAGTGCCAGCTTGTGACGAACACAGAGCAGGCTAGGGTCTCTTTGATCTCTTATCAGCGGCATCATCCCTTTCCAGAACTTAAAAAAATATCCCATCTAAGGTATCGAGAGAATTAAGAAATAGATAAGGTGTGCCATCATTTGAAAGCAGTAATCTCCAATACGCCCTGTTAGACAATTAGTTTAAAACATTATCTTTCCAGGTCGTATAAGGGCCTTACACTCAAGGCCTCAGGGCCTACAATTTACTTCAGTTCTTGTAATCTGTTATCAACCAGGGTCAAACAGTAGAAGAAACTGTAAATGTGCTTCATTCTAAGTTTATTCCACATTCTAATGCTGATCTGTTTTGAAGTCCTGAATGGGAGCTTTACTTTTGTTCAATTGAAAAGCCAAACCAAGCCAAGGCAGATTGAGTGTGTCTGAAGAAATAAATCATAATCATACAATATGTTGGCGTATGTTTTTGTTATATTTCTCACATGAATCATTGTGTGTTTCAGTTATATGGGGAAAGTAAAAGTTCAAGTAAGCCTTTGTTTATTGTTCGGTCCAAGGAACTTGGAGCTGTCATTAGAGGAAACACTGCTGACCTGAAGATACCACAGACTCTTGTTAATAGACAACAGCCAATAATTTACAAGATGCACTGGACCATGTCTAGAGACGAGTTTGGACGTAAACATCAGCTGTATTTCCTATAATTGAGGTTATCAAATGGAATTAGGAAAGCGGAACATGCCGGTAATGAAGACTTAAATTGCACAAGCCGTTTCTCCTGTTTATTGGATTTTTCATGTTTTTGTAATATTAGCTTAAGAATCAGAGAGCCAGTGAGTTGAGTTTCTCAGTTATCGTGTCAAGCATTAGCCAAGACAATTATTAACAAGGACAAGAGGGCAGGTTTTTTGTTCTTTCCAAACTCATTATATTTGCTTTAGACTTATTGTTGTCTTTTTGAAAACTGAGTGTGGTCTAGAGGTGTGTACAGGAACTATTATTTCTTGCATAGTTATCCTTTCTTAAGCCAGCCACCTTCAGAACTCACATTCAGGTAAACCATAACCGTAGTGACGCATAAGTTTGGCTCATGGGAGGGGAACTGTGCAAATTGCTCAATGTAAGCATAGTCATAATACGTCGTTCAGTCTGCCCTTGACTTGATGTGGCCACAATGGAATAATGACACTTGGTCAACATACATCACTTGAGGAAACTACACAGAATTTTCTTTTAAAACCTTATCTGACGTAAGATTGGTTCTTTAATGTTGGTTTAAAAAGGTTTCAATCAGTTTACTCCCATTTTAATGTGAAAATATTCAAATAGTCTCTAGTCTCAGGAGTATGTCTTACAGTGGTGGGTAGCGGAAGTGAAGCTCATTGAGCAGTACGGGCAGATTGATAGAGCTTCCCTTCTGTTTCTGTGTCTCTGTCTTAAACTAGTTTCAACTCCAAAGGAGTCCAGGTTTCCATGATGTCAGTAACTGGAACAGAATGGATGTGCTCTGGAGAGTAGTGAGTGGGAGCAGAGGACGAGCAGTTATGTTCGTTTTTTACACAGCATTAGCTTAGTTAGCTGGTCTTGCACATGACTAGCCTTAAGCATAGACTACCATGAGCAAATTCACCTCTGACATAACCATCTGCTGTGTGCTCTTTGGGGGCCTTCCACAGGAGGTGTTTATGTAAATCAGCAGGTCTGCAAACAGCAGTTGCTTGAGTATGAAAATAATAGTTAATAAATGATGGTGACCTTTCACTGCTTTAGTGTACCACAGTAAGATTACATCAACACTTATGCCTAGTAACCTCATTCCAAAGCTTATTCAAGAGACAACAAGGCTGGTGTACTGGAGATGTTGGGTCACGCAACAGTGGGCCAGGTTGCGGATGTCATTTTTATTACATGGAATAAAACTGCCTGGAGGTACGACACAGCTATAGGATGGCCTATACCAAGTGAACAGATGCGTTCATAGCTTACATGTCCTGTACATGTACAGCCTTTTTAAAATTTTAAAAATAGAGTTGAATTGGCATTGTTGTTAATGTCACGCCTGTGTTGTCTAGGGGAAAAGGGCAAACCCTTGACTGGTCTAGGGCCCTTTCCTGTGCGCAGCTGTTGAGCGGTTGATAAGCCTCTCTCAGAGCTCAACCTCAGGCTTGTGAAGTCCCAGTAGCAGCCTTTGGTCAGGGCCTGTGAGTGAACAGAGTGTGCTCTGTCTTCTGCAGCTGACAGAAGCGAAAGGAAGAGTATTCTTTCAACCTCACAGCTGTTTATCTGGATTGGTGTAGGTTGATTGAACCAGTGACACTTGACATCTGAGTGAGACGTTCAGGATGGTCAGTCAGCTCAAAGATTTTGTCTGTGTTTTTTGCTGAAGGAAAACTGTGAAATACATGGTTCTCACCACAGAACACAACATATTAAAAACTGAAAATTAATTAATTGTTTTTTCTCTCTGTTGTTTGTTGATTTGCTTGACCTTGGACCCCATGCAAATGCTTAATAAGTCACTACTGTGTGTGCAAAGTGTGTGTCACTTCCGCCCACCTAGAGCTGCTAGAGAGTTTTTGACTTACACAGCAACAAAATATTGCAATTGTTTGTGTTTGTTTGGTATGGTGTGTAACCGCTTACTGTGGGAAATGCAAGGCATGTGGAATTATTGGTGGGTTTTGTGTTGTATAGGGAAGTGTAAAAGACATGAACATGTGACAGGAACAAAGCTATATGCTGCCACCTATTGTGTGCCTCTTTCAAATTGGTATATAATTCTTTCTATGCCCAACATGAAGAAAAACTACTAAATAATTGCATTACTTTATTCCCCTTTGCCTCACCTTTGTAATGCCATTGATGTTTAACACACAGGCCACTAGCTGGGTCCGTCCCTGACCAAGATGGACAGTTCACTTCACTTTTTCCCTGGGCGCTTAAAACCCACTGCTCCTGGGGTCCTGGAGAAAGGACTGTCCGGGATGGGAAAATGCAGAAGTCAAAATAACGGCGACCTCGTCCTCCGTGTGTGTGTGTGTGTGTGTGTGTGTAAGGCTCTTTACTAATATTTGGATGCTGTGGTGTTGTATGAGTATTGGTCATTCCAAATAAATGAATCAAATGTGTGTGTGTGTGTGTGTGTGTGTGTGTCCGTGTCCTGTGACAGTCAGCCTTGTTTGTTTGTTTGTTTGTTTGTTTGAAGCACACAGGCCACTAGTTTATTATCTGAGTGTCCTCTGGTATGTTAGCTGTGTTAGCTGTGTTGGTGGTGAAAGATTGGGGTGTTTTGATGGATTTGATGCATGTGAAAACACCACTGTTATGCTTTAATATAATATACGCTATTTTAGCTCTGAAGTTAGTGGCGTTTGCAAGATTTTGCAAAGGACTGAATGGAATGTCGGTCTGGTGATGGGTAGGGTGTTGGTAATGGCCTCAGTGCCGCCAGAAGAGTGATCTCCATGAGAAACTCTGGAGACAGGGCCTCAGCCTCTATAGTGGTTGCATGAGACTGGTGTCGGTGGTGCACAGAGCTACATCTAAAGCTGCGTGGCAGAAACCATGTAGAATTACACTTGTGATTATTTGTATGTGAGAATTTTCAGTTTTTACTGCTTAAAGGGGAAGGAAGCCGTGTGGTGTCTTACACGTTCACATTCAGAATGGGGAAGCTGGGTGGTTCAGCTGTAGACTATATATAATGTTGTTCTCTGTTCTGCAAATCATTGATAGATTAAAGAGAAAAGTGCATTTGGTAAAGCCATTCTTTGCTAATGTGCCCTTTCAGAAAGCCATATTTTGCTCATGCTTGCTTACCCTTTCTGTTTTTTTTTTATTATTATTATCTTATTTTGTGTTTGTGGCAAATAGAACTAATGATGTGGTCTCTGAAACTTACCCTATAAAAAGATAACATGAAAAGGTTTTTCCAGAAGGAAATGCAGAGATGCAAAATAACTGGGCAGATCTGCAAATACACTGCCACGCTCAATGTAGCAGGCTGTTCCATTTGAAGACAAATATTTACACACATTTGCTCTGGTTTAAAATAATTCTCTTCCTCAAACCAAACCTCAGTTGCATGCATGAATGCTACAAACCCTAAAATGCATAGCATGATTTGACCAAAGTGCACTGATACAAAATATAATAAAAAAAAGTCACATGCCTTGACTATTGAGTTTATTGCAAAAGTGCCCCAGGTCATACATAAACCAAAATAAAATCCCACTATCCACGGGAAAGTCCAGGGAATGTCAGCTTTGGTTTTGTATACAATGTCCATCAGTCAGACACCTGCCTTCCAGAAATTAGATTCCAGGCGGGGGTAATTGCATCAAACAAGATTAGTCATTTAACCAGGTGAAACATTGGTGGTGGTAGTCAGCGTCATGTGTTTGCTGAAGTATGTCCATGGTGATTCTTTCTCTGGCCGAGATTCGGGAAGTTTATCCATAATGACATTGTCGCTTTGTGAGCACTGAGCCATGCCCGCCCATGTACTACACAAAGGTCAAAGGTCGTGTGTGGTGGTGGCCTGGGCATGCCTTTACAGCAGTCAGGAAGAAGTGGTTGGCTGGTCAAAGACGGTTAAATTACAGTAGACAAGCAATGGTAGGCCTAAATTAAAACAAAAAATATAATTCCTTTCTTTAATGGCCCAAAATTGTTTGTAGTTTCAGTTGCTAACACAAATTTTTATTTTAACTACTTGAATCAGAATATGAATGTAGCCGAGTTACCAGCAAGCTACTACAAAACTACATGTAATTAAACTACTAGTTTGTAGGTCACTTCAGCACGGAAGACTGAACTAAATGATGCAAGCATTGGCTTATTGTATCTGTTTGCAAACACAGGGTACAGCTGGTTGCTCAGTAAATATGTTTAAATTACAGCCTACTTGCCTTACACTTGTCAACTTAATTGTCATTTTATTTGTAGAGTATTATATGCAATAGATTTACATGGTTTCCCTTTTTTTTCTTTCAGGTTTCACATACAGAAGAATGTAAGTGTGTGACAGCCACATTTACTCTATCTAAATGGTCTTCCATATGGTCTTGTTTAATTCCTCCTATTATGTGTAGTACATTATACTTCTCTCTTGAAAACAACTAACAGTCCGCCCTCTCTCCTTGCTGTAAAGGCACGGCTTGTGGCTATAAAGCTACCTTCACCACCACGGAAATCTCAATCTTAATCTCAGGAGATACCACATGCTATGTTCACAATACCACCTTCAACCAGACGGGGTCAAGTATAGTCGTGAGTGGACTGACGCCAGGAACTACGTACCTCTTAACTATCAACTGCACCAATGACTGCTGCGCCAACTTCACAACAGGTTAGTTTGCATGTTATTCATTCAGCTTCCTACAATGACTGTACTCAGAGATGTTCTGACTCATGTTGTGAGTCCTCACGAAAAAGGACTTGCTTCAAAAATCTCACCTGCCTCCTTTTCCCCCTTCCCACATCCTTCTCATGCACGCACAGAAGCGGTCAGTCCTACTGTCACGCACATCAACACAACAACCATGAATGTCACCTGGACAGGGTATCCTGTTACAAATGCATCAGTCACCACACGTAAGTTGCTCGTGTCTCCTTAGGGGAAAGCCACTCTACCACCAGCACCACTCACACACCCATGCATGAGTCGGGTCGAAAGGCCTGACTCAGCACATTCAGTCATTTTTTATGATGATGCCATCTCTCTCAACCTCACCCTTACCCTCACCCTCACCCTCACCCTCACCCTCACCCTCACCCGCTTTATGACACACACAGGCCCACAGGTCATCCGAAACTTGGCCATCGCTTTGGTCACGTCTGAATCCGTGTCTCTTAGCTGGGACAAAGGGGATGGCAAAAGTCCCTTCTATAGAGTGCTTTGGGAAAATAAAGAGAATGGTGTGAACGGAAGCAAAAGCACCAGTAACACCTCTGCCGTGGTAGCAGGACTGAGCTCAAGCACCAAATATGAATTCTGGGTCAGATCAGTTGCAGCTGATAACCTGACTGTTGGGGAAGCTTCAGACCCCAAGCCAGTGACAACTAGTAAGTTCTCATTTTGATCTTGAACTCAGTGAGGCCTGTGAACTGGGGTCTTTCGTACTCTTAGTACTGTAGCCTAGTGCATTTTCCAGTGAATGGCAAAGATCCTCCGCTGTTGATGAAAGGAGCCTGATGAACTCATGTCAGCGTGTCACCAAACTACCAGAGATCTCCTCTGAAACAAGAGACCTGTTGTTTATAATTTCTGGTGTTGTTTAACTGTTTTCAGCAGGTCATCTGTGTTTTTTAAGGCTTTTCAAGATGTTTTTGGTTTTTAACAGACCCAGGAGCCCCTACAGACATCCGGGCTGTCGAGCGGGGGAACAGCTCTCTGAACGTGTCCTGGAACAGGCCCAATGGCAGTGTGACTGAGTATGTGGTGTACCTCGGTGGGCAAAACAAAAGCACAACGTCGCCACCTGTGATATTTGAAAATCTCAAGCCTGGAACGGTATACAGATGCAATGTGACTTCAGTTCTTGGATCAGAAAGGACCCCCTCAGACACGGTTGAGTTGGCTACCGGTAAGTAGAGGTCTCGGTGATACCCACAGTCCTTCTGTCGGCATGCTATTGGAGTTGAAAAGCGGGATATTTAGATTTTTAAAGTGCCCGGAAATATGTTTTTCTTCTCAAAGGAAAACATTTATTACCCTCTTTTGAGTGTATCTCAACCTATCCTTCTTTTTCTATTTCTCCTTCCTCCTTATCTCTCCCCTTTCTCTCTCTCAGAGCCCAACCCACCAGAAGCTGTTAGCATCGCTCACAGGACCAACACTTCCTTGTCACTCACATGGAGCACTCCTCTCCTGATGAGTGGAGTCACACCACTCTTTTACAATGCATCATACTCTTCTAGCTCATCTCAGGTGGTGCAGGTCACTGAAAATGGCACCTCTGTTACACTGTCCAGTTTATCCACGGGGACAGAGTACAGCATCAACGTGTCGACCATAGGAGCTCAAGGCCTGAGGAGCAGCATTGTCTCTCTGACTGGATACACTTGTACGTTTCACATCATTTCTTCTTGCTTTCTCGAGATTCAGCCATATACATTGCTTGATTTAGTATTGTTTAAGCTTGGATGTTAAACTAGCACCAGAAACAAAAACGAATCCCTAGTGATTTTTAATTGTATTTGTTAAGACATGTTCTTTTTTTCAGGTCAAGTCTGCATGAATGTTACAGCCATATCTGGCCTCCCCTGCGTTATTTAAGTTTTCCTTTGCCATCGTATAAGCTCCTTACTCATGCCTGTTTTTTACAGTGCCCAACTCTGTGGGGAACCTTCGTTGCCGGTCTGTGTCCACCAGTTTGCTGGAACTGGAATGGGAAAGTCCTCTTGACTATCAGAGTTACTACAAATACAGGGTCCTAACTATCTCTCCTTCGCCGACGAACCAGACTGTGCCTGGAAACACTATTAACATGACAGACCTTCAACCTGCAACTGCATATAACTTCAGTGTCGCAACCATTATACCATCAGCTAATGTCCAAGGGATGCCTGCAGATATTGTGTGCCATACAAGTGAGTTGTATTTTTGAATGAACAATTTGAAAAGCTGACCTGAATGCGTTTTATTCATCAGTGAGAGAGTTATTATGTTTGTTTTTTATACTTTTGACTCTTGACTTAACAAGATTTTTCCTTTTTTTTCAGAACCAAAGAGTGTATACAATCTCAGTGCACAGGCTGTCAGCACAACCCAGATTCGCCTCACGTGGGGTCACCCAGACGATAAAGGGATTTACACATATGAAGCACTGCTTGTAAATGCACAGGACCAGAGCAAAAGAACCTCTGACAACGGCACAATCTTTGAGAACCTGGAACCTGGCACCAATTATACCTTCAGTGTCACCACCAAAGCCTATGGCGAGACATCTGAGCCCTCCGTAGCCTCCTCATTCACAAGTAAGAATCGAGTTTCTTGTCACACCTTGTTGCACCTAATTTTTAGTTTCTCGACCTGGCTTAATACTTCTGTCAAACTGGAACTTGAGATATTAGCCAAAGTTAGCTAAAGTGTACACACACATCATGAAAAAGATAGAAGTTTAAAGTAATGAGGTCCAATTAAATGCCCTCCAGGCCGTTCCCTGTAAGGTTGTTCGCAATTGCACTGAACGGATTCAAATGCAGTGTTTTCCTGACCTGTGTTGACCTTTTGTAGAGATCGGGAAAGCAACAGGCCTGACTGCGATTGGAACCACCACAACCATGGCAGTCAACTGGGTCAAACCCAGTGGGAATGTAATGATGTACACTATCGCCATAAAACAAAAGGATACTCAGATCCAAAATGCGAGCCAGGTTCAGGAGGTTGTTTTCAGTAACCTGCGGCCGGGCAAAAACTACACAATCACCGTGACAACCACAAGTGGACCATTCCAGGAGGTGTCGGATACGGTCATCAATGCCACATGTAAATTGCACTAATCCCAACATGTTTAGCAGTCCAAATCAAACACACTTTAGGTATGTTAGCTGTCATTTCTCCCTCTTATTGCAAAAATATTTATTTTTCATCCATCCTCAGATCCCAACCCTCCTAAGGAGCTGAAAGTTGAGCAACACACCAACAGCTCCATACTTCTGAAGTGGGAGAGGCCTCTAGATATGGATGTGGGAGAGTACAGCTTTACTGTATCCTATGGAAACACTCATCTGACTGGGGTTAACTCTGAGGATGACAATATCACTGTGAATAACCTCCTCTCAGGCACTCAGTACAACTTTACAATGAGGACTGTGGGTGCAATGGGCTATGAGAGTACAGCGGTCACAACCCAGCAGTACACCAGTGAGTCTCAGTACAGATTCAGCATGCTCTCTCTCTCTCTCTCTCTCTCTCTCTCTCTCTCTCTCTCTCTCCTGCAGTTTTTGCTACGCTCACAGGGGCAAGGGAGACCTTTCAGTTCTGTCTGCCGCTCCTATTCACTAAACGTCCCAAATTGTGCTTTAATCTTTGATGCTGACAGTAGTGGCCTTCTCTCACAGTTAATTGTACATAGTTAAACTGGACACAGAAGTGTTATTTCAAGGCCTGATTTCTTTCCAGAACCCAACTCTGTGAGTGATCTGACCCAGCTGAGCCTCAGCATGGAGACCGTGACGGTGGAGTGGACTCAAAGCGATGCTAAGGAAGGCTACTCTTACCGGGTGGATGTTTCTTATCCCAACGGGACGCAGATTAAGCAGCTCAACTTCACTGACACCAGAGCAACAGTAGAGGGACTGCAGTCTGGAGGGAGGTACAATGTCACTGTCACCACTCAAACTGCAGGTGGCACTCACGCTCCAGCCAAATCCATCACCGCGCTCACAAGTAAGTTGTGGTCCCTAAGCTCCATCACTATCTTTATGTCCGATGGTATATCAGAATCAAAATTTCAAACGTTGGATTAAGTGGTTGAATCAGAAACCTGTTTAGGATTTCCATGTAATGAATTTAATGCAGATGTGTTTTTTTGAAAGAGGTACTGCACGCTAAAAATCTGTTTTTGAGCTGTGAACTAAATTATATGACTGAACTTGAATGAAACACATCAATGCTGGTGTCAGTGTTGACAAAAATACCATTTTTATAAAAATCTTGAAAATGGCTCAACACGCCATCTACTGTTTAAAATCATCCTGAACCGATGCTGATGAAGAGACAAAGTTTGGGACTTATCTTCATGGATTTAAATTCAAAAACATCATGAAATGAATATTTTTTTTAAAAAGCATGTTAACGCCCTCTAATAAGCCCCTCTGATCTTAAGAATGTTAACACGCCCCCTCAGCCCCCTACCCACTTTTTAGATTTTTTTCTAAATGATGCAGTGGGTGGAGTTAGGCTCAGAGCTGAGGGTGAACTTACACTTGAAGGTTTATGTTGCTGTTTGGGGGTGTGTGCGTGCACGCAATGTCTATTTTTCGCTACTATTAGGCCGTTGCTGGTATTTTGTATTTCCCTGCGCAATGTGTGACATCGCTGAATTACTGATAAGCTGCCTGGGCCTCTTTTCCCCCCAGAACCCTACCCCATCACTGGGTTAGTAGCCATCACACAAAATGACACTGCTGTATTCCTGAACTGGACCAGACCCACAGACTTTTCTCAAGAGGGGTCTTACTACATAACTACCAACTGCAGCAAGGCCCAGCCTAACCTGACAGTGGAGGCAGAAGCCATCTACATCACAGGGCTGAGCCCAGGCATCTCCTGCTTCTCTACTGTTTATAGCCAGGTCAATGGCATCCCGGGAGACGCCGTCAGCATCTCATACAGCACAAGTAGGGAGGCTTGTCTTTCATGGCTTGTCTTTCCTCTAAAATTTAGGATTAGCTCACTATTCATTTGTTTTGGTGGTCCTCATGACTTTGTGCTGCCTTTGACCCTAAACAGATTTTCAGTAACAGGACATAGCTTAGCTTGCACTCAGAGTTCTGCTTCTCCTGCATGTTCTTAAGCACAGCCCTGCTGTTCTCATCAGCACTTCTCTCTCACTCTTTCTCACATGCTCTCTGTTTCATTCACTCTTCCTTATTTTCTCGCAGAGCCTCCTAAAGTCTCTCCTGAAGTCACGCATGTCGGCACAAATGGCATCATCAATGTGACATGGACCCCCGTGAAGGGTGTTGACGAGTACATTGTCTCCTTGGCCACTGCTGGAGTCACCATCCAGACTGTTAACATTAGCAGCAATGAGAGCACAAATCAAAATTTGTCACTTGCGTTTTCACACCTGCTGCCCGCCACCATCTATACGGTCACCATTACGACAGTCAGTGGTTCCTTCAGTGAGCCGTCAGATCCAGTAACCATAGCAACCTGTGAGTACTCAACAGATTGGATTGTCTGTAGTAGATGTACAATATCATTGCTGTATAGTCAGCTACAACTTGCTTCCTTCTTGGCTGAACTTCACAGTACACTACTAACATCAGCTGAGAAAACATGATCATTGGTTGTCTGAACTGTCAGCTTCACTCAACCGTTGTGTTCTATCCTGTAGATCCTACCAAGCCTGGAGAAATAAGAATCATAGACAAAACCACAGGCTCTATCACACTGTCATGGGGAAGTGCTCCAAACATGACCAATGCCAGCTTCAGTTACATTGTCAGGTATGAAACTGGAGCTTATAGCAGTGAAACCAACACTACAAACACCACCCGGCTCCTGTCCGGCCTGAATTCTGGAACGTCCTACAACATCTCTGTGTCAACCATTGGTCCGATGGACCTCAAGAGTGAACCGGTGTACCTGTACCATGTGACGACAAGTAAGGCTTTTGAACTGCCGACCACACACTACACTATACCTTCCATGCAACCTGTTTATGACCAGTCAAACTTGAGATGACAAATATCAGTCCTCTCTGACCCCTTTCTCTGTGCAGTGTGTTATCCGCGGCAGGTGACAACGATAGGTTAACTTAAACCATTGAACACGGAAGTGTACATAGATAAGAAGTCTCACATCCCCCCCTAAATCTGGTGCATATCCTCTTGTTTTGGCAGAACCAGGGAGTGTAACATCTCTGAAAGTGTCCACAACATCCACAAACAGCATCACAGTTCAGTGGACCCCCCCCTCTGACGTCAAGGATGGATATAAGTATAGGGTCAGTGGCACAGATGGAGAATCCAGTAGCCCCACCCAGCAAAAAGAATACACTTTCAGTGGTTTAACTGCAGGAACTAAATACACCTTTAGCGTTCAGACCCTCACTGGTGATGGCACAGCAGGAGCTCTGGTGAATACATCTGCCTGCACAGGTGAGCACTGGCCACAAAGCTGTGGAGCTCAGTTGGTTCTTGTCAGGCACTGGTGGAGAAATTGAGTTGTAATTATTTTAGTAGAGAAAAGTGTAAAAGTGACCTTGTTGCACAATCACCATTTGTATTTCTTTCACACTGATATATATTTTCCTTTTTCTTGCATCTGTTCATGTTTTTTTGTTCATGTAAGGTCATATCAGTTGTAACGTTTTACCTCAAATTTTACCTCAATCACATGTTACATTTTACCTCAAAGTTTGTCTGCAGCAATAAGCCATCTGAGAATTTTGACCGCTGTTAGCATATGCTAACCAGGCTGTATTTGTGCTGTGCAGCTGCATCGGAGGTGTCTCAGCTAGACTGTTATGGGCCCAACCTGACTGAGGCCATGCTGAACCTAACATGGGCTAACCCTCCTGGCTCAAATACGGGGTTTGAAATCGAGCTGGGAAACTCCAAGCAGTTCATTCCCAAATGTAACCCCAGTTGCTCCTTTAACTTCTCTGGTCTGGACTACAACACTCCGTATACTGTTGCCATCTTGACCAAGGGCTGTGGAAAGAACAGCTCTGTTAAAAGCATATCCTGCAAGACTGGCATTACAGGTGTGTGTGTGTGTGTGTGTCTGTGTGTGTGTGTGTGTCTGTGTGTGTGTGTGTGTGTGTCTGTCTGTCTGTCTGTCTGTCTGTCTGTCTGTCTGTCTGTCTGTCTGTCTGTCTGTCTGTCTGTCCGTCTGTGTTTGTCTATCTGTCTGTCCATCAACTTTATAAGTAGCTTCTTACCAATGGAGCCTCAAGATGCGAGGTGTTACTCTTATAATCGTATACCATTTTGGAATCTGTAAATCTTTAGAGTGACAGAGACATACAGTGCATTCTGGTTAGCAATCATGGTTCTATACACATCTAATTGCTCGATTTGTGTGCTTCTTGTAGTGCCTCCTAAGACCAGCACTGAAGGCAGTGTGACGGCGGCGACTGACATAGAGTTTGACAAGTTCACTCTTCAGCTGAGCCCCAGCCTCTTCAACGACACCCACGGCACTGTAGTCAGTTATGCCATCCTTTTGACCTCAAATCTTGGTAAGATTGTCAAGATATATGTTCTGAACTAATTTGATGTTGGTTTGAGTTTTTCGTTTTGTCAACTTTGTACATTATGTTTATATATATTTTTATCATATGTGTTATTTTTCCAAAAAGGGTCATTAAGTGGAGGGGCAACCCAAGACCTGACCAAGACCTTTTCGGACTGGACAGCAGGAGACACCGACACATACCTAGCTATTGGTCAGGAATTCCCGTCTACAAGTCGCAGCTCAGATACGATCTCAGCGGTGATAGGAGATGGGTCTCAGTGGCAGGGATATGTAAACGGGCCACTCAGGGCAAAGGGGACGTACAGGTAAGAGCACCCTGACAGACAGACTAGAGTGACTCCAGATTTAGAAAACAAATGGAGATTGTCCTCAGTAATCTAGCATTCTGCACATCATACAGTTATTATCTCTTTGATAGTTTCTCAGGGTTGCATGTATCGCATATTTGCAGGCCTATATGCAAATATCTAATAATGTATCTAAATGTATGGCCCTCATGTGATGGAACTCTGTAAATGACCCCATGTTTGTGTAATGGGCACGTACCTCTTCCTCTCACCTTCACAGCTATGCCGTTGTCATCTTCACCAAGATGAAACTAGACAAGGGACTCATTTCAGCAGCAGACTCATACTTTTCAATCACAGAGTTTCACACGACAGAAGTATATCTACCTGAAAATCCAGGTAACAATTATTAGAGCCCAACAAAAGGCATCATCAGTTTCACTAAACAGCTCAATGGCAGTTATAGCTATCCTTCGTCCACTCTGAATCACTTAAACACTCCATTGTTTGAGGCGTAGGGTGTGTAACTGGGAAATAACTATGCCATTGTCATTCTGTGTGTCTAGCTATCATTGGCGGAGCCATAGGAGGTGCTGTTGCAGCAGTTGTCTTTCTCCTCATCATCACTATGATTTTTGTTGTCGGCTTACGGAGGTTTGTGTAAATACCAGCACTTTTGAAACAGTATGCAGATGTGCGATCCATCATGTGAAATAGCTTACAAGAGTTATGTTTAATTTTAGGAAGAAAAATAAAGAAGACACTCCAGGAGTGCCCATCCACTCCATAAGGTCAGTTTTGTTCAGAAATCATGGCCCGTATGGTCATATTTAGTTATTTGTTTATTTCATTAAAACGTGAAAACATTTGTTACATTTTTTAACTTGGTAATTGTTGATTGCTAATCTAAAATATCCCTCTTTTATTTTTACAGAAACAAAGTGTAAGTAATTCCCTCTAAGGACTCCTGCCACTGATCTATGTTGGGTATTTCCAAACATGTTTGAGCAGGTTATAGTTCAAGTTCAAGAGTTTTATTTGTCACATACAACAAATGTAGTGAACTATATTTATAATATATAATATATAATTCATATATTATGAATTATATAGTGTATGCAGCACTGAAAACTGTTTTATAACTTGACTGTAAGATTGTCCCTCTGTGTAAATGATGTAATATTAAGAGTATTATGTTATTGCACAATTATTGAACATTTATGGTCTTATTTCTTGGTGTTCTTGGCTTTTACAGAAGTGAACCTATAAAGGTGGAGGATTATGAAGCTCACTACAGGAGGCAAAGAGCAGACTCCTTCTGTGGCTTTGCAGAGGAATTTGAGGTGAGTTCTCGGATCTCATTTCTGGCGTATTTAACTTTCATGTGTCATATTTTACTTTAAAAAATGCTGCTGGTTGTCCAGTAGCTCGAGGCCATTGTGGTACAAAGATACTCTAAAGGAGATGTTGCTAATAGATGAAACTGTGTACACCGTCATTTGTCATTCATTGTGAACTGTAGGCCATGCATCTGACATGGGATTTGTAAAGAGCATATAAAAGTATACTAATTGGGCTTAAGATGATTGTTCTGTAACTGTGTCCTTACCCTGTGACCCATAGGACCTGAAGCCTGTGGGTATTGCTCAGGCAAAGAGCAGTGCTTTAGCCCCTGAAAACAGAGCAAAGAACCGCTACAACAATGTGCTGCCCTGTAAGTCTGAATGAGTGTGTGTGTATGTGTGTGTTTGTGTGTCCTCTGTATGCACACAGTAGCCTATAGTACCAAAATCATGCAGTTATTACACATATATAAATTGTTGGTGTTTTTCTAATCTGCCTCTCTCTGTTCATTATATAGATGATAACTCACGGGTCAAGCTGTCTGTCCATGGCAGTTTGTTTGATGATTACATCAATGCCAGCAACATGCCTGTATGTATACCTCACTGTGTGATGGACTCATTTAAACTTGTTGATTTCTTATATTTGTATTGCGTGTTTGCGACTGAGGAATATTGTTAATGGGAGCGCTGGCGTGTTTGTTCCAGGGTTATAACTGAATGAGTGTGTATGTGTGTGTTATGCAGGGTTATAACTCCCGTAAGGAGTTTATCGCGGCCCAGGGCCCCTTGCCTGGTACAGTGAATGATTTCTGGAGGATGATTTGGGAGAAGAATGTCCACACGGTGGTCATGCTGACCAGATGCAATGAGCAAGGACGGGTGAGCTGTGGACATACAGGCACATACTGACACTCTATTATGGCCAAGTCAGCGCTGTTTATAACCTGATTAATGTCCTATAGGTGAAATGTGAGGAGTACTGGCCAGCTGAAATTAAACATTACAGTAATATAACTGTGACCACAACTTCTGAATTTCCTCTGGAGGACTGGACCATTCGGGACTTTGATGTCAAAAATGTGAGTTATTTCAATTAAAATTATTCATATTATTTCAACCACAGAACCAAAGATAGTAAAAGATAACTTTTTTCTTTTTCGTAGACCCTGATGAAGTTATTTAGGTTGAGTTGTGTCCAGTCAACAGCCCATTTGTAGATAAACTTTAAATATTGCACTACTTACTTTCACACCCTAATTGAACTGATTAGTCATTTCATTAATTCAGTGCTTTCTGGCACTTCTGACGGCACTTAATGAAGCAGGGTTATCATAATTGACTTTGGACTGCTCCTGGCAAGTGAAAGTGGATTTGTAGCATGCCCTGTGCTCCTCTCTAGATGAAGACGGCAGAGACGCGCGCCGTGCGGCACTTCCACTTCACAGCCTGGCCAGACCACGGCGTGCCGGAGACCACTGAACTGCTCATCAACTTCAGACACCTGGTGCGGGAGCACATGGACCAGTACTCCCGCCACTCCCCCACCATGGTGCATTGCAGGTCAGCAGCCATCAACATGAACCTCTCGCCAACACCCCATCCCCCCCCCCCCCCCCTCCCCCCGCTACTCTCCCTCTTTAACTCTCTCATCTTCTTCACTGTCTATTTACTACACCTTTGTTTGGTTTCAGAGTTCCATCTTTCCTAATTCCTGTTTATGTGAGAGAGTCTGTGGTCTATAGTATAGTACTGAAGTCTGTATTTTTCCCCTGTAACACATAGTGCTGGTGTGGGACGTACTGGGACATTCATTGCCATCGATCGGCTCATCTTCCAGATAGAGCGGGACGGCCTGGTTGATATCTATGGAATCATCCATGACCTCCGAATGCACCGAACGCTTATGGTACAAACTGAGGTGAGTGACACGATTTCCTGTATGATTTGTCAAGTAGAAACATCAACTGTATGTAGAATGTTAGACTGTGTATAAGTGGGCCTATATACAGTCATTGTAGGAGACTTTAGCTGATGAATGGTAGAAGCTCCCAGGAATGTTACACTGAAAACTGATGTGATTCTTTTAATTTTTTTCCCAGGACCAGTATGTGTTCCTGAATCAGTGTGCCATAGACATTATCAGGTCCAGGACGGGCACCAACGTGGATTTAATCTACCAGAACACCGCTGCCCTCACTATTTATGAAAACTTTGAACCAATGAAGAAGTCCAAAAATGGATACCACAAAGCCTAGGTGCCACAGCCCCTCAGCAAGCTTGGCTGCACCGAGTACCAGTTCAATTATTTCTTATCTACTGTCTTAATTTCCATTGAAGAGATTTTCATCTAAATATTCATTTATATATTTATTTAACTGTAAGTATGAATGTGCAGTTTTTGAAGGAATTGCACCGTTTCAATACATAAAGACCACTTATGTTTTCTTAGCTTGTTTTGATAATTTCTATGAACCAGGTACTATCAGTGTAATTTCTTATACTGGTATGTAGTTTACACACTGTATTGATACTGTAGATGTATTAGGTGTGCTATGCTTCAGACTTTCAAAATGATTTATTTTTATATATGTTAAAAATGATTAATTTGTCTCATTTTATTTGTGCAATACATCATGTCATCCAAATGAATATGCAAAAGTTTTATTTTGGTTAATATATATCGCACTCAGGACATCAATTATTCTATGCTTTAGGTTTGTGCATAAATGCTGATCTTTAAGGATGCTGTTAAATATTTAAACAGATTTAAATGCTATATTTTAATGTATTTTTTATAGACTATGATATTGTTGTTCAAATATGAGCACTTTCTTACATTCCATCGGTTACTTGCCACTCACTGTAGCCCTGCCCCACCCTCACCCTACATGCACTGAAAGCCTTCTTTATTTTGTTCTTCTTGGCAGTGGTGCAGGCCACAATTGGTTACCTCACAATTGAATGCATTTTGTTATAAAGACCACTGTTTTCCCTATCAAACACAAGTTAAAACATTGATGGATCATATGTAAAAATGTGACTAATTTTAAACCGGAATTATCCTTGATACATTCCATTGTATATTGTAACATTATTTCAATCATCATTTCAATGTCCGTCATTTCAAATGGTAATTCGTTATTTTGAAGTAATTTCTTACTTTCTCTTCCTTACCGTAAGAACATGCTTTTGTCACATTTTCAAAAAAGGGATCTTAATTTTATTAAAAGGGAAGGAAGGGTTGTAATTTTGTATGCACTATGCCTTTGACTACTGTATGTATTGTAATTACCAACATCTTTGTATAATGTGTGTGTGTGTGTGTATGTGTGTGTGTGTGTTGCATAAAAACTTAATTGAAACATTTCAAGTTGTGTATACCTTAAACAGTTCACTCTCTTGTTATTCTCACGCTACACTCTAGAAGAGAAATGCATTATACTGCTTACGATGTCAAACTATACATGTTCAGATAGTGGAGTACACTTAAATAACAAACCTATCTAAATATACTGTTGGTTACAGTCCCTTATGTGTGTATTTATGTGTCTTAGGATATGTATGGGCTACCAGTACAGCAGTAATGTGAAGCAGACAACAGACTGTTCTGAATATGTTGCTGTAAGTCACACCTTACCCATGCGGCCCATTTTCTTCTGAAATAATACTGACATGCCTGGGGACCTCACAGACTTTTCTAAAACAATTTAAAACATGCATGACTTGTATTGCAACATGTAGGCCTACAGACATTTCAGGTTGCCACGGTTATACCGGACAGAAGGCACTCGAGATCGAGATCTCCCTTGTGGATTAAAACATTACACCTGGATGGCATGATAAACTAGGCCAATTACCATCTTCCTGTCTCTTTCAAACAGCTGTTTGTCTTCAGTGTATGACAAGAACCAATTTAATTTTTCTACGTTTTGTAGCGGTTGCTTGTGGGCACAATATACAATATAATCATGCAGCCACTGCATGGATCACATTCCCCATAGCTGAGGGCGAAAGGTCCTAATCTTATACTACAGTAAAGAAGTAAAGTGAAACGCTTGAGGTGTGAATCTACCCATCATTCTTTTGGTGCAGTGCTGCCTCAGAGCTCACACAGAGGAGCTAGCCCTCCCTAACTCTCTGTCTCTCTCTCTCTCACACACACACACACACACACTCCCCTCCACATCATCCACCAGCAACCCCCCCAAACACACGGGCTAGCACTCCACACTGCAGTCCTACGGTGGAATGACAGTTAAGGATCCCCATGTTGCTGGGTCATACACAGTGATACAGTTCCAAGTGAGAGACAGGAGTGGGAACACAGAGGCACACACGGACCTGCATCTTAGTCCCAGCTGGGCTTCGACTGGCTGGATCGAGTGGCAGACTGTGTTGTTCATGCCGTGCTGTACCGTGAGTACAACCTGTTTCCAGCTCTGGGTTGATAAAGGCATGGGGCAGCAGAATGGATACAATACAATGGCATACAGATCCGTCAGGTGTAACCTCCTCTGTTGTTCTGAAAGCAGAACCAGGTATAACCTTTTGCTATGACATTTTGACAACTGAAAAGGCACTTTTTTTGGTCTCTTGGCATGAACTGCATAGTACAGCTATGAGTTGAGCTGACACTGAGTTGAATTGGGTAAGGGCCTTGACAATGCTTCCTGTTGTCCTCTGACATATTGGTAACCTTATATACCTACTATTAGTCACAGTGTAATAAGTAGCCACACCAATATGATTATGCAAATACTGTACTTGCGATGATTAATTATGTACTATTATACCGGGCTGCCATCTCTCACCGAATTGACACAAACATCACGATCTCATGCCTCACACGTCCTCTTCGCTTCCCTTTGATGTAAAAATTGTGATTTTTTTTTAAGCAAAGGAACAGCAGTGCGTGCAACAATAAGTAATTTCTATGCTAATTCTGGTGGAGCAGCCAATCACTTTTTGTGTGTAGAATAATTTTGTGTGGTCCAGCAACGAACCTGCTGAGCTGAGTGGAACAAGGCTGGAAGAACAAATACCTAAAGAAGGTAGGCCTTGTGTAATGGTCATTTGTCTAATTGTATTCATTCGTCGGGTGTAACTCAGGATCTATTGGTAAAGTTGTAGAGCTGGCCTACATAGAGCAAAGTTAGCTAAGCTGTTTCAGCACAATTTACATAATTTTTTACTTAAAACATAATAAAACATACACTACCATTCAAACATCTGGCTATGCTTAGTAGTCAGTGGCACAAGAAGGGGGCTATGCCACATAAGCAGCACATAGGGGCGCCAAACAGAGGGGGAAGCGAAAAACAATGGTAAGCTTAAAAATACATAATAATGGGGAATCTTTGTCGATAATTTAACTTTTACTTTTTTAATGTAAACATTGTCACATACTGTATCATAGACATAGCCTGCCACACGGACAAGAATGGCTAGGCTAATGACTTACAGATAGGCCTATTGGCCACGGCTGTGCTCCAGGCACAGCAGTTGGTTTCAATGACTAGCAATGCACCTAATACACTTGGAAAAGTGCTGTTCTTTCAAAGCAGTATTAAAGTGAAATTAGATGTTAAGTTGTTAAATAATGGTTGATTATTTTCAGTCAGCGATGAAAAGAATAGACTAGAAAAGAGATACTCAATAGGGCTCGATATTTGAACAAATGTATTTGAACTTACAAATTATTGTACATTAAAAGACAAAATAGGGGCTGCTACTGTTGAAAGGGCAGGGTGCACTTCTTGCTGCCCTGCAGGATTAAGTGTCATTGTGTAAAGACATGCTAGTAAAGCAACCTTGAATTTGAACTTCTGATCCTGATCCAGATATAAAAAGGATTAAGTGTTATTCTGTGTAGACATGCTAGTAAAGCAACCTTGAATTTGAACTTCTGATCCAGATATATAAAAACCCAAACCCAAGCAAAGGCAATACGTAACATGCCCCCTCCCCCTTTGGTTAAAAAAAGATACCCCTGTTGAATACCCCTTAGTAAATATGTAGTTGACCTCACAGACCTCACTGAACACTCCAGCATCAATATTCTACCCCAGGTTTCTGGGCAGCTCATCCGGCACACTACAATGGCAGAATATCTCAGTGACCGGGCGCTCTGCAAAGTCAAAAGTCTCTGATGAAACTCCAGTAATATGACATCAGCCCAAGAAAGCTTCAAAGCTCTCTGACATTATGAGGAATGGGCCTGTCTCTCACTGCTACCAATTACGCTGGATCAGTAGACACACTTACCGCACCAACTACATGGCCCAGGAACGCTGTCTCGCGCAGATGAACTTTCTTCAGCTGCAGAGGCAGGCTATCTTGGCGGATGGCTTGGAAGACCTCACACAGGTTAGCCAGGGTGCGTCCTAAGTCTGCAGCATGCACAAGGAGGTCATCCAGGTACACTATGCAGCCAGAACTCTCTCCATCAAGTGCTCAAAGTGGTTCATTGCAGAACTTCCCTCTGGTGCCAGCCTTTCCCCGGTCACTGTTATCAGCTGAGTGATGGTTGGCGCCCATGCTGCTGGGAGTGAACCAGTGGTGCCAGGTTGCACTATGGAGTCGGTGGCACCTGTGGCACCTGTGCCCATTAGGTACATAAGACGTACATTTACATACGAAAGTCTGCCATCAATTTCCAGTTGGCCGGAGGAAGCTGGCACACAGATTTATGGGTAAAAGGCTCGTACATTTGAGTCCATCAGTGTTCCATTTAAGACAAAACTAATCAGCGACAGAACGCACTACAGATGTAAGTGCTTAGTGTGCAATACGCACTGTATTTGCAGTGTAGCCTACTTCGTAAAGTAGACGGTATGAAACACGGCTTGACTGTACAGTCATTTTCTACAGACGCAGGTGTATCTCTGAAGGGGTCCTTTCCATGTTGTCAGACCATTTTATTAAAATGTAGGAGCCTGTCATCAGCGAAAACAATCAGTTTACTTTGACATGCTGGTTTGCTTCATAGGATTCCAATATGTAGCCGTTTTGCAGTTTGCGGTTAAAGTGTTCTAACTCAGTACTGGACTGATTTCGATCAATAATTGTCTCCAGTAAAGATTTAGACCCCATAATATCTAAAAATACTAGCCTGACGATGTCATACTCATAATTCTAGTCAGAATATGAGTCTGATACTGCTCCATTGAACTGTGAATATGGGGCGTGTTTCAACGAACCAGGAAAGAAAATGCCTCTTCGCTCAATTGGATACCTAGAACCAATCAGAGCAACATAGTATGACCATCTGATACATTAAACTTTAACCGGATCCCGTAGGAAAGACAGCAAAAACATATTTTCAATCGACAAATGCCTTAATCGTGTTTCTCTGTTCCTCTTTCAAAATGAATGCGCTGTCAATATCTGTGAGTTATGAATGCTCACTTTATACTTATTAGCAGCGAGGCTAGCTAGCTACTATGTGTTTCAATTGATTTTTGGTCTAAGCGTTAGCAATAACCTAACAATAATGGTCTAGAGAGCTTCAGTTAAGACCTACAATAGTCTGCAACATTCGTGTTGCACATACACAACTAACCCGGTCAATGTAGACATAAAAAAGTCGTGTAGATAGCTTAATTCCCATAAAATATTTCCCACTAACAGGCTCTGAGACGCCGCCATCTTGGTACAATTTCGAATCTACCGTTAATTCAACTCAAGCGTTGGTGGACCATCTGTCCATCATCGTATAAAGCCCGCCCTGACAATTTGATTGGTTAGATCCGTTTTGGATCTGTGATAATTTCTCCTCAACGGAGCAGTGCCAGACCGAACTTCCAGACCAAAAATGTTGTGGGCGGGGTTCGGTCTGGTATCCCCGCTATAAAAATACGGCCCAGGTAGAAAAATCCTGAGGTTAAAGAACAGGAAGGCCTACTGCTATGAAGGAGATTTTTTTTACAAACAATTTTACAATGCTTAAATGCAATGACGGATGGACTATATAGGCATTTTTTTCTTCTTCTGTTATCTAGTGACCATTCTGGGATGTGTGGTCTAAACTGTGTTATTATTCATGTACCAAGTCTGCCAGATTGTCGACGCACTTGATGGAGATGACAAATGCCAGTACAAAACCTATAGTGTGGCTTAACCATACAATGACAACATCACACCATCAATACATCACTACCATCCATGCTCTGCTTATGCACCACCACGCCCCCTCCATGACCAGCCAGTGATACTTTCCTCCATGAACATCTGTGGACTTGAGAGACGGGCACCCACGTTGTCTACCTCTCGCGTTGCTCTACACGATTAGGCAACTTCTTTCTACTGCTACGTCACCGTGGTTTCTGGAATGTTTTCCCTGGGTAAAATGCATTTAATGGACTGTATTTGGCAGGATCGGTGGTGAGGTAAGATGCATATAATTAGCTTGCGAACGTAAAAGCGGTCCATTGCTTAATTGTTATAGACCACCTCAAGCTATTTTAAGTAGTTCAAAGGAAACAGGACATTGCTGGAGCTAGACGAAGGTGGCACATGGTGGTTCAATTATATTTTTTCCACACCAGACCAATGACGCAAGCGTTGTCATCCTACTCGCCGAAACATCTCATGCGCTGACAACAGGAGTTAAAATGGTTTAACAAATCATCTTATCTCTTTATTCTCACGGAACTCAATGACAAATTTGAATTGAAACAGGTGAGTTTGGAATCTATGAAATGCTTTTGACGTGAACGCATACACTATAGACATGCATGCTGTAGGCTAGACACTGTATTACACCACCCAGCTGCAGTTTTAACAATACATAGGCTGACTGATGTTACCACTTTGGGGAAATGTTGCACGCCGGTCATAGCTGTATCATATAAGCATGTAGTGTTTACGTTATATGTATCTTGTATTGAATCTTTACCTATCTGTGATATCTTGACAAACCTGCAGCGCAAACAGATATATTTTCGTAGATCTCTGGAAGTTCTCCATCTATTCCAATTGTATAGCATGGTGGTTTCTTTCCTCTGATGGACCAGCCCAGCTGTATTCTACAATTATTTTGTAAATTATTGTTCGTTGCTATTCCACTGCTTACATAATCTGTTGTGTGTAATCCTCACATCCCCCTTTCATGGTTTTGCTGTGATCGGAAATTCTGTCAAAAGCAGACGGCGGTGTAGAGCTCAATTTGTTCTATTTCTGTCACATCCCACAGGCATTAAAATATGTATGGGAAAAAAATAGGGATTGCCTTATATGCGTTGAAAACAGAAAAAGCCCGATCACAGACGGCGGTTCCTTATAACAGTTTCTTTGAATGCAATTTGTTGCAGTTAGACACGTGTAAAACGTATAGCGAGACATGCTTCTAGTAGTCTTTCCTTTGATAACTCATTACTGAAGAGAGCAATGTAAAAGATGGTATAGGCAGTGCGGGAACAAATATCTCAATGAATTGAGCTGAGGCTGAGAACCACCAAGAGACTGATAAGAAGCCTACATGCATTCCATAGGCAGTAGTAAGTAAGCTTAAACATTTCATTCGATGTGTCATCCGGACAATATGGAACATAATCGAAATAAGTCATAACGTCACTTTAAACCACCGTTTTAAGGCATGCTCACCAACAGTCTGGTTAATGATCCAAAATGTATTTTCAGTATTATATCTCTGTCAATTTGGGTATTATAATTGATGCAGATTATCCATGGTGTTAGCATAATGGGGGCAGACACTACAAGTAAGGTGGACTAACAACTGTGTCTTGTTCTGTTTCTATCTGAATTGGGCATTGTTGGTACAATTTGTCCACTGTTCCTTAAGCCCTGGGTAGCTGATCGTACCCAAGCCTGCTTATGATTCAGCAACGGCTGCCCAAGTGAGCCTGTTCTGTAGCGTTAAAATGTGTGATGAATTGCTTAGGCATACATGGTGCCAAATCTGGTGTGCTAATTGTCTGCTGTAAGGGAGTGATTATAGTCATTGGATATGGTGCACCATCAATGTCTGATTATGATCGTGGACTGTCATCCATGCCAGCCATCCACAAAACAAATTGGAGGAAGTCCCTGCAACTTAAGACATTAACAGAAAAACTAAATCTCAAAACGGCTTCACCTAGGAGTAAAATGAGGACAAGAAGTCGTCTAAAAAATTAAAGGTTCCCTGACTACAATCACCACCTTACATTACATTGTATAATAATAGGGAATTCACTACATTTGAGTTACTGAATCTGTATAAGAGAGAAGCAGTTCTTCATGCAAGGAGGAACTGATGCACTGGCTCACTTTCACAGGATTTCTGTGACTAAAAGCAGATCCTATGCGGTGCCCTTTTTTCACTTCTATTGGCAGATGATTTAGATATGTAAAAGAATCTTGCATTGCATAAAAGATGAGGCTACGAGTGGAACACTGCAGTTTTTAGGATGCAGGGAGGATCAGAGCCCAACAGACTGGCACAAATGAGAGGATCCAGATTAATTTTAATATTGTTCTCATTATCCAAAACTCTGCTTTCAAAGACCTGTTAGATTATTTATGATGACACTTACTTATTGAGAGCATGATTGTGAAATACCAAATGAAAGCTACTCTTTTCTGTAATATGGCATGGCAATATTGGTGTGCTTTCGGTCGGTCCTGGCCATAATTTAGCTAATCGTTTAAAACGCATTGTACAGTAAGTAAGTAAACCATTATATCATAGCTAATATTTAACTCTGTGACTCCTTACTTCATGGAGAAACCATAGATTAACTCATTAACTGTTGGTCAACTAATTCACTTGGTGTCATTGTTGTTGTTCCACCTTTTTAAAAGCTTCATTGAGATAGTGCCTTGCAAAGAGCCATATCAACATCCCAGTGCAGTGATTTTGATATCAGCTGTTTGGATGTGAGGATTTCAGTAGTGCTTCTGATGAATTGCCTTGCGTGAAGTGTCAACCTGTATTGTTCCCTGGCCTGTAGATCATTGGCCTAAAGATATTCGTGTAGATCTTTTTGGAAGAGACATGTCTTGGAAATTGGAAATTAACACAGCTTTATAGTTGTTTAGTTTGCATGCTTAGTGCTAATGGATGTCGTAGCTGCTAATCTTGAGAGGCCATAACATGGGAGCGAGGAGACAAGGTAACAGTGCTCTAAATTACTCATGTTCATTGTGAAGTTGTATCTCTGTAGTTTAATATATTTCTTAACTTGACCATCTCATTCACACGTGAAAACTAACATGATTATACATCCTCTAAATCAATTTCAGAGGAACTATTAGCAACCATATATGTTGGAGGTGGAGAAGTCTGAGCATCTTTCAGCTTGAAGCTGTGTCCCTCAGTTTGTGCCATTGTCATGCTAAGCAGTGTTTGAAATAGTCTTTAAGTTTGAAAATATAATGAAGCTCTAAGATTGGATGCTGAAAAATGACAAACCTTGTTTGCATGATAGTCAGTATAACAGTGACTTTTACGGTACCTTTTACGGTCCACATTTATCTGCTATCAAGATGGTTATAGGTAGTCCAGAACCTATACATAATAATCATGTGAATGTAATGTTATATAACAAAACCAATAATACCTTCATTTTTCTCATGTCCACATGTATATGACATTAATAGCACATGAAATGACACCATACATCACTGATGTCCGCCTTCTAAAATTCTACCGGCCCTAGTACATCATCCAAACATTTTCCCTGGCAGTGCTCCCCTTCCGCCCCCTCCCCTTATGAATGGTGTGCCACACTTTCACGAGCAAGCTGAGACTTAAAGTCTGAGTCTTGTCCTACTTTCTCCATCACTTTTGTACTGAGGTTGGGTCTGCTGGTGCTGCTGCTGTGGCTCAGTTCTGCTCTTCCCGGCTAAATCTGATACAAAAAAGTCCATAAGTGGAGCAGTGAGGAGGGGATTACATAACCCTGTAGCGTGAATGATATTGGCTAAGCTCTCTCTGAGCCGTTATTTTAGGGACATGTGGCTTTACTTATAGAGGTTGCACTAGTAAGAGCAACTGTTTGTGTAAATACAGCACAAATGTGTAAAGGTTTAAAAAGGGAGGTGTTGCAGATGTGTCCTGGTCTACCTGGGACTTTACTGTGAGCAGAATTTGGCCATATGTCATGGCATTTTTTCCATGGTAATGTTAATGTTATTTGTGCTGAGTGTTTGCACTGGGCCTATTTAAGTCACTAACCAAATAGTCATGTGAATATTTTAAGATTGACTGTTAAAGCCTGAATCCCTTGCTCATAGATGTTGCGCTTTTCTATGCAAGTAAACTGTTTTGTGAAAAAGTGAAGTCTGCAGTACAGCATGGAGATGTTGAACATCTAAACTCAAAATCTCTATAATACAATCCTTATGTACACTGTAAACCCAGACAGTTATACTAACTCATTAACATTATGTGAATTCAGTACTTAAAACCTGGTATTTAGTTGACCCAACTTAAAATGTATACGTTTTCTGAGCAAGTGCAGACATTTTAATTGTATAGGAATGTATTTGTTTGAGTTAACATTGCCTGATGTTAGTATCTGACGTCATCAACGTCGTTGAGAACACCATTGCAAAGCTTTTGCAATGAGAGACGGACACAGCAGACTTAAGGTAGAGGAGTCGTTTAGTAATCCAGAGGTTGGAAGGTTGCTAGTTCAATTCCCCACTCCTCCTTACCAAGTGTATAAGTGTGAACCCCTAAACTGCTCATGATCTATGAATGCAAAATTCCTTGTCAATCGCTTTGGATAAAAGTGTCTACTAAATCACAGATGTAAATGTAAATGCAGTGGCAACACTGGGAAGGCGGTCGACCAATGACAGTTCTCTCTACAGTAAGAGCTTGCGCAAGAACTTGGAACGTAAGGAAGATACCCTTTCAAAAACTTGTAAGGGCGTAATAACTAGTTTGAGAAAGACCCAGAGAAACACATATATCTGACAAGCCTAAATCCTTTACGATTTTGGAATAATATGAGTTCAGAGAACTCAAAAATGATGAAAATGATAACACAAAAAAATCAGAATAGTCGATGTATCATTTTTGAGTTAAGTTTACTTAAAAAAAATTATATATGTACTCAAATTTTCTTATGTAATCGGTTACGTCAAAAGTTTTGAGTTCTCTGAACTTGTTCAGGTTTACAGTGTATACATGCTAGATCTGGCACAATTTTGTTTTCATCCAGTTGTTGCATTGCTATGGGTTTGATAGAGATTCTAGAGCTCAAGCATTAATGTAAGTAAGCCAGTTGATAAACAGCCATCAACAAGCCAGTCTGCAGCCAACCAGTTGGACACCCTCAGTGGCATGAATTTCTTCCCAGTATAAAATGTAGCCAGGCTGTTTGACTGCAGCAGTTACACGGTGTAGAGTGTAGGGTGGTGTGAGTGGAGAGCCTATGGAGGCTGTATGGTACTTCTGTTATAAGAAAGAGTATAGGTGCAGGGTGGGTACCCTTGAGGGCATTGCGAGTGGAGGATACTGTAAGAGCGCCACCTGTGCCCTCTTGGCCCTGGGGAGAGAATGCCCCAATGCACAGCGTGAAGATGGAACATGTTTGCTGTCTGTGTGGAGGCGGGATTATGGCTTGATAGTAGAGGGAAAAATGCTTCACTGCCTGACATAACTGACATTGTAATTTTCAGGATGTTTCTATTAATTCCCCAATTAAATATATTTTAGAAAATAGATAAAGATGCTTGATATTTATGTAGCTCCACTAATGCATGGTAAAAATTACATCTTTCTTGACTTTCCTGAAGCATCAACCACGCTGCGGCCTTTCCTGGCAGCAAAATGTTACCAGTTGCACTAATTCAGATAGTTATTTATTCAACTGTCAGTTGTTGCATTACAGTGGCAATATCTAAAAAGGTTATCTCGATAAAGACATCTGGCCTATGTCAAGCAGACCCAGATTGTTCTCAGGGACATTAAAGGAATCGGTTTTCAGGATTATTTTGAGATCTTACGGTACCATTGGGTTCACACCAGAGGTGCTGGCCTTCCCAGAGCTGTCAGCCCTCCCAGACCTCATTAGCTGAGCCCAGCAGGCAGGAGGGCAGCAGGCGGCTGATTGTGCTCTGGAGACAAACCTCTGCAAGATGCTACACGTCCTGCAGCGAACTGCACCGCTCCCTAGAGCTTCTCAACGAAAACACCCGTGGACCTAATGAATAACAAACAGAAAGCCTTTTCACTTGTTTTAAAGTCCTACGGATACTTGACGACAGTGTATGACGTTTTTCTCTGCCAAGTAAGAGTGTGTTCGTCTGTTGTGGGTGAACTGTCAGCTAGTGTTGTCTTGAGCTGACACAGTTTGATTGAGCTCTGAGAAGTCACATCGTGCATGCCACCGCTGGTGCTACCGCTGGCTCCCTGGCATGAGCACATCAGACCAGAACAACACACGGCTTCTGTTCCTGTGACTTTAAGGCCCTAACAAAAGAGAGCACAGCCACCAGTTAGTTTCCCTTACACAGTACCAGAGCTAGAAAGGATCAGCACGGTCAAGCAATAACCGTGAATGGTAAGGAGGATCTTCAAGTGGAAAGGAGGCCACTTGAAATGCTCGTGCACCTGTATGAATGAGGAAAAGTTTATGATGTTATTCGTGTTTTTCTAAAAATCGGATAGAGCTAACCACAGTGTGGGCTGTTTTAACCAGCTTGAGTTAACCAATCAGTTTATCTGATTGGTGTGAAATGCTTAGATGGTGAGAAATTATTCTATAAACTATTCTTTGCACAGTTTTTCTGCTGAATTCACATCAAATGGGTGGTCATTCGTCAGAATCTCACACTCTGAGCAGCAGGTGCTATGAAGAGAAGGAAACAGGGGAGAAGTTTACCAAAATAGGCACACACACTGGTGCCCTGTGGCGAGTGTGAACTATGCTGTAGCAAATCAAGGGCAACAGACTCAGCCAGGGGCCACACTGCAGTCCTCCCTCTCCTTACCCCTCTGCTGTGGACTTGGGAAAGAGTTGGCAGTTACTCAGGTGGCTCCACTTCTAATTGGATAAGAACACCAACCGAGCTTATTCTGCCCAGTTAATGTGAGCAAATGCTGGGCAGTCTGGTCCTGTGGCGCTGTAAAAGATCCTTCAGAAGGTGTCACCTACAGTTCAGCCTCAGGCCACTATTGATTGGAAAAGTGTGAGAAAGTAGTGTAGGAAAATGCAGTTCTTTTTGGAAAGATTTTGATGTTGTGTACTTTCTTAAGTTTCTTGGTGACTTATAGGCTATAATGTTTTTGCCTTGCTGGTTTTATTCTAACCACCAGTTAGGCGAGAGAACAGCCTGACGTTAGATCAGAACACTTCAGAAGGCTCTGTCAAGAATGATGTCTCTCCATGTACTGACACAATTGAACTTAATCATGAGTAATTCATGCTAGCATCCAGGGACCTGCACAGGAGGGGACTAAGGTTGCTCGGGCAACTGTCCGTTTGCCCTCCTCAACTGAAGTTGCCCCTCCGAAGGAAATATATATATTTTTAAAATAGTATTACGGCTGCAGAACTTCATGTATGCCTAGATAAAATAATCACGGAATATGCTATCAGGGGGTGTAGCAGCGGCGGTAAGTTAGAGTTTAAAATTATATTGGCAAACTATGCCATCAGGGGACGTGGGCGTGGCGGTTAGTGAGAGTTTAAAATGATATTGGCAAAATATGCGTTCAGGGGACCAGGCATAGCAGAGGCGGTGACAAAAAGTAACGCGTTGCCCCTTTTTTACAGGGCAGAGCAACTGCCCTTCAAAAATCCTGTGCACGTCCCTGCAAGCACCCTCTAGCATGTTATTCTTAATTGCTTATGCATTGGGATGGGTAACTGGGACTATTAACCTTAAGATCTCATCTATACATCTATACAAAGACAGACCCATTTCCTTAAACTATAAACACTATTCCCTTCCCTAATGCAGTCACAGGTTTTTACTGTAGTGTTTGAATTGAGCTCACCTGTGTGTAATAGCTATTTTAGTTAGTGTGTGTTTTTGATGGCTTTTGTGTGATATCTGAAGGCACAGTTTGAAGGTACACATGGTTTTGAGTGGAGAGTTTGGTTTGGACATGGAAGTTTGTGAAGACGAGTGTGCAGCCATTCATTTGTGTTTAGAGTTTTGGGAAATGGAGCATAATTTAAAGAAATGTGTCTTGGCCATCCAGAAACCCTGTAAATGTAGCTGGTGTTTAGATGTCAGAATAATATGGGGAGTGTTAATGTCGTGGTTAAGATCTACAGTATATGCAATATTTGCTCTGGCGTAATGGCTTAGGGCTGACCTTTGTCTCTACAGCCCAAGATGCCATTTCCTCCTCATAGTGTGAGCAGAATAATGTTGTGGTAAAATACCCCGACTCTGCCAGCCTACTGCCAGTCAGTTCGCAGGTAGGGCCTGATTGGAGGAAAATTGGGAAGTTACCATGGTAATCGAAGATTTCCTTTTGTTTTTCCCATGCAGTATGTTCGAAGGATTTAGTTTCACAAGTTCACATTCCTGTGTTCTGATGCAGGCTCAAATGGTTCCTTTGCCTCCCTAATACAGGTCAAGAGAAAGTAGGAAGCCGCATTGTAGCTGTTAAGGTGTCTTAAGGTGTGCTTTCTCTCCTGATATCAGGCTGAACATGACCAGATTCTGCCATAGATGAGTTTAAATGTCCCTGGTGAAACAGAAGAATGACACTCTGATGTCAGAGGCAAGTATGCACCTTTGATTGTGTGTGTGTGTGTGTGTGTGTGTCTGTGTGTCTGTGTCTGTGTGTATTTGTGTACACATGTATGTGTATGTGTGTGTCAATACTACTGTATTGGCTGTATATGCTGTATGTGTGTGTATCTCTGTAAAGGCATGAACATAGATATTTATACCGATAGCATTCAAATATACAAAACTTTAGAAGTGTTATAGTTTCTGTTTAGAGAAATGTCTACCATTGTGTAAACTTCCACAATACATTCCTTCTGCCCCATAGTACTGTAACCACCATGGAGGCATCCTTGTAACTTCTGAATTATTAAAGGTGGAGAGTCTTAAATGGCTGACAATGTACATTTCTTTCTGTGCTACTAATCTTGAGAAGATTATTCTGACTGCTGGCTATGCATTAGGTATTCACATCATGTACTTGATACCTCTGCGGTTTTCAAGCCAACCACTCAGCCCTGCATTGAGTTTATAGCTGTATAGCAAAAATACATATCTTACACAGCTTACATTATAGATCCAGCATTACAACTGTCATTGTGAATTGTGAACAATGTTCATATATGCACATGAAGCTACGAACCTGTGTAGGTGATGAGTAAAAGCGTGTGATTAACTGTGTTGTATTTAGTAAGAATGGTTCGGGGTAGTGTCCCTTGGGAAATGGGCCGTAGCTGGTGTGTCATATGTGTACACTGGTGTTATCTTACTCAAAACACACTTTGACTGAGCAAAGGCAGGCGATGGTGTGAGTTGACGTAAACCGAAAAGGACAGTGTTTGTTTGTATACAAGGCAGAGGTGACTAGGTGCAGGGAGATGGGTGAGGCTAGACAGGTGATGTGACGTGCAAACATTCATACAGAGGGAGTCTTAATGCTTTATCTGATGGAGTGCAAAGAGAGCCAGTTTGTGACAGTTTAAAGGAGTGTGACAAGAATGAAAAGCAGATAGATAAATGATCGTAAGCAGAGATGCATTTGTATTTTTGTGTGTTTGTATCTTTTTGGATGCAGTGCAGAGGAGAGAGTGTGTCTTAAACATTGGAAAGGGGTAGGATGGACCGGCTGGAAAAGGACAAGCGGATAAAGAAAGACGCATCCCTGAATAGCCTCAATCTGGGCTAAATGTGTGACAGATATGGATTTTTACTTACGCAAGCCTCACTGATTTGGAACCTACACCCTCCTTTTTTTGTATCCCCCCCACCACCACAACCCCCCGCCCAGCCCCACCCTCCTCCCTTTCTCTTCCAGTGTCTCTCTTTTTTCTCTTGCACGCTCAACTGGGTATGCTCTAGATTAGATTCGGGAGAACTCTGGTGATGTGCCCTTGTAGGAGAACATGTCGGTCCCTGTGGATTTAGTTCTCAGTCCTCCTGCTTGCTGCATGGGAAGTCACATGGGAGAAGGGTGGGAATGAGGTGGGGGGTGTCGCCTTCATAGAGGTCTCTGATGCAGGACTCCCTTTACACAACAACTCTGTCATCTCAGAACTTTTTTACAGGTCATTCCCCCAGTTCCAAAAATAGCAGTCCCCGGATCACATCACTGACAAAAGAAGTGGTTCATATCCAGTGACAAAATTGTGGAGGGCATTCCCAATCTATGGAGGATAAAGCAATTAAACAGTCTCTTCAAGTGCTTGAGAGGAATCTATTAATGGTTTGAGATGTGGTGAGAGCACTTGTTTGTTTCTTATTTGAAATCTGTTCCACAGCGGTAGTGACCTCTCAGAGCCTCTCAGAGCTAAAAATACAGCCATGCATTGCTCCCTGCAAAGCTGTGTGAAATGAATGTGCAGGGCCGAACACAGGACCGCAAAAGATTGCGTCCTTACACAAGACGGAGGAAACGCACTCCACCTTGTGAGGTGTTGAGGCCTCTAGTCTAATTCTGTCATTAATTTAATTTGTTTTGTGTGCGCTTGGCTTGTCACACAAAGAACAGCTGTGGCCGTGTGCACGTTCCCTTGGCCTGCATGTGGGAAGTTTAAGTCCATTCATATCCCAGGAGAGGGTCTAAGAGCTTGTCTCTGAATAAACAGTAATGCTTACTTAGAATGACAGAGAAGACATGAATGATGGAGAGAGAAAGAAACAATAACAGAGAGTGTAAGTGTCTTTGATTGAGTGTCTTGAGGATCAGATTGAACACAATTGAACACAATATAACTAATACAAAGGTATATTTCTGGTGTAGTTTCTTTATCCTTTAACATTATTACATTTTGGAGCACTATTTACATACGGACTGCTGAAACCTTCTCTGTAAAGGTTAATTCTGCCATCAGCCCTCGTCCTGGATGAGTCTGTAAATGCCAAATGAAGTGGAGCAGCTATCGTGCAACATAACAGCATTTGGGAAAGAAGCACAGCAATGTTTCCTCTCAGCTGTATAGAAACCCTCATGTACAGTATATCCCAGAGTTGGTGCACGTTGTATTTGTGTGTGGCCAGCTGCTGAATGTAAGCTTAGAGCTTTGCGAAGTATCACCGACATTTCTTCCCCTTCATCTATTTGTTTGTTGTGTTTGTCGTTTTCATGACACACGCTCCTGCTCTCCGTGTAGTAGGCCAGGGAGGCTGCAGATGCGTTGGGGAAGGAAAGTGGGTCAGCCCGTCATGGGGTGGCTTGTGTCAGACAAGTTTTTTGAAAGGCCTGGAGGACGTTGTTGACACTCCACGGCCACACACACAGCAGGGGAGTATTTATCTCTTTCTGCCAGCATATCTGCCTGTTATTCTGTGGATTACTCTCCTAAATGTGTCTCTGGAGTCCTTGACCAGCGCACAATGCTAAGCATACTGACCTCTGCACAGAAATAGATTGCTAAATATATTTTTACCATTTAGGTTGTATGGTGGTGTAGGATGGGAGGTATTCTGAGCCCACTACCATGCCAGGACTTTGTCCACAATTCCCAGTTGTTCAAATTTAATTTACAGTACCAGATGTCAGTGTTGTTTCTATTAATTTACTTAGACAATGTTGTGTCTCTTATGGGTTTAAATCCCCAATGTGCGTGTAGTGAATTCTGTTAACATGTGTTTCCATTAACAGTTTTTGTTGTTGTTACATTATGGAAAAAGCCTCCCTCTCTTAAGCTTAGTCCGCTGTTTTCCAGATGAGAATATATTAATATATAACGTATTCTAATCAAGCAAAGGTATTCCTATGTCAGTCACTCCACATAGAGTTTATAAATGCCTGAGGAACTTAGTTTTTGTGCTACTATCTCAGACATCACCTCAACTTGGCATTGAATGCAACTATGTGCCAAGAAATTGACTTACACTGTAGGTAATTTGATGGCACATTTGTGCTACTGTCACCATAAAGGCTATGTGAGTCACCCATTACGAAAGGCCGGAAAGTCAAGAAAAAGCAGACTTACACCTCTTCCTATATACCTTTCACCCTCACTCTCTTTCTCTCTATTTCTCTTTCTCTCTCTCTCTCTCTCTCTATCTATGTCTCTTTCACTCTGCTTAGGTGTGTTTCCCTTCTATCGATGTGATAATCGGGTCGGTTTTAGGTCTAATCATATCCGTTGGCTGCCATGAGAGCTGCACCAGGGCTCGATCCTGTGTAATCCCCAGAAACGACCCAGAGGCCAGCTGCAAGGGCACAGATGCGCAGGCAAACACTTTCCTGTCCATTCACTTGCATTAGCAGCTTAGCATTAACTTTAACAGCCCCACTTCGCCCTCCAGGGATATGAATGAGAGCTGTGTCAGGTCAGGGTCCATGCTGATGTACAGGCATATGGCCCAGCCTCATTCCACTGCATTATATGTCACAGTGCAGGATGGAGCCGCTGATTGGGCCTCTGCACCATGCTACCTCCACTGCATCAGACTCTATTTTTAGCACACTCTCTCACTCTCTCTCTCTTTCTCTCTCTTTCACTCTTTCTCTGGCTCTCTCCGTCTACCTCCCCCCACCGTCTTTATCTGTGCCTGAAGTCTCACTCTGAGGAGATATTTTGAAATTGCACAGCACTCTCTTCCTCTCTTACATTATTAATAGTGGCAAGTGAAACGGTTGTGAAGCGGGGACGTGTGGGGGGGTATGTGTCCCTGACCGGGTTCTGTCTGGCAGTCTGTCAGAACTGCTCCAGAGTGGAACATACTGAAACCTCTGCATTGTTATAGATCCCACACATCTAGTAGACCGATATTCTTCTGAATTTTTAAATTTCATCCTCTTGCTGTTGCTATCACTTACACAACAGGCCTTATAACCCAGGGCTGTTTCATGATTTTGTAATGATTTTGTGGCCAGTACTCGAGAGCAACCAGAGCTACAATTTCCATGTATCTCATATTTGCCTTATATTTGTGTCATCTTTCAGGATGCCCATAAAAATAGCATGGATGGACTGCTCAAACTAATATGTGTAATGCGTACTGTTCACTGTGACACTGTGACACAATGTCATTCCCACTAAAATACTCTCATACTCTAGAATTCATATTCTATCAGCATACATTATATGCATGTTCATTGCTAGGCTGCCACCATGCAGATGACCATCAGATGAGAGGCACCCAGGATGACTGCAGGTGACAAGTCGGGCTTCAGCAAATACTCTTTGCACAATCAACTTCCTTGTAGACGCAAGTGCTTTTAGCCACACCACCAATAATAAATCCATCAAGCCTTGCCTTCAAAAGAGGGGCAAAGAAGGCTCACCATGTTACCCCCCCCCCCCCACCTCTCAGCATATGGGGTGTGTATTCATATGGATTGTATACATACTCTCAGCATGTGCGTCACGGCATTAAATCCAGTATGCATGAAGACCAGACAGACCTGCTCACTCAGTCCCAACCCACACACTTACACACACACACACACACACAAACACACACACACACACACACACACACACAAACACACACACACACTCACAAACACACACACACTCACACACACACACAGCCCTGCTCGATATAGCCGCCGTGTTTATAAAGTCTCCATCCGGAGACTAGGGTTTGAGTACCCCCTCTAGAGCCAGTGATCTCTCTCAATCATGTCAGAGGAGAGCATCCCTGCCAAACTGACACTGGCAGATGTGCTGGGTGTTATGTATGACAGGAGCTTATGCTGGCTTCACTGCCTTAGCCTAAGAGAGGAGAGAGTAGTGATAGATCTAGCAGTTATCACGATGCACAGAACAGGTGTTGAATGGTCACGGAAGTGTACTTTGAAGAGGTCGTTCACATAGGTTTAGCACCGGGCCAGTAATGGTGGCATCTGTGCTGAATTATTCACAGTTGTGTGATGTGTTGCGTCATAAGCCAGATGTATGGATGAACATGATTATAAGCTCCTTGACCCTTGACCCTTGATCTTTCATGTAAACTCACAATTTATGATGAAAATGTATGTTTAAGTACTGAATGTTAGAGGTTTCCATCCTAGGGAGTTTCTTAGTCATATACATGTAACCCAGTAGAGTGTTGTCACCACTGGTTCCTCTTCAGCGCAAATGTAGTTCTCATATGTCTTCCTCTTGTCTCCCAGAAGTCGAATCCAGCAGAGAAGATGAAGGAGGATAATGCATTCCGTCGGCGGTTTTCTCTGTGTCCGACTGTTTCCTCTCCGCAGAAGGTGGACCCCCGTGGGCTCTCACGAAATCTCTCAGATGGAGACCATACCATCTTCCCTCTCAGTCCAGGTAAATTGGTCACTCTCCCACTTACCAAATTTCACACACTACTTGAACTCAGTAGCAACAGTAGGTCTATATTTGTGCCTATGCATCCCTGTCTCATTCGCAGAAAGCCAAAAATGTGCATGTTGGCTGTGTACATTTTTGGAAGGTGATGTAATTGCACAAAAACCATGTCAGAAAAACAATCACCAGTTCTTTACATGATGTAATGGTGTGAGTCATGGTTTTAACAGGTGCATCCACCTATCTCTGGTCTGAGGAAAAACTAGGCAGCTCTGAATTCAGACTTTCTGCTGAAATTAACTGTGGATCTTAAAGTAACATTATGTAAATAACAGCTTCAAAATCATTTTGTTGATACACTGAACTTGTAAGACGGAGAAAGGCGTCTGTGCCACTACCATGTAACTTTGGGGTACAGGGCGCAAGACCTCTTGCGAGAGCTACGCAATACTTTATGGCACCACCTCACGCAACAACAACTAGACCCATGCGCTACCTATAACACGAAGCTAGCGCAGTATTCTCTGTATGGACATCATCAGAGGCAATAAAGAAGCTGAGGAAGCGAAAGATACAGAGTAACCGAGCAAGAGACCGAAAAAGGCCTTTCCTTGTTGGAGAGAGCTGAAAGTTACAAAAGGATGCTGAGCTGGCCATAAACATAAAGTTGGACTAGTCAGTAATCATTTATTAGCTGTCTTGCTATGTCTTGTGTTGCGCTTGCTTGATGTTTGGCTATGTTAGAAAAGTTGTCGACTCACTGGTTTTTCCCTACCATTGTTATTTATGAAAGAAATGTGACATATGCAACTTATTGGTGTCATCCCTGTCTCACGGATATTTGTAGTTTTTCCAATGCCCAAAGTCATCAACCTGTCCTGTCTTAGGCTAGCATCAAATAAATTAATCTCACGTCAAAAAGTTTGATCAGTCCTCATCAATCATACGCCAGTAAGCCCTAGAAGTTTTCAACCTTGAAAACCTATTTCAGGTAAATTACACTGTCCAATGTATATTAAGCATATCACCAACAAAATGTTGTTGGATTACACATACTCCACATTAAAACGCTTAGAAAAAAATGTATATGGGCTGCAGAGTCATATTTGTGTAAAACCTTTTCAGTCTACGTACTCCTTTGGCTTCTGTCATTGTCTTTTTGTCGGTTCCATATCCTTCAGCTTGTCAACAAATATACGTGTACACTCTCCATTAGGGGGTCTCATAGGGGATGTGTATTTATGACAGAAATGTAAAATTGAGCTACACTCCACCACATTAGGGGGCGCTCAGTAGCAACAAAATTTAAATTCTCACGCAATGGGTCTCTAGTTCAGATATCAAGGCTTTGTGGTGCTGCAGAAATACCAATGATAATATGGCCCTAGCCCTAGTTTGTGCCTTGCAACACTTAGAGCATCCACAAATACAAAGGCAACTGACATGACCTGTTTAACTGCCCATCCAGTACCCCCTCAGACCTGCATGTTCACTATGGATCAGAGCTGCCATACAGTGTTCAGTGTGTTAGCAAAAGACAAACCTGAAGAAAAATTGAATAAAGCCAAGCGGTGATCGATCATTCAGCCTGTCCACCAGCCCTGTAAAATATGTTGTTGTTTCTTGTATGTTTTTTTCCCCTTCCATTGAGGGCTTGTACTTGAAGCTGAGTCTTTAACAAGTGCAGCTGGGTATAGAGTGAGTGAGGGAGAGAGAGAGACACCAACTTGTTTCTCTCCTGGCTGCCCTGCGGCTGTAGGGCTCTTGTCATCCATCCCGCACGCAGAGGAGCGGTTAAAGAGGGCACCTGAGACCACAGCCACAGGCGGAGGCAGAGACGCTGAACTCATCCGTCACCCACTCTCTCAGACAGCATTGCTAGGTACAGATAGTGCCACCCCACTGAAAGATGTATACTCCGTTTTTGCTGTCATACATTAAATTGCTTGTAATCATACAAGATCTATCTAGTTCTGTGGACATAGCAAAAAAAAGTCAGCGTTTCTCAGTGTTGCTATGCATTCTATGCATCTGGGCATGATAACGGGTTTGCATTTGTTTACTGTGGGCCACAGTTTCAGGGTTAAAAAAAAAGCAATAACTGTGTCTAAAGGAGAAACAGCATGTATGAAATGTATGTATGGAATAATTGGTGACTTTTATTAAATCACACCCTAAAAATGTATAGTCTTCTATGGGCCTGTGTATTTGTATCAGATATAAATATAAGTCTTTCCCTGGTATTTTCAGGAGTAGGCTCCATGAGTCATTTAAAGAAAGTCCTAGATTCATAGACTCTTTCAACTGATTTGTTGTTGGGTTGCATTGATGTTCTGTGTGGGAAAATGCCATTTGGAAAAATATCAGTCTCCAAGGATTTGCACTGACTGAACCTGCTGTAGTGAAAATGAGTCATACATCTCTTGTATCATGTTGTGGTGTGTTGCAGGCAGTGAAACAGAGAAGGATGGTACACCCAGCCTCAAGAATAATGTCAGTCCTGCTAGGTCTCCTTCAAATAAGGTACTAATAGAGATCCATCACATCATATGTTGCGGTAGTGGGTGTCACTTGTTAATATTATGATGCAGCACCTTAATGTAGTCTATTGTGAACGGTGGGTAGAAGCAAAGCTCCAGCACCCTGACTGTAAAAAGCGTCATGAACATCAGGAGGATAGTGAAGAGAGACAGGAAATGAGTGGGAGCGAGAGATTGGGATCAGGAAATGACCTGAGCCTGACACAAGCCCGGGTCCCTGTGGGCACTTACACCCATACATGGTTGGGATGCTACCACTTGTTCCACAGCTCCCCCCAGTATTTATATACAGTATTAACCAGATGAATATTTTTCAGATTCTGAGCTTATTAAACTTTTCATGACATTAGGATGTTATCATTCATGTTGAATGTGTTTTTGCTACACTACAGTATCTTTTAACTGATTTTTGTAATATAGCCTTTGGTATACATTTTCAGTCAGAATCAAAGGTTTTCAATGGCCATGAAAAAGAATGCTCTAGTCCCATGGAGAAACTGGACAGAAAGGAGTCTCTTAAGGTGGGTGTTCCTGACTGTAAGTGTGGTATTTGTGTTTAGCATCTCATAATTAAGACAGAAACTAAGATTTGCGTAAGTGAGTGTGACTGTCATTTTCACTTTCACACTAGCATTATGCAGACCTCGTATTTGATCAACAACCGTTGATTTTTATGTTATCAGGCCATGTTCTGCCCTCTTGTGGTGTAATTAAGTAATTTCATGTTATTACTGTAAGACTGAAGGTCAGTTTTCTGTATGTTTTTTTTTTTTTTCAAAGGTCCAAAAAAAGAATTATCGTCAGGAGAAAAAGAGGGCAACAAAAGAGCTTTTTAGTGCTTTGAAGGACCCCACTGTTGTCATCATGTCTAACTGGTTAAAGGTGCAGTGAAATTGAGCTCCTTCACTGACTGCTAAATCATTATTTCAAATGATTTCTGTCTGTGCTGTATGATATCTGTATTACTGTCCTGCACTCTGTGTTCTTGTGGGCATTCAGTGAACTCCTCACTCTTCCTCAGATTCGTGGGACCTTGAAAAGCTGGACTAAAATGTGGTGTGTCTTGAAACCGGGAGTGCTTCTTGTTTACAAGTCCCCTAAGGTGGACCACTGGGTCGGCACTATACTCCTCAATGCCTGTAAGCTCATCGAGAGGCCTTCCAAGAAGGATGGCTTCTGCTTCAAACTGTACCACCCACTGGACCAGTCCATCTGGGCTGTGAAGGTGCGACACCTCAACCCCATACCTCAAGTTTCTCACATGTTTTTACAGAAATCCACCAAATTGGCTTAATGGAATGTGAATTTCTTAGACAATAGCAAACAAATGATCATTGTTTTTTTAATGTGTAGTGTTATTGATGTTCATTTAACATAAGTGAGTTATATGCCATATTTAGAAAAATCAATATCTCTTTAAAGCGCAATTTATTTTCTGGAAAGTCAAATTGTTCTGAATTGATCGCTAAAAGTCTACTCTATGTCATCCTCTGCTGCCCTGGCTTTATTATGAAGTGATTGGTACGAACCTGCTGATAGTGCTTTCCACTCCTCAGGGTCCTAAAGGGGAGAATGTTGGCTCCATCACGCAGCCCCTGCCCAGCAGCTACCTGATATTCAGGGCTGCATCAGAGTCAGATGGTGGGTACACTATCATGGAGGAAGAAAGAGAGGGGGAGGGACATAGTGAGAGAGATAATTATTGTGTGTGTAACTCTCTCTCTTTCTCGTACTCTCTCTTTGTCTCTTTGTCACTTTGTGTATTTTTGTGTGTGTGTGTGTGTGTGTGTGTGTGTGTGTGTGTGTGTGTGTGTGTGTGTACACGAATGCTCTGATGAACGGCTAAGCGTTTGTACATGTTGCTTCAGGGCGCTGCTGGATGGATGCTCTGGAGCTGGCCCTAAGCTGCTCCAGCCTGTACAAGCTGACCGGTAAGGCTGGACGTGACGGCGAGCTGAGCAGCTCCTCTGAGTCCTCACACATTCTCCACCTCCAGACCTCCCCTCTGACTAACCAGGAACTCCAACTGTGAGTACAGCACACATGCATAAGCTGAGCATGCATATACTGCATCGCAAGATATATATGGCATTATGGTGGCAGATAAACTGGGTCAAAGCTCTTTTTCCTCCTGCATTCAATCCTCTGAGTCAGGACAGGGGGTGTGTGTGGCATAGAGATAGAGAGAGAGAAGGAGACAGAGAGACAGAATGTGAGTGAGAGAGAGAAAAGGGGAGAGAGAGGAGGAGAGATAGAGAGAGTGAGGAGAGAGAGAGAGAAGGAGAGAGAGAGAGAGAGAGAGAGAGAATGAGACAGAGAGACAGAATGAGAGAGAGTGTGTGTGTATGAGAGAGAGAGAGAGAGTGAATGCTGTTTCATGTCTGTATGCATCATAAGCCAGTCAGAGGCACTAGCAGGTCATGTGACCGGGGTATCATCCAATGCTGCCTTCGGCAACAAAGCAGCAGCCCGCCCTCCCTTCCCTGCTCGTCCGTCTCCCATCCCTCCTCGATCTGTCTCCATCATTTTCACTTGTGATGGAGCAACATCATGTGCAGAAGGTGGCTGTGAAATACAGCTGGAGTGGAATGGCTATGGAGTTATAAATAGCTTGTTTTTAAAGACCTACCTGCAGTTGCAGTCCCCGGGTAGGTAGAGAGTGTGCTTATGGATGCAGATCAGAATGCCTAACTTGCACAGTGTATGTAAATTGATATAGAGTCCAGTGAAGCATTAAGATTGGGGTGGAGGCTCCATTTGTACTTGACATGGCAAAAAGGTCTTATATAAAAAATAGACTCCAAAATAGACTGCATGTATTTGTAATATGATAACATTGTATCGTGACGGAAGGATATTTAAATATGAGTTTTGTGAAGTGCTCCTTTCTCCTGGGGACACTTGAAGTATCATATCGTAATTGAACAGAGTATATACATTGATTTATATTACTGATTATGTACCTCTCATTAAGCACTGTTAAGATATATTTAATATATTCACCATATATTCTATGCTAAACCTATCAGGGGGTTGGTATTGATATCACTGAGTTTCTGATCATAAAATTACATTTTTAGTCATGCATTGTCTTTTATGGTTCTATTTCTAAAAACACAGAACTCTCATAACTATGGTGTAATAATGTGTTTATTATGTCATTCACTGGTTACTAGGAATGTTCTTTATCAAAGCTACTGATGCTTCTGTTGAAACACATGAATCATGTGTTTATCTCTGCCATGGTCCTCTTAGCCTACATGACTCCATGCTGGTGAATAACCTCATGGAAACAGATGGCTGCTCTGACAAATCAGAGAGGGAGATTCATGAGGAGTCAGACAATGGGGCCAATGAGAACGGAGACAGACTGAGTGAAGAAAGTGACATGTACCAATCAGATGACCTCTCCCCTGCCCTCAAGGCCACCTGCTACGTGGATCAAAGTCAAGAGGAGATTGCTGAGGTAGTTTGGTTGACATTAAGGACCTGTGCTCAAAGCAATAAATAATTGTGTCACATGCAGTATGAACCATTTTTAAGGCCTATTGACATATAATATTGTAGCGTGCTTGGGGTCTCCCAGCATACCTCTGGTGAAAGAATGACATTTGGCCAGTTTGTTGTTGTTTCCCCTTAAGATAGTTCCGTCGTGTTTCCCTTTTGTGTCTGATGTTTGTGTGTGTGATTGTTTACCATGTCGTCTGTGTGTTGTAATGACTGATTTCTGTGTTGGTCCCTTCTGTTGTTTAATGTATCTGTGCACCGTTGATGTGTCAGTCAGTGTGAATGGTGATCTCCCCTCATTCTGTGCCAGTGATGTATGAGTCCCGGCTGTTTCCTGTTTTTTTTTTTAAATTCAAAATAAAAAGACGATCCAAAACCGGAAACAACGCCGTTCTTCTTTCTCTTCAGAGAACCCTTGAGACGCTACAATATGTTGAATACATGATAATAAATATAGGAAATGTGAAGATTCAGACAACTGAACGTATGATTGGTTCTATCCTCCAGGCAGGGGAGGCGTCACAAACAGAAACCGTTTCAGACGAGAATAAAGGCCTGATGTGGACCCTGCTTAAGCAGCTCCGCCCTGGCATGGACCTCTCCAAGGTGGTGCTGCCAACCTTCATCCTGGAGCCACGCTCTTTCCTGGACAAGCTCTCTGACAACTATTACCATGCCAATTTCCTTTCAGAGTAAGCCCAGGGGGAGAGAAATATAGACAAGTCGCACAGTCAACATTATCATGAATGAAATGACTAGCTTAATAAAAAAAATAATAGTCAGTATTTAGTTTACCTCCTTATGCATACTGCCAGGTGTAATGGAAGTGAATGGCCACAGAATTTTTATGAATCTGAAGACATCAAGGGTGGCAACAGTATCATTGCTGTTGGGTGTGTTTTAAACGATAGCTGAGAGGTGGGGTTGTAATATGTCTCTGCTGTTTTTCTTTAACTCTCAGGGCAGTACAGGAGGACAGTGCTTATGGGCGAATAAAAAAGGTGTTGCGATGGTACTTGTCCGGCTTTTACAAGAAGCCCAAGGTCAGCTAATGACATTTTATTTCTTCAGTTTTTTTTCATGTGTAAAAACAGTATACGTTTATGTTGCTAAACTGCAAGTAATGTTATGTATGCTGTTTGTTTACTATTTTGTGTGTTCTGTAGCTGTTTTTAGGAATTTCATTTGTAAGGTTTCTTGGGTAGATGTGGAAAAAAGGGAATGATGGCTATCTCTGTCTTGCTACCACAGGGCCTGAAGAAACCATACAATCCCATTTTGGGAGAGACGTTTCGCTGCTCTTGGCCTCACCCTGACACAGACAGCTGCACATTTTATATTGCAGAGCAGGTGATGGTCTATCATTCGCCTCCTCAGCTCCAGCCACTCAGAAGATCTTAAACATTGTGAACATAATGGGTTTATTCTGTGGAGAAATCACACTGTGCTCCCTCCTCTCTCATCTCAGGTGTCCCATCACCCTCCCATTTCGGCCTTTTATGTGAGCAACAAAAAGGATGGTTTCTGTATAACTGGTAGCATTTTTGCTAAATCAAAATTTTATGGTAAGCAAACAGTATTTTCCACAGTATGTAAACTTTTCACTGTTTTAATCTATTCAAAGCTTCAGTGACTGCAGTCCTTTGGCTTCTCTTCCTTTTCAGGCAACTCATTGTCAGCTGTGCTAGATGGTTCAGCCAAGCTGCTGTTCCTTAATCGTGATGAGGAGTATGTTGTAACTATGCCATATGCCCACTGTAAAGGTATGGTCATTTTTCTCTCTCTTTCGTTTATAATATATATGTAAATAGTCCATTACTCTGTGAGATTTAATGAGCCAACTATTCTAG